>NC_043703.1:34695707-34844283 GCF_006229205.1 Suricata suricatta
CTTCCTTCCCTCTTTCCCTTCCTTCCCTCTTTCCCTTCCTTCCCTCTTTCCCTTCCTTCCCTCTTTCCCTTCCTTCCCTCTTTCCCTCCCCGGCCTTCCCTCCTTCCCTTTCCTTTCCCTCTCAAAAGTAAATAAAGATTTGAAAAAAATTTTAAAAGATCACTTGGCTATATAGGGTCTTCTGTAGTTCAGTAGAGACTTTAAGATTATTTTAGCTCTCTGAAAATATTATTGGTATTTTAAATGGAATTGCATTACGTTGTAGATGGCTTTGGGTAGGATGGCCACTTTAACAATGTTTTTCTAATCTATGATCATAATACCTTTCCTTTTAGGTCCTCTTCAATTTCTTTGAGAGTCCTATAGTTCTCCGAATATAGCTCTTTCACCTATTTGGTTAAAGTTATTCCTAGGTATTGTCTTTGAAATTGTAAATGGGGTTATTTTCTTCCTCTTTCCATACACTAATAAAGTGGCGAAGCATTACAGATTTCTTGGTTTTTTTTATCTGCAACTTTATTGAATTTATTTATTCCCATAGTTTTTTTAGAGTCCCCAGGGTTTTTTAATGCAATATCATGTTCTCTGCAAATAGTGACTGTTCCTGTTTCATACTAACTTGGATGCCTTTTATTTCTTATTTTTGCCAGCCAAGACTTTCAGTAATATGTTGAATAAAAGTTACAAGAGGGATATCCTTAATTGTTACTGATCTGAGGGGAAAGACTTTCAGTTCAACATTGAGTAGGATGTCAACTGTAGGTTTGTCCTCTGTGGCCTTTATTATGTTGAGTTATATATTCTCTCTAAACCCACTGATATTGAAAATTCTGATCATGAATTGATATTGAATGCTTTCTCTATGTCTGTTAAGTTGTGAATTTTATCTTTCATTAGTGTGATATACCACATCAATTTTATAAATATTGAACCATCCTTGCATCCCTGGAAATAATTTCTTGATTGTGGTCAATGACACTTGTAATTTTACTTTAATCTGTTTCATTTTTTTCACTCTGATCTTTATTTTAACCTCCATTATTTTGGGGCTTCATTTTTACTTTTCTAGTTCCTTTAGGTACAAGGTTAGTGTTATTTTATTCATTTCTTGAGGTTAGCTGTATCACTATAAACTTCCATCTTAATACTGTGTGTGTATCATGAAGATTTTATACTATATTTTCATTTTCATTTGTATGTTTTGATTTCCCTTTGATTTTCTTTATTGACCCATTGTTACATAGCAGCATGCTGTTTGGTCTCCATGTTTATGTGTGTTTCAATATTTTTGTGTATAATTTCTAGTTTTACACAGTTGTGGTCAGAAAAGATGCTTTATAAGATTTCAGTCTTAAATTCATTGAGTCTCATTTTATGGCCTAATATCTGATCTATCCTGAGGGATGTTCATATGCACTTGGGTAAACAAAAACATGTATTAAAGAATGTTTTGTATATATCTGGTAAGTTCATTTGGTCTAGTATGTCCTTCAAAGCCACTATTTCTTTATTAATTTTCTGTTTGAATGATCTGTACATTGATATAAGTGGGGTGTAATATATGTATAGTTTATATATGACTTGTTTGTGCCTCTCCTTGTGAGTATTTTTATATAGTTTTTCTGTTTTTTATGTGTTTTGTTAACTATGTAATAATACATGGCAGTAAAGAGACCAAGACAGAGCTAATATCTTTATGAAAAGAAACTTAAATGACAAGAAAATTATCTTTTGAAAGGCAGGGGAGAGAAATCCAGGGAAACAGTATAGGGTAAGGAAAAACCTGAGAGGGAATGTTCCTGGTATTTACTTAAAATGGCTGTAAATGGCTGTAATTAAGCTCTCTAGAGGAAGCAGAATATGGGAAGATAAAAAAATAACTAAAGAGTTTGAAAATTTTGAATTCAGGCATTTTGAAGTTGGATTCATCTTGATATATATATATGTATATATATGTATGCATATATGTATGTGTGTGTGTGTATATATATGTATACAACATATTTTAGCTTTTTCATGTCAATTATGCACCCTTGGCCATTTGGCTTCATCTATTCAAGACTGTGTCTATATACGTACAATGGGGTTAAAAATAGTACCTACCGCATTGTGATGTAGAGAATTTAAATATCACCAAAGTGTTCACTGTTAATTTTATAAGGTAACTTTTTTTTTAATTAGAGGATAGCTTCAGACAAATAAAGGAATGTGATCTGTGTACCCATACACAATGGGTGGGTGTTGAGATTCTCTCAATATGGAAGCTAAGCATTTATCCTACTTTCTCACAGAAAATTTAGTCAAATGACTTTAAACAAAGTATTTTAAGAAGATTATATATGCACTTATTCTTTTGAAGATCCTTTTGACACCAATAGTTAAGATAATTGGGAACTCTAGAGAGAATGAAGTTGTAAAGTCCAGAGAGCAAATAACAAAGGGTACTTTCAATCAAAACAGGTGAATATGCCAGCTGGTGAGATGAATGTCATGGCTGATGGACTTTTCACAAGTCTAAGGGGGGAGAAAATATTTTCAATGTATGCATCATTTTAATATTTCCTTTGAGGTTTATTTTAAGAAGTAATAATTTACAAGCCACTTACTGACTTGCTCCTCTCCAATTAGCTTTTTTTTTTTTTTTTTTGGCTTGAGGATTCTATCCTTTAGTTTCAGTTATGTCCTCAATATATTCGAGTCCAGTTTTTAAGCATGATGGTTTTCTTTGCACTCTAAACACTGAAACTTGGACCTGACAGAGTCCCAAAGTTTGCTTAGCTTGAAACTCCTGGCTTTTTTTTCCTTCTTGAAAGATAGAACTAAAATTAGATTTTTTTTCTTTCTGTTGACAAAAAAATGCCTTAAATCAGCTCCGCATATCCATACACAAATAGCATTAAAGATTTTACTCTCTATCGGTAGAACACATTTCATTCTTGCAGAATTGAAGGATGTTAACTTCTAAACAAGATTGCTGACATTAGTGGGAATGTACTGAACAGGTCCTGTCCCTCTCTACATTCTATTCTGTCAGAATATAATTAAGCAATTAGACATGACAGTGTGTATTGTAATGTAGGAATAACACAGATCCTTGGGTATGCCGTGCAGTACAAGACTGAATTCCATTAATTCTCCCAACCACCACTTTTGTGTGTGTGTGTGTGTGTGTGTGTGTGTGTGTGTACGCGCGCGCGCACACACACACACACACACACACACACACACACACACACACACAACTTATTTACAAGAATAAACCTTACCCTTAACTGAGAACTTCAACAGAACAAGTCCATGTCAGGTGACTTGGATTATGTTAAAGTTGCAGCAAAGCAAAGGCTACATATTGGATGGTTGTATTTTTCTTTACAAAAACATGAAATATTTTCTTTTGCCTTCAGCTATTATGAAAGTCTTTTGTTATACTAGAAATGCTATTTTAATTCCATCCAAATGTATGCATTTTCTAATGTCGCAAGTTTCCAAGTATACCTTCTAAATATAATAATGTAAATTTTAGTTCTTAAATTCCAAGTCATTGAATCTTTTTTCTTTTGAAGATTTATTTCTTATCCCTGCATAAGTTATTAAAATGGCTAACAATTTATCTGTTCTAATATGAATCATAACTAAAGAAAAGTATATTGATTTTGATATGGGTAGGTTTGAAAATTAATAAAATGAATAACACATGTTCTATAACTTTAAGGTTTAGATATATTTTTAAATGTATGAATGTATGCATGTCCAAATTTGACCATACCCTGAAATATAACCATGTGAAGGTTATTTAATATTAAATAAGAAAGATGACAGGAGCTTAAAATTTTAAGTATTTAAAATTTTAAATTAAGTCAGATCTAGTTGCAATAGAAAAGTACGAACATTGATAAAACTTTAAAATTAGGTTCTTTGAAGGCAAATACTCATCTAAAACTTATAAAGACTATTTTATTTACAAGATTTGTTTACAAGAGTAAATTTTCAATGGACTGTGAAACTACCAAACTAATTACAGGACAGTTTTGTGTATATGTATTTGTATTAGTTTAAATGCATGTGCATAAACATACTTATAGCTATATATTTACAGGCCATATATATTCAAAATCATGCATAAATATACTTGATATATGTATATATACACACACCTATATAAACGCGTACGTCTATTTGTATATGCTTATACATGAATACATGCATTACACAGCAGGTAGAAAAAATATATAGGCTAAATCAAATGTAATAATTCAAATACATATTTATTACTTGCGATGAAAATCTGAGGAGGTTATTAACCACTTGTGAGACATTGAGCCAATTTCCCAACCTCTCAGTTAAAATATGTATTTTTTGGCTCTGTGGGGGTAAGAGTATCTAGAATAGTGGCCAAATATAATAAGAACAAATGTCACTTCCTGGGCATGAAAGCTGCACAGTCTGTCAAAAGGGCTTCACATTGAGTATTAAGTATTTTAAGACATAACTTCAGAAATTTGTTTCATCGAGTATGAGCAGACTATGGGCTGGGAGCCTGGCCCAAGTACAGCCCACCCCTCCCGGCCTCTTAGAGGTGGAGGTGAGGGCGTAAGCCTTTTCCTCCTGTCATCCTCCGGAGTCTGGTGTGTCCTTCGCCCAGCTTGAGGCACTCTCCAGCAGTGGCCCCGAGGAAGTAAAAATTGGGCCATGTCATAATACTGTATATGAGTGAAATATTTCCATCTAAAACTGTCACTGGACACTATAAAGACAAAAGGTAAAATCCATGTCAATTTAAATTTAGTTATTAGAACCACACTAAACAGCAAATAAAAATAAGTCGAAAGAGGGAGGGATTGGGAGAGGAGTGAGGGACACAATAAGAAAGGAAACAAGTTGTATGTATACATTTTAATGGTGACTTTTAAACAAGGACCCAGGCATATTCATTTTGCACAGGGGCCCAAAACTTGGGTAGGAGGCTTTAATAAGAACCCAAAGTCTTGTATTCATATTTCTTTTTAATCTGAGAGAGCACATGTGGGAGGGGCAGAGAGAGAGAGGGTGAGAGAGAATCCCAAGCAGGCTCCATGATGTCAGTGCAGAGCCTGACACAGAGCTCATACTCCAGGAGATCATGCTCTGAGCTGAGATCAAGAGTAACATGCTTGAGGCACCTGGGTGGCTCAGTTGGTTGAGCGTCCAGCTTCAGCTCAGGTCATGATCTCACTCTTCGTGGGTTCGAGCCGCACATAGGGCCCTGTGCTGACAGCTAGCTCAGAGCCCGGAGCCTGCTTCGGATTCTGTATCTCCCTCTCTCTCTGCCCCTCCTGAGCACACTGTCTCTCTCTGTCTCTCAAAAATAAATTAAAAACTTAAAAAAAAAAAAAAAAAGTAACATGCTTAACTGACTGAGCCACCCAGGTGCCCCTATAATTTTTTTTTAACTTAAAGTATACTATGTGACAGATTTGGGCTATTATGTATTTGATTTACTTTATTATAATTTTCCCATTTTGATTTTTTTTCAAAGTTAAGTTTTCTCTTTCATTTTACATACATGTATTATACACACAAATGTTTGGTCAAAATAATATTTTTATTTCTGATGAACACTGAATGTTGGTAATGAGCAAATAGTAGATAAATAAAGAATAAAGCCAAAAGTATGCTATTCAAATTATGAATAGTAAATTGGACCCATTGATTGGATTCTTAATGGCTTAAGTGTAATAGATTGGAAAACAAGTCTCAACTAAGTTTTTGACAAGTGTCAAATACATAACTAATTTAAATGATATTAAGTAATTGACAGAATATGCTGTATGTACTTTTCATATTAAGTATGTTATTACTGACTTATAGTGGTATGAAGACTACTTCAACAACTGATAGATGGCATCTTAAGGTCACTTACTTTTCAAAAACTTGTCCAAATTCAGTACTAACTTCAAGGTTTATTACAGTGTAATCTATATTTTATAAGACTGGTAACACTGCACACTTCATAGCAGCAGCACTAACACATTACTTCTATGGCATGCTGCTTCTGTATCTTACTGTGCCCATCAAAAGGAATCCAATGTTCTTCTACTTAGGACTTTGATATAACTATGATAGGAATATATCTAGATAATGGATTAAAAAATCCCAAATCCAGGTCACAACTCAGTTTTCCTGTCTGTATGACTTTGGGCAGGAAATTAGCATTACTGAACCTCAGTTTCACAATCTGTGAAATGAATATAAATACACTTTCTGTGTCTCATGCATAAAATGTAGGAACATACAGAAGAAACTAATAAATACAAAAGCGCTTTGTAAGCCTTGATGGACTAGACAGCTGAGAGTTTTGTTAACATTAATGGAGTGATTTCCACTCCGGGCTCAACTTTTACTTATCTAGAGAATCATTGGTACATCCTTGCATTACCTTTTGATAGGTATGAATCAATAGTGTGTATGTGATATTTATTGGTCTAAGACTAATTGTTAATTATAGCAAGTTATGCAACAAAAATAGTTGAGATATAAAATAACTGGAGAGGTCTAAAATAACTGGAAAGGACTAGAGTTCCCAATTAAATTATTTTTTTACATCCATTTTTTGAGTGTGACAGAGCATGAGCAGGGGAGGTGCAGAGAGAAGGAGACACAGACTCCGAAACAGGCTCCAGACTCTGAGACAGTTTTCAGCACAGACCCCAATTTAGGGCTTGAACCCACAAACCATGAGATCATGACTTAAGATCGAACACTCACCCACTGAGCCACTCAGGTGCCCCTAGAGCTCCTGATTTAAAGTAAATGATCTGATAGTCCTGCTTTGATGAGGTTGTATTTGAGTTCTTCTGGACTTAAAAGTTAACCAGGGAAAGTAAACTTAAGGTGGAGAGACAGCAAATGAAAAGTTTAGGGATTTTGTATTTGAAGTGCCACAGAAACCCATTTGAAGGGTTTTGAATATGAAAATACAACGTACTTTATGCTTTTAAAAGGACCGCTTTCACTGCAGCATGGGCAGTGATTGGAGAAGGTGCTTAATGGGAGCAGATGAAATAAGGGGCTACTGCAGAAGTCCTAATGAGAGGGTACTGATGTGGCTATAGGACTGCTGTGTGCAGTTGTGCAGTTTGTATACTGCACAGCTCTAGGTGGTGCCATTCTCCTAGACTGCAAACTGAGTGATTCTCTGTAGAGTTCAATAAGAAACTATACAACTATACACAGTGATCTGCTTGGAGCAGGCGAAGGGTATTGGAGATGGCAAGAATTGGTAAAAATCAAAGCATAGTTTAGGGGCGCCTGGGTGGCTCAGTCGGTTAAGCGGCCCACTTCAGCTCAGGTCATAATCTCATGGTTCATGGGTTTGAGCCCCGCATCAGCTAGCTCAGAGCCTGGAACCTGCTTCAGATTCTGTGTCTCCCTCTCTCTCTGCCCCTCCCTCACTCATGCTCTGCTTCTCTCTGTCTCAATAATAAAAACATAAAACATAAAAAAATTAAAAAAACAGTTTAGAAATGGGAGAATCACTGAGTTAGAACTTGACAGGTGTTTGTGGTTCTTAATCACTTCTATGCTTTTCTTTTTATATTCATGACTATAAACAATTGAATAATTCTTTAAATTTGTTAAAATGGCTCTTAAATATAATCAGTCCCCTAATCTGTGACATATATGTGTGGTAAGAGTTTGGTTTGTCAACATGAAAACATTCTAGAAAAGATTAGCTTAACAAATTGGCAACATTATGATCTTTCAGAAACTCAAATAATACACGGTAAGTGATCAATAACTATTTATTGATGATGATGCTGTCTGCCCTTTGAGGAGCTGTTAATAAAACAATGCAAACCATGTGCCTCTGAAATCACTTGAATGGGTTATTTAATAACATGATTAGACTAATTTGCTGCAAGATTGAAATTCTTATCTGGTATTAACGTAGACTATAGTGTACATGGCCTCTAAAAGTCACAGTTGTACACAGTGCCATTTTTTTTGAAAATATGCTTTTGTGGATTCACATAAAGTGGCATTGAGATATTGATTTAACCTATTAAGTTCAAAATGCTGAGATTCCAGGTCTTTTCTACTTCTCTCGTTCTGCCCAACTAAATCACAGCATGTTGATTCTTGATAGGGTTTAAAACATTAGCTTGGTCTTAGAGGCTTGGTATTTAAGAGCAAACAAAAAACTTCATTGTAAGAAGAATCTTCAAGGCTCCCTTTAGATGCTTGGCAATTGATTGAATATTTCAGTGCTGTCACTCTGTAATCTGTTGGTGTTCATAATTCATCAGAGATATTACAAGGACTAACCAAATAGTTTGTAAAGTACTTTATCTCTTCAAATGCAAGTTCTGTGAGGTGGACGTTTAGGAGCCTCATTATACGTAGGCTATAGTTTGCCAGAACTCTTAAACTGTTAGTAAAACCACTTAAGTGTTGCACTTTATCACTGCTGTCTTGATAATGCAGTGCTGTGCGTATCATATCAGTTTTTGTCTTTTCAAGACTGTTTAAACACAGTACTATTTATGTTTGACATTTATCAGAGTTACAGCAATTCTTCTAAATTTGTAGAGTATAGAATTTTTACTTGATCTATCACATACTGTTCCCTAACGTCCAGCTCTGTCCGAGCACAATGCAGAATTACACGAAGAGTGATGCTGTGTAAAGTATAGCCTATGGTGCTTAACCTTCCAAAGTTTTGCTCTATGACATGATACACTCTCCCAAAAGCGCTTCAAAACAGGAGAAACTTGATTAAGCTACTTAAAAAGTAGTACGTCATACCTCCTATCAATACAGTATCCTCTATCATTACCATAAAATAACATTAATTCCAGAATGTAACTTCTTCCAGAAGAGCCTTTAGTTTCTAGAATAAAGCAAACATAAAGTTCTTCAGAATTCAGAATGACCTAATTCTACCTTGAGAAAGAAAGAGGTCTTGAAATAGAGCTATTAAGGGAATTCTAGATTAACCAAAAATTGTTATTTTGAGTGGTAGGGAAGTGGTTGGATCCTCATTGACAGCGCTCAGAAGGTTCTGAGACCAATCTTGCTCTGCAAGGGAGCATCACTGAACCCTCCAAAGTCACTGATGGGACAGTATTTCTTTGGAGGAGAAAACTTTAATCTGGTAAAACTTAGTTGTAAAAAGTGTTTCTTTTTGCTATAAATGGAGGAGTGGGGTCACACTGTATATAGTGGGGGAAATAAAAATTCACATCTTGTTTTATAATTCACGTAAATATATAGCTAGCTTAATGATGTAAAAAAATGGAGGTTAATGAGAATACAGCCTCTATATCCCCTTTTCCTTTTATGACCGGCTATATATTTGTCAAAGTATTTTGTAAGGTTAAGTTTCTGATCTAAATCTCTCAAAACAAGTACACCAGTGAACTGAAGAAGAGGTAGTGAAGGCAGATGAATGAAATAAAAGATCCATAAAATAGGAATAAATATGTGAAATGTCTAGGTGTTATAATTATGCATTAAGAATATCTAATGCCTTTGTCACTCAAAATACTGGTTGCTAATCAAGATATAGATATGTTTATATATGTGTATGTGTGTGTGTATTTTTTTAAACATGAATGTTAGGGCACCTGGGTGGCTCAGTCAGTTAAACATTCATTTGAAGCTCAGGTCAGGATCTCCCAGTTCATGGATTTGAGTCCTGCATCGGGCTCTGTGCTGACAGCTCAGAGCCTGGAGCCTGCTTCAGATTCTGTGTGAGCCTGCTTCAGATTCTGTGTCTCCCTCTCTGTCTCTATCCTGCTCACACTATATCTCTTGGTCTCAAAAATACTTAAAAACTTAAGTGTTACTTTAATCAGGAAGTGAGCATGTTCCTCCTAAACTATCTTAAACCTACTTGTCACTTGGTGACCATCTTTAAATATTCTTTATTTGAAAGGAAAGCATTTCTTAGACCTGTATTTTTAGTGTGAGTTTATAGATTTTCTGAAAAATATTTTTACAAATCTGTTTCAAATTGTAAATATCGTCCACCACAAACTATCATCTGCCACTGGCCCTTGTAGATGGCCTGTAATCCTCAGGATTAGTTTGACTCAGTTTATTTAAGAATTTGATTTCTTTCCACCATCTATACATATTTCTTAAAGTTTATTTTTTGATGAAAGTTTCTACTTGCAATTAATATTTGCTACATATTCAAGATGCATTTTATAAGGTTTTCTTTTTGACAACTATCCTAAGTGATAGCCTACTTTTATCATGATAGTGATATTTTAAGAGGCCCTATTTTTCAACTATACCATAATGCTACTTTGCAGAAGTTTTCTACTTGGACAGGTAGGAAATAATTTTACACAGTAAGAAACTGCGGGACAATCTCTGAAGGTCTTAAGAGTAAAAAATCAGAGTCTCTCTTTAGATATAATTATTGGTAGGAAAATCTGATGCCTCAAAAGGCAGTTTTTTTAAAGCCAGAAATAATGTAAATCTTAAACTTATTAAAATTAAAGTAACTTTCAACTAGTTGGAGTATTTAGTAGTTTGTAGGTAATATTGACAATTCATAACATTTTATAAAAAGTTACACTCTACCAGAATTCTGTGATCAAGACCATGAGAAAGGGGAAAAGCGCCACCTATTGATGATAATATGCAAATTATTTGGTGGTCTTTGAACTTAGTTTATATAAGCTGCATTGGAGTAAAAGAATTCACTAGGCTGAATATTTTAGCTCCTCAATATAAAATTATTTAAGTCCTTTTCGCGAAGAATATTATATTTCCATTTAAGCGTATATTTATTTTATCTTGAAAGACAGTCTTAACTAGCTTTTTGTTTTTAACCATATTCTTTATGAGCAACAAATTCCCATGCTCTCCACAGTACGATTGGATTGTCTTCTGAAATAATGGGACATAAACCCCTCTCCATTTTACCCAACAATAAACTTTATAAGTAGAATAAGTTGGGAAACTGGTGTTTAAGAAATTCAAACGTTAACGGAAAGAGATTAAGGTTAAATATGAATGGTCTGACATGACATCATGCATGTAGCTTAATAAAGGTGTTTAATGTATATAATTATAAATAGTCATTAGCTACATATTTAACTCTAAAATCTTAGGTCTTGATAATGAATAGTTAATTCATTGAGTGACATTTCAACAAATTGTATTAAAATTCATTGACCATGTAGGCTGTGTGAAAAGGTAACTGTTAGTATTTTAAAATAAGCTTTTATGTCTTCATAGAATTCAGAAAGATTGACCTTCATGTGGGAGATCTCTGTTCTTTTGTTACATGCCCAATATCAATAGAAAAGTGTTCTTCCTCTAGAGTATCTTTTATCCTTTCAATGCATGGGAGACTATCAAACTTAAATACTAAACCTGTCTAAAAGTGGAAACTGCCCTCAATCTCTGAAGTTATGGGGAAACAATTTGGGGTAAAAATGTAGTGTAGTTCTTGGTCAGCAAAATCCCATAGCCTTGAAAAAGAAGCAATTCTGTTAAAGAATTAAAGGAACCGTGTAACTGTAAATATGACTAATTAGATGAAAATGTGCCAAAATTTTCTTAAACATAATTTCAAATATGCAATGTCTAGAAAAAAGGAATTAAATATCCAGATGTGCTTATTTTCTAAAAACGACCTAGGAGGTTTATAACCTGTGTCTCTGTGTTACTAAGTGCGATAGTATTGCCTCCATTTTGCTAGCCTCCCTGTGAAACTTTACAGGTTATCTTTGTTCTTTTCCAGATCAATAAAGTAACAGCAGATAACTATTAATATATTTCTTTGCATCTGCACAGTGAAAACTTTAAATATTAAAACGAAATATTGCAGCCTATATATCATCTACTCTTACAAGACAAGAATGACAGTATTAAGATGCACATTCAGGATAGCACTCTTTCTACTTTGAACGCTGTCAAGAACAAAGTGCTTTACAGACTTAAAATAAATCTAGGTACTAATCCATTGAATTTCTGACAACAGGAGCCCAAGGTTTCCATGCACTTAGCTGAGTACTGCATAAGAGCTTGTGCATTATTTATGTCCACTAATGGTGTTGCAATGCGCTTTGTGTGAAGCAGTGACAGTGCAATCTGCTAAGATCGCTGCTGCTGTGGACAAAGCCATACATTTTCTTGAGCCTGAATTTTTGACAGAATACTCTATTAATGCCAATTCTGCTTAAGTAAATGCTGAACAGGGGTCAGTTGTTCCTTTTTTTCCCCCTTCTCTTATTATTTAAGAAAACAGTGCCATAAAATTGAAAATGATGTTCTGAGGTTTGCTGGATTTTTCAGTACAATAGTAGCCGATAAAGGTCACTCTACTTTTTTGTCTACTTTTATGATTTTGTGTGATGGTCCACAGACTCAATGGGAAAGCTCTTAGCACTAGGAAAGGGAGGTGCTATTAATTCTAGTTTCAGTGCCATTATACTCTTCAGTGGATCAATAGAATTAAATGAGCTGAGATATTAGGAAAATATTGAAAAAAGCAGGAGGGTTGTATTGTTTGACCAGGGTTGGGATGAGTTGAAAATAAAGAACTATCCACAGCCGCTGTCAATAAATCAGGAAAACTATGCTCTGCACCAAATAGAATTCAGCATGAAGCCTCACGCCTTAAATGCCTGTATCTGTTGTGGTTTCTCTAATTAAACACTTCTTGAAATATCCGTTGCTGCTACCTCTTAATCCATCAAGTAAATTTTAAAGTGCTCACAAAGGGAATATTTTTATAAAATGAGGACTGTTCGGTTCACAAAGTTAATTTTGTGAATTGTAAATTTACCAAAATTGTAGATACCAATATTTTGGCATACAAAGCACACAAAAAAGGGAGATATTTCAGATGTTAAAAATGAAAGCTTATGCTCATTTTTGGATACCTCTAGTATACAACTTTCTATATCATAAATACATGGTTGATTTTCCCCCTATATTGTGGTACTGTCTTTGACATTTCAACTGTAAGAAATAAATACATTCTAGTCTTCTCAATGACAAAAAAATATAACTTAAAAACTTAAGTATTTCATCTTAGCTAATAAGAAATAAAGATTAGATTGAGCATTAATGATATAATTACCCTTTGAACAAGTAAGAGTAGAAAAGAGTCTTCACACCCTGAGAGGGTAAAGTATGAAGCACAATATAAAGTGGTCATAGACATGGGTTTAATTCTTCTGTCATTAAGCCTCACTAAATTTGGCCACATCTTCAAATTGTCCCTCAGTAATTAAGATTATTATAACATCTTTATTTTCAAAGCAAATTTCAAAAATTTGGAGAAAAATATTTTTAATATATACCTAATATGGCTGAGATTGCAAATTCCTCATCCAAAGATATATTCTCTTTAAATTCGGCATACTTCTAGACAACATGTTCCTTTGCCTTTGCTGTATGGTGTGGGCAGTTCTAGAAAAAAGGAATGTGAAAGTGAATGGTACATACCATTTCCGGGTTAGAATATTTATGAATCGTCAGTGCCACCTCATGCCTTTTCTTCCCTCCAACTGAATGGATGCAAATGACAGTAGGAATAGTAGGGCCAAAAACGGAGACACCGGCCCCAGAATCACTATGAACTGGGACCTACGTTTGTTCTGTTATGAAAACACGACTGATCATCAGTTGAGTCACTGAGTCAGTTGTGTTTGGCTTATCACCGCTTAGCTTCCCCCAGTAACAGTCAACATTAAGAAAAGGGTCAGTAATAGTTGACACATGATGGGTGTAAAGAACAAACACATCACTAAATATGGAGCTCAAATTGTTTGACTTTTTTGGATTGACCTATGTAGCAATCTACTCTATGGTCAGTTTTCCCCTTCATGACTTAGGAGAGGACCTCATACAAAATGACAAATGCTATTTAAGATAGCCCAAATGAGTTTAATTTGACAACATTTTCATTTAGACTATACACACACACACACACACACACACACACACACACACACACACGCTTTGCAAGCAGGACGAAACACCACTGGAAGATCATTCCATTTGACTGTCCAGCAAACAATATAAAGTGTTTTAATCATCGTTCTGAACCAGAAATTATAGTTCTGACCCTTGAGAAGAAAGGAAGTTTTGATTTCTTAGAACAACCTTTGCAGCTGAGCACAGGTTTGCATATGGACAAGATTGAATACGAATTTGGTGTTTCATTTGATCTAACTTCATGTAGATCCATTCTAATCTGTATTGATTTTTGATGAGGATTCTTAAGGTTGATAAAAATTGGTTGAAGAAAATTATCTCAGAAATTGGCCATAACTTTAACATCCATCTTAGGCTGAAGACCAAACTTAAGAGAACAGACTGAACTTTTAAAAGCATAATCAATTAGAAAACTTAAAGTTATTGTAGCAATTTTTTTCCAGTTTTAAAGAAATAACTGCATGAAAGTAACAAGTACAAGCTCTGTCATCTATAATCTTCCTTCAATTCCTAGGATTTTAGATTTCATAGTATGTTCTTTTTCTACTTATATCCTTGACATATATGCGTCCATATCTATTTCTTAAAAATGGTAGAAGTAATCTTTAATATGAACCTCTATAATTTATCAGATGTTATAAGTTGTTTTTCAACATTGTAGTAAGAATACAATACATATTTGTAGAACAAATACATGCATTAATATGTAAAATGTTTAGGTCAACTGGTATACATGGGTCCAAAGAGATTTTGGTTTCCCAGGATTTATTTTTAACCGTTAAAATTCCATGTCTCAAAGTACAGAAGCAGTAAGGACTTATAAAACCTAATTGTTAATTGAATGAAATAAACAAATTTCTAATAGTGACTTCTTCCATGTGAAACTGTACAACTGAGGAGAAAGCCAGTAACTACTGTGCTTCCCATAACTGTTAGTATGGTATAGCGCATGCCAGCGTGAAGAATGAGGAATACTGTTAACCTTTTTTGTTTGTTTACTTATTCTGAATTCCCAGGCTTACAAATATATTTGGCAAAATCAAAAGAAAGAAATTGAGGAAAATCAATGAGTCCTGTGAAGGATAAAATTGGTTAAGATATGACTTGTGGGCAGGAAAAGCAGACCCTGATTATCCTGAATTAAAAGTGAAACTTGGGGACATCTGGATGGCTTAGTCATTTAAGCATCTGACTTCTGCTCAGGTCATGGTCTCACAGTTTGTGGGTCAAGCCCCATCAGCCTGGAGTGTGCTAAGGATTCTGTGTCTCCCTCTCTCTCTGCCCCTCCCCTGCTCATGCTCTGCTTTTCTCTGTCTCAAAAGTAAGTAAAACATTAAACATTTTTTTAAAAACTACAACTTGTTGGAGATACATGGAAATATTTTACAGTTGCAGGGAAGTTTGAGCAACAGGTTTGAGAGGTGAAAGAGACAGGGTTGAGCAGAATTTCAGCAACAGGAATGAATGCATCTTTCTTCAGAGTAATGTTGTAGGTCTTGTCCCATTAGTGACTCTTGAATTCCACTTAGTAGGCCATCCTACTACGGATGGTATAACACACGTCATAAATAGGAATAGAAAATTCCTATTTTCTATTATATCCTATTTTGTCATAATTAGGGTAATTATCTTGTAAAACTTTTTTCTTAACATATGTTTGTGCTTATTAATTCTGTTATGTTATTTTGATCCTCGTCAAAAAATTAAAAGATTGATTCTCCTAAGAAGTATATAGACTTAACTCAATTTCAATATATTCAAAATACCACAGTTGCAAGGAAAAACACCTAATTATTTTATCCTGGGCCATACATCTGTCCATTCAACTGTATTCATTCAACTAGGTGCATGAATCTAAAGTCCAATAATATAGATGTAGGGCTGGCCCCTGGGCAACTGCCCAGGAAAGGTAGACTTTCTGTGAGATCTAATATACTGTATTCATTAAATTCATGGACCTTTCTCTGAAACTGATGATTTTTATTAAAATCCGAAATCTCATTGGAATACTACATCTATGAAACAATGTGCTCTATTCAAATCTGTATCTAATAATTGGAAAAACAGAACCAGGGGTATATGGCAATGGTTAGAGTGACTTATGCTAAAGTTGCCGAAATCACACCCTTCTTGTATTGAGGGAAACATATGCAAATGTATAGCCTCTAGTTTGTTTCCTTGAAATGTCTCTTCATTGAGAACATGCTGCAAAACTATGGTTCCACAAGCTATTTTAATGTTATGTCAAAATCTGTTTCCTCTTCTATCAATCTGCTTGTGGGAAATAGCCTATTCTGCCAAAAAAAAAAAATAGTAATGTTTTCCTTCATACTTAGGTAATCTTAAAATACAGATTTGCAATTTTGATTTTAGTTAATACCATTTGCACCTACTATATATCAGTATGTCATCTTTTTCTCCCTATAAACAAGTTTCTGAAATTCATATGTAAAAAGAAATATTTCTACCTTTCCTAGACCTTTTCCTTCCAAAAGTACAATCCCATGTTTCTGTCTTTGGCAACAAATTATTGGAAGTGGTTATAGTTCAGAAATCTCCTACCTCTGAGGAATTTCCTACTGGTTGGAGAATTTTCCATCAGTTTCTTAGAGGGACCTCTTCAGAAATCATGATGTAGATGATTTGGTACTTTCAAAGTTTATTTTGAATTCTGTTTCTGCCTCTTGGTATTAATACTTACAAAGTCTGCTTACAAAATTGATTGTATATGGTATTTTAAAGTTTGGCTTTAAATTCACCCTCATCTCCTGAGCATTACCCATTTTTATCTGGATCAAAATTGTACAATCTCGTTTTACTTAATTTTTTTACGTAACCATTTTTACACGTAAATGTCTTAGAAAACACAGATCCTTCTGATTCCTTTACCACCCTCCCCTCCAATTCCCTCTTTAGCAAGAATAAAAGCACAAGGATATTTCACAATCAAGACCAGAAATACAACTGAGGGTCCATAAAATCTAAAAACAAGACCCTTGGGTGTTACCAAAAGTCTAGGTTCATTCCTTCCATCTTTCCCTTGGTACCTGTGTGTACACACACACACACACACACACACACACACACACACACACCCACCCCCCCACCCCCCCCCCACCCCCCTGCCACAGCGTGGGAGATTTACCCCTCTCAGCTTTGGAGATCGTTTTCTGTGATGCTCGCCTAGTTCTTATTTAGTCCGGAACCAACATACCCAAGACGGCTTATTGTCCCATGCTCGGTCAGATATTCAAGCATCCACCAAATAACTGTCGCTAGTGTCGAGGTCAGAAAGTTGTTGTGTTATTATAATCACTATGTTGGTATTTTGTGGCAGAATATTTATTGGTCTGGTATATACACAATGGGATACATTGAGATAGCTTAGATTATGGCTAAATTCAGGACTATCTGGAAACATGTAGTTAGAGAATAAGTAAAATCAAATGAAGTAGTGAAATGTGAAAAAAAAAAAAAAAAGGCCTACCTATCCGATGGAAGATGATTACCAGGGAATTGGCTAAATTAGTCAGTGTGATACCAGTGTTGGTTTAATCCATATGATGGAATGAATGAGCACAAAATTATGTTCTAGAAGAATGCATGAAATATAGAAGTTTTATGACAGAAATTGAAATGACAGTCAAGTGGTAGAATGTGATTTTTTAAGAGATCTGTGTTTGTGTTGTGCAGAAATCTGACTCATGTATGTGAAATCATAATCTGAAGTGAGATTGTTTAAAACTTATTTTTCTTGCATAAAATTTGGTTAATGTAGACCTAAATATCTACTTACTCTAAATGTGTATTTTTATTCACCTAAGTTTTAGGACTTATATTTCCTGTAGGAGTTTCTGCACACGTGTGTATATATACACACATATAGTTAAAGCTAGACTGGTTCTTAGAAATCACCTAGTTCAAAGCTCCAAATGGAGAAATTAAATGATTTTCTCAAGGTCAAGGAGCCCAAAGGTGATAGATAGAATACGTCTTTACGTCTTTACATTTAGATTCCAAGGACTGCTTCTTCTCAATTGTACTGCATAAATAATGTAAATTTTCATTAATTTTGCCATTGTGTGTATTTTCCTACAAAATGAAATTGATGGGTACTAGAGGGTAAGAACTGAAATAGTTTCTAAAGTAAAATCTTTTTGTTTACTATTTTAAGTTTCAATCTCCTTGCTAACTCCTTTCAGGGCTTGCTTTGAACCCAGTTGCTCTGAGTTTAGTGTGCTCATGTAGCACTCCTCCTTAGGATCAGTAAAATTTCCATAGAGGAGAATCTGTCAAGAGGAGTGACTAGTGGGTAGATACAAACTCCAAAATAACATGACAATGGTATTTCAAAAACACATAATGCTGTTGTCTTTTATAAATGTTCAACTTAGCCTCTTAATTGAATCAGACTCCTAATAAAATTCCCAATTAATTTCTTTATAATGCATTTATTTCTAACTCAGACATTATTACCATCAGTGCAATACACAGGTCTGAGGAAGAAAGATGGTAGAGTTGCAATTGTAACTTAAGTTATTCATATAATCCAGTATCTCTAGTAAGTATATAACAGATGTGCTAATGTGTCCTAAGGTAAATGCATAATGGACAAAGCTAATATTTTCTCCACAATAACATTTTATTTCTTTCACCTGTTCATCTTTTATGCACCTGTGTCTTGTTGGCAGTTTGTTCTGTTGGAATTTGGAAGATCTAAGTATCAACAATGTATAACTCCTATTTTCTCTTGTGTGTTTTAAATTGTTCACAAAATGTTTCCGTAGATTTCGCATGCTCTTATACTGGGAGTCAGGCTTCTAGGTTTTATAGTGTTTTGTTTTGTTTTTTTACTTCCTTGACTTTCTTTTCATAAAAATCAAGGAAGTAAGTTATCAGAATACCTAATTTGAGCTAGTATGTATTTAATATTTCTCAAATGCTTTATTTTTTGGTGATTTTGCATTGTTTCTAGACTTGCTCTGTCATTTTAATTTTGACCTCTACAGCTATGATTTTTAGGACACCACCTTTTGTTCATAGGAAGAGGAAGAGAGATATTTTTATATTGATGTTAAATCTTGTTATTCATGGTCACAGTTGTTATGCTTATGAATAACATTGTTGGTCCTGCAGCCTGTGTCTAAGTTCTGTCATTCCTCAAGAACGCAAAGAATTTGGAAAATCTATATTTTCTTCTAGTCACCATAAACTATATTCAATTAGGGATAGATTAAATGTTGCCATTGGATATTCCCTCTTCCTTACTATTGTTCCTCAACATTTTAGTATTTATACCTTATCTATTAATAAAACTGTGCACAGATAAACTGTATTACCATTTTTTAGATCTATGTCCTGTCTAATTTGAATTCTAGAAACTAAATAAAATAGAACTATCAAATTAAATGAACAAATATTAAGACTACAAGTTTCTAAATAGAGCAAAATAACTTGTGTTATTTGTCATGGAAAAGGGAGGCAGAAGATAACTTTACTGTTTAAAGTAAACAGTATTTTACTGTTATTTTCCATTGTAATAGGATCTGTATGACACATACATGAGTTATTTTCACATAGAATATAGAAAGGATGGAATTGCATGATACTACATATGAAAGGATTCCTTTTTTTTTTTTTTTTAGCAAATAACAACATAACAAGTGAAGTATGCAGGGGAAGGAAGAAATTTTTTCTTTTTAATTTTTTAGACAGCATAAATGTAGCATGGCCAAACAGTAGGGATAACATTTGGAAGCTTTTAAAATCTCTTCTAAAGGTACTATTTCAGTTCAAAGGTGGCATCATAAACTTCCTATGTGAACTTGTGTACCAACTATACCATAGAAGTAATACCATTATTCAGATATTTCTTTTACTTTTTAAATCTGCATTATGAGATACACATAAAAATTTAGGTTCCCAATAGCAACATGTGGCTAGTGAATAGTACAGGCAGTGCCCAAATATTCTATAATGTACATCAAGTTTTATCGGGTACCACTGCTCTAGACTACTCACATCCATCTCTTTGACGTATGTACTTCAGAGCAGTATCTAAGCCCACCATTCTGTGCCTCCTATAGAAAAGAAGCAAATATAAAACTGCAGGGCATCAATATAAATATCAAGTATTAGTGCAGTAGAGAAGAGTTAGGTCTGCTTTTTATAACCTGAATAACTTAAACTGGGTATAGTTCAATTTCAGTTTCTCTGTGTACAAAATGAGACTGATGAAAAAATGTCCTCCTTAAATTAAGATTATATAATATATATAAAGTATATAGTGCAGGATCAAGTCAGCTACCTAGCAGCATTCAGTCAATATTAGCTGTTGACATGTTTATTGTATTATATGGTAGTTCTGTCAGATGACGTAATAAGTAGTTTATATGAATTCATTATAATATTCATCATTAAGTCTTTGGGGAACATCAACAGGTAATGTGAGCGGGGAGAATCTTCCTGTTTCAGCACCTTTTGGAATCTGAATAATAACCTTCTTAGGTAAACCCGTGGAAAGCATTTAAGCTCTAGATAAGCCAGTTAGAAAATTGAAACTAGTATTAAAGTATCATGGAATTATTTGTTGGTCTCCAGATTATTCGACAGAAGTTGTAGAAAGAAGGTGAGGGATTTCTAAACAAACAATCTTCTGCTGAACTCAGTCCTCTTAATCATATACCTGCTCAGCCTTTTACACCAGCGGCCTTTGATATACTGCACTTACCATAAACATATAGTATATTTCTTTTGTATAGTAATTTCTTACTTGCTCACTTAGGCATTAGAGCTTTGCGCCAGATGTGTGGTTCTTTTCATGTTGAATCTTTTACTGCTTTTCCACAAGCAGCAGTAGATTGGTTGTCTATAAATGGACTGAGTGTAATTTTCTATTTTATCCGAAAGCAAAGCACTCTAATCATAGAACCTAGAATGAAGCATTTGCTTTTACTTCATTAAAGCTGTTAAATTCTAATGAATTATTTAGCAATTTAAGACCTGTTTAGCCTATATAGAAAGGGTAAGTCTAGAGAGCTAATCTTATTCAGCGAGAGTAAGTATTTAAACACTGGAGTTTGAATCATTCTACTGCGTTTAACTTTGTGCCTCATGGAGGTAGATCTGAAATTATGGTACATCAGCTAAGAAGAGCTGCTTCCGGAACTCTCTGCTATGGTTCTTGACAATGCAGTTAGTGAAAGCAATCCGATTTAGTGAGCGCTTGTTAAAACTGAAAGACCCTTTACAAAAAAGCATGCTTAATCTTTGTGGCATTACATGTATGTATACACACGTGCATGGATTAACATACACACACTACAACTTTATGTGTCTGAATGCTATTATCTTGATCTAATTAGAAATACATGTTTGTTGTCTATTTCTACTGTATATTTTCCCTTCCCCTTGCTATATATCCTCTCAGAATTGCTTGGACTTCCTCAGAGGTAAGCTGAAGATGTTGCTTCATTTTGTTCTGCTCAGGACCCCGGGATACAGCCTTGCACATAGAGAAAGACGGTTTGAATCTTGGAACAACCTAGGCCATTCATGGCTCCGTTTTCTCATTTAAGATTCTTTCCAGAAATGCCAATATAGGAACATGTGATAATACATCCAACTTCCTTGTTACCCTGATACCAGTCTCCTGTTAGCGTATTCCAATTGAACAGTGTCTTCATGGGGAGACAGTTGGAAAGTGGGACTTCTGGAGGCTGGTTTTCTTAAGGCATAAGGCTAGGAATGAAGGAGAATGAAAATTAAAGAACTTCCTACAGACCAGAAGCCATCTGTCTGTCTTCTAAGTAAAACAAACGTTGACTGAGTTCCAATGCCATGGTGAAGTCCCAACTTGCATTTTTGTTTTCAGATAAGTTCCAAGAGTAACCAATATACCTATGCAAGAATTTCAAACCTGGGACAACAATCATTATATTACTTATATTATAAATCTCTGGCTTTAACTTAAGGCATGAACTGTAAGATTGAGTATAGTTCGAATCTATCCTTGAATGATTCTAATTCACTTAATTTTTTCTGTAGTAAATTTGCTAATTCCATACAGCATAATTACAATAATAATCCATAGTTAGATTTCAAGATCAGTAGGATTTTTATTCAGGATTATGATAATCATAGGCCGTTACTGTTCCTGATCTTTCCACTTAAATTTTTTAAAATGTTTATTTTTGAGAGAGCATAAGCAGGGGAGAGGTGGAGAGGGAGAGAGAGGTGGAGAGAGAGAGAGAGAGAGAGAGAGAGAGAGAGAGAGAGAGAGAGAGAGAGAGAGAGAATGAATCCCAAGCATGCTCCAAATGTCGATCCAAACTGTCAGCACAGAGCTGGACACAGGGGCTTGAACCCATGAAAATAATGACCTGAGCTGAAATCAAGAGTCAGATACTTAACCAACTGAGCCATCCAGGCATCCCACCCCTTAAATTTTACCAATAATCCAGATAACATTTTTTCATGAGATGAGAAAATGTAACAAGATATACCACTTGTCAAAATACCCCCCACCGCTGCTTTTTTCCATTTGCACCCATTTGCTTTGTATCACTTGTTAACTATAGATATTTAAAGCTAAACTTGTTTTCTAGTTAAAGAAAATAGCAAGTTGCTTGGAGATGATACTTAACCATAAACCATCAACTAGGAAATCATCAGTATTTCACTAACATAGCTACTGTGAGCTTTCTCTTTCTGCCATGTCTGCACATTTTTTTCTTCCAATACCCATCCTGCCTTTGGTGTTTGCAGTCCCCTTTAAGCGGATTTCATGATTGCTGGCTTACTTGCTAGTCTCAAACTCGAGTATTTCTAAATCATGAATTCTCCCTGTCTTCTGCCAGTTCCTTTAAAGCATGAGTAGCATATTGGTGCAACTAAGAATGTTTCCACCAGAGCCAGACAGACCTATTCTTTCTAGGATATATTCTTGCGACTGGAGAGTCTACAACTTGGATTTAGGTTCCTGTCTCTTGGGGTACATGGATTTGAATATCACTTTCTGCTTTCTTTCACTAGACTACAAGCTCAGTGAAGGCATAGGTCTTGTATTTCTGTCTGCCTGCCTCACCCTCATCAAGCCCCTAGAAGAGTAAAACCTATCAAGAGAAATCTAACCCATAACTGGGCGCTTTAGTTTTCCTAAAATGTCATCACCTCTACGAAAAACAATTAATCATTCACTCGATATCATTCAACTAATAAGTGCCACGGCCCAAATTCAAGCAGAACTCTAATGACTGATCTTCTCACTACATAGCTTTATTCAATCAGGAAGAAGAAATAAGACCATGTTTACAAACATCTGAAACATAGGTAACTGCCTATGTGAGCAAAATGACCAATTTCCCACTAGGAACCCGACATATCTGAGTTCAAATCCTGCCTCTTCCTTACACTAATTTAAACCTCATTTTTATCTTTCTGTGTTCTGTTTTTCTCCTTTGTAAAGTTGAATGAATCAGAAAATGAGTATGTTTTATATACTGTTAGGTACATTAAGTATGTGAGAACTTCTTTTTGAGGCTTAGATTTCTTCTGTATGTAAAGAAGCTGACCAGTATGCAAATATGTTTGTCCTTCTCTTTCATTACATGCATCTCTGCCAGAAGGGAAGAATGTGATTTTTATAGTCATTGACTCACTTTCCGATAGAAAGGATTTATTCTTGCTGATGTATAGGCCATTTTTATCAAGATATTACAAATTGAGTTTCTAGGACTACACCACGTTTATCTTTCTGGTGAAGCAAATTTGGAGACTTCTATAACCCATACATGTACATTTTTATGCCTACATGTTATGGTCCATCCCCTATTCATGTCTATGTTTGATATAATTAATTAGAGATGGCCAAATAAGAGAAAAGCAATGAAAAGTCCCACTTAGTACTTGGTTCTTTTCAGATTTACTTCTGGAAACACTCTAGCTTCAATAAAGTAAATACAGAAATCTAATTGTTCCCATAAGTGTAATATTAATCCCGTCACAACGTGCTGTCTGTAACATTTCATACTCTACCTTGATAAAGTAAATTTGGCAAACAACTTTGTTAGAAGTGGTTTTGTGTTGATCATGTTCCTTTTTTCATGAGGTTTCCAAGAAAAGAGGGCTTACAAGCTTGACTAGCTAACAACCAGCAGAAATTTTATTGCCATTCTTCTTAGTAGTTTTAACTGGTACTTATCCCAGAGGGACATATACTAAAAGACAGATGTTGGTTGATTCTTTTTTTTTTCCTTTTCCTTAGGCTAGAAACTTTTCTATTTATTAATCAAGGGTAACATATATGCTGACTAATTACTACTCAGACTCTAAAATTATACACCTTTTTAAATTTATCTCTTTGAAGGACTTGAAAATAAGAAATAAGAGGCATGACTCTTAGTTGAGCAAAAAATAGTTTGCAAAGTCATTTGAATTAGCACATAATGGTTTTTTTCCTCTTCAAATAGTTGCTTTTTTATTAAAAGAAATGTTTTCTGAATGCATTTAACTTAATTCCCATTTGCTATCTTAACTTTTATATATCCTGGAAAAATATTTTGTAACTAGAGTGTATAGAAATAAAGATAAAAATGATAATAACAAAAAGTAGAAGTTCCTTCGTAATACTTTTAGGTGAAGCAGAAAGTTTTTCCTTGGCAACCATGTTTTTCACTTCTTAACCAAAAAGTTTCTAGTGCAATAAAGGCCACTTACACCCATCCTTTATAGAATGAAACATGTACATTATAGAACTTTAAACTGCATTATATGGAATGAGATATTCTAAGTTATTAGACAACCTAAATTTTAGAATGATGTCAGGAGTTTCTCAATACGTTTATGGCTATTCTAATTTACCAGTATAAAAGCTATTATTGAAAGCCTAAAATAAACACCACTACCACCACCACCAATACACAAAATTTTGTGCTTCACTTTATCAGAATCTCACTTTTTAAGAATTTGTTTTTATTTTTTTTTTACTTTTTTTTAATGTTCATGAGAGAGAGAGAGAGTGTGTGAGAGCGTGCTCACGAGCACAAATAGGGGAGGAGTAAAGAAAGAGAGGAGGAGACAGAACCTGAAGCAGGTTCCAAGCTCTGAGCTGTCAGCACAGAGCCTGATGGGGCTCAAGCTCATGAACTGTGAGATCATGACATGACCTGAATCGAATGCCTAACCAACTGAGCCACCCAGGTGGCCCTAACAGAATCTCACATATTAAAAGTACATAGACTTGATCATACTTAGGATAATGAAAAATTCTTCTGTTTGGACATATATTTCCCTTCAAAAAGGTTAACTTCAGAAATATTTCCTTGATTTTCTGCTTAATGAAAGAAAGCAAACAAAACTTCTCTGGATTGAGTCTATTCTATAACTGTATTTTATGTAATTCACATTAAGATCTATTTATATATACTTGATTTGTGTAGTATGTTCACACTAAAATTTTAAAAAATATTAACATCTGAAAGGAAGTATTGATCAAATATTTCAGTATCACTTTTTAGAATATAAATCAGTGTTTGGACTGTAGAAAATGTCTACAACAGCTATATACTTATAAAGAGACATATAATTTTAGAAATATAATGTGTTTGATACTACAAATATTCTATTCGTATTCTACATTTGAAATTTAAAGATTAAAACATTGTTTACAAAAGAAGTGACCATATACAAAGAGTATTTTCAACATGGATTTAACATCTCTAGTTGAATGAAGAAAACACTAAAATTTCATGAAATATCCTGTGGAAGTTCAATTGAATCTGGAAGGTCTCTATGTGAATTCATGTACTTGAAGTTGGTTTTCTACACTCCTTTATTTTAGTGTTTACACACCTTTGAGTTTACATTCTTTAAAAGCATTTTACAATCATTACTGAGAACATGCCATGGACATTTTGTCTTGCTTTGTTTTTAAAGTCTTAACTATCTCCCTGTAGGCATCCCAAATATATTATTTTTGGGTTTAAACTTTTTTTCCTAAAACTCCAAATAGCAGGCTTAGTGATATTTCTAATTGAAATTAAGGATATTTCCAAAGTTTCTAAAAGTTGTGTTTTTACAGGTTTAAAAAGAGACGCACATACAAAATTGTGACACACAGAACCCAGTTTTGTTTTACTAACACATCTATGGGATTAAAAAACTTAGAGCAGGTCTAGTTAAGGTTTTAATTCTAAAAATAGAAGTAGGAGAGGAAAAAAAACAAAAGACTACTGAAGAAATTTCTCCGTGGGAAGCAGTATTTTGCTGAATAGCCAGCAAATCAAAAGCACACACAAAGGGACTCGTCAAAAATCAATCAGTAAGGTAGTCATGCAGATCCTTACAGTCATGAGGAAAAACATACAGATGAGGAATATGCAAAATTTCAATTTGAAGTTTCCTGTGATCATTGGGGAAGTGAATGCTTTCCAACCATTTAAGGAAGAGTCAGTGGTCTTCTGAGGCAAACAACTACTGGGAAAAACCCCACCAAAATGTGTAATAGGAGACAGAGCGCCAGCAAAGGCTTGACGCTGTCCCCGGACGGCACCCAGGTTAATATCTCAAGCAGCTGTCCTGATCTCTGTGGTCTAAGCTTTTAACTAACTTTAATTAAATGGAACCTTTGGTGTGCAAGGGTACATATGCCTGGGATATGAATAAAAGAAACAAACAGCAGAGCCCGGCATATGGTTGCACACACATGCATCATTTGATTTTTGATTTTTTGCAAGGATATTTTAACATTCATGAGAGGTAAAAAAAAAAAAAAAAAAAAAGAGCGCAGAAATAGAATCGTCTCTCTGGACTTTGACTTTTGGCCTACTATTCTTACCATCACGACTAGTATTAAAAAACACTAGGTCTTAATTGTCAGATGCACAATCTGCAATGTTTAAATGGACCCTGTGGATTTTGGTCCAAAACCAAACCAATTGGTTGCAAGCGATTTTCCTCTTCCGTTAGATGTTCTGCTGCAA
This sequence comes from Suricata suricatta, assembly GCF_006229205.1. Classification (NCBI taxonomy): domain Eukaryota; kingdom Metazoa; phylum Chordata; class Mammalia; order Carnivora; family Herpestidae; genus Suricata; species Suricata suricatta. The sequence goes on from NC_043703.1 coordinate 34,722,632, forward strand.
TATTTGCATAAATGTAACCGTGCTGTCCGTCTTTTAACTTTCACTCAATTAATTATGCTTCCAGCCCCCTGCTGATGGACAAAAATGAGACTTCATCTGCAAATAGCTTCAGCAGTTTACAGCTTATTAAATGCCAAAATCTAGTTAAGACAGTTTGAGAATTCTCATGTCAGGCATTTCAACATGCCATTTTAACACAAAATTCTTATTAAAAAAAATGAACCTACTACAAGTCAGGGGAAAAAATCACTGGTATAAAGGTAATGAACAGATTAGAATTTTATACAAATTGTGTACTTAGCATATGTAGCTTTCTCGGAGCACACTTAATTGGTTTGCCTAATAATGAAACGGCTATGAGCAAGACTACCAAGTTGACAAGAAAATGGTCCCTACAAATTACAAACAGCTTTAATCTATGGAATCACCCTTTGTAATTTATATAAAAGTCTGTGTATAGTCTGGAAAAAAAAGATGAATAGGAGTTATATACTCAAATATTCCTTTAAAAATAACTTTTCTCTTACTTCCTGTGACAGGTTTTACATATTGCATCAGACATCCGGTGCATTCACGATCTAGTGTTCTTTGTACCATTTGGCGTTAGCTCTTCATCTGAACCAGAAAGAGAAAGCAAGAAAAATATATCCATTAAAGCTAAATGAATAGATAAGACACAGAATTTTGCAATCTACCATGAAAGGATTGAAATAATTCTTCCCATAATTCGGTGTGATGATTTGATTTCCTTCATCTCCCTAAACATGGCTATGCAATTTGATAAAATCACGATGTTCTTGAGAAATGTATTTTTTCATCAGGTATCTGGAAGAAAACATGGTTTCTGTACACACTTTATGTTTAGTAGATTTTATCATAGTTTTAGTGATATACATTGGATTAAATTTCCTTAGTCTGGGGAGAGAAGAAGGCATTCTAATTATTCCACTGAAGGAATACTTAGTAAAATATGTTTGTATTTTAGTGAGTTTTAAGAAGGCTTTAGTTGTCACAGAAAATTTCTTACGGCGGTCAGCCATCGGTCTCAAATTGGAGGTTGTTGATTCCATTTTCCAGTCTTGTGGCATGTCATATGGTACTCGACTGTACTGGATTTTATTGACAAATTGTGTCATGTTTATGTTCTTGACTTATAAACTACCGTGATAGAGCTGAGTGTGACAGGATGATTTATGACAGAAATGTCAGATTATTTTAAAAGCAATTTTTGTCTGATCATATACCAATTAGCAGTTTTCATAACAAATCCCCAAATAGGTAGCTGGCATTTGATCAAAAGCAACATATTTTATTGCTGATACTTGAATATTTGTGACCTATTAAGGAATTCATGTTACCCACTCCGTGGCGGGACTGGAAACCTGCAATGGCTGCACGTATCACTTTGACGCCCAGCACGTTATACACCCCCTTCCTAGAGCTTCTGGGAAGGGCGGGGAGGAGTACCAAAAAAGTCAAGTGTTTTCCCTCAGTTTTAACGAATCTTGCTTGTTTTCTCATATGTTTGTCATTAACAACCAGAAGGGCAGACTTCTAGACCTAAAAACAAGTGAGATAACGTTGCTGACCCAGAAGAAAGGAAATTTAAAAATTTTTTATTTTTATTTTTTCTATGTTTTTTATTTATTTTTGAGAGAGACAGTGGGAATAGGGGAGGGTCAGAAGGAGAGGGAGATACAGAATCCAAAGCAGGCTCCAGGCTCTGAGCTAGCTGTCAGCACAGAGCCCGACGCGGGGCTCGAACCCACGAACCGTGAGATCATGACCTGAGCCGAAGCCGGACGCTTACCCGACTGAGCCACCCAGGCGCCCAAGGAAATTTTAAAGTCACTCGAGACTTATGTTATATACAAAGTTTGGGAAGATACAGAAATTGTGTGGTGGATATGATTAAACAGTTCTGGGATATTTTGGGATTTTTTTTTTAGAAAAATTCTTTTAATGTTTTATTTATTTTTGATACAGAGAGAGAACATGAGAGGGGAAGGGGCAGAGAGCGAAGGAGACACAGAACCGGAAGCAGGCTCCAGGCTCTGAGCCAGCGGTCAGCACAGAGCCTGACGCGGGGCTCGAACTGACAAACATGAGATCTGACCTGAGCCAAAGTCGGAGGCTTAACCAACTGAGTCACCCAGGCGCCCCTGGGATTGCTTTCTATGGGTAATTTATATACAAGTGGGAGACAGAGCCAAGTGTTTGCTTGACTTTTTTGCTTCTTAGTTAAAAATTAAGAATCTTTCACTTTTTCAGGGCACCTGGGTGGCTCAATCAGTTAAGCGCCTCACTTTGGCTCAGGTCATGATCTCACAGTTCATGGGTTCAAACCCTGTATTGGGCTCTGAGCCTGGAGCCTGCTTTGGATTCTGTGTCTCCTCCTTTCTCTGTGCCCCTCCCCTTAAAAAATTAAAAAAAAAAGTTTCACTTTTTCATTTTTCAGAAAGATTCTTAGTCGTGTGTGTGGTTGTGATTCTTGAGTTATTTTATGGTCCTCTGTCTACTGGGCTATAATAGAATGTAAAGTGCTTCCTTCTCAGCAAAAGCATTGCAAGTTTTTGTTTTATTTTAGTTTTCTTTCTCTGCCTTTTTATGCATTATTGCTCACTCATTTCTGGGTTTCTGGTAGAAGATCTGCATTGTTCGCAAACCTGAAGCAGAGTTGAGAAATACTGCTCTGACTATGGAATGATTTTATATAAAATGGCAACAAAATTAATAAAAATCATAGCAAAAATAAAATAGAATGTGAAACAACTGCAAGTGATCTGTAAGGCAGATGATTTGACCATTTTATCTGCTACAGTGAAATTCTGAAATAGTCCTACTAAAGGGGTCACAGATACACAAATTCAGTGCCACAGATATAGCCTAGGGTTTGTTAGGGGGGGAAACCTTAAAAGCAGAGGAGTCACAGTGCCCATGCAATTCGTGCATTTCCAATATTGCATAGCGTAGACCAGATACAGGTGTTTGGCATGGGTCAAGGCCAAGGTTCCAGCAGATGAGGCCTGCCTTAGCAGGCTAGAGATGGGACCTGTGATTGGGGCAGGGGGTGGGTTTGGGAGGGGCTCTTCAAGAGATAACCAGCCTCCCCTAAACCCATCCCATTGCTTTACATATTTATAAGTTGGCCTGGGAGGTCGGGAACACTTGAGTAAAAGAAACATATTCTCAAGGGGTCTCCTTACCTAGAAACACCGCTAAGGATTACGCATACTCGGGGCCCTAGTCTGCCTGGAGTGAGGATGTCAGGCCAAGGCCTTCTCTATTTGCATGCTGGTTAGTGCAACTGAGCCAGCTTCCTAAGAAACCAAGGGCAGACAGGAAATCAGGCCTAGGACCATCCAAACTTCTCTCTAATGAAATAGAAACTTAGTCTCAAGACTTTCAGTGAATTTTAGATGGTCCTTTACCTTCTCCTACTGTTCAGGAACTTCACATTATCAATTACCTTTATGATAAAAAAAAATTGCATCTTGTCCTCTTATATTCTTCCAGCTTCATGTTTCCTTCCCTTCATAACTAAACTACTCTGAAGAATTGGCTTCACTCTCTGTCACTTTCACTTCCCCAGCCTCTGAACAGAACTAGCTTCTATATCAACTCCACTGAGTCAGTTCTCACCAAGGCCACTAATTACTTTTGTAACTGTAAATTCAGTGTCCTTCCTCAGGCTTGAACACTTTTTTGTAAAACACACTCTTATTACTTTGTCACCACACAGTTCAGGCTTCCCTAATCGTTTGTGGCTGTTGCCTTTTACATTTCTATGTAAACTCCTTCTGTCACCTTACCAGTACATACTGGAGATCTGTAGGACTTGATTCTATCCGACATTTTCCTTTAGATTCTCACTAGGCAACGGATTCCATGCTTATACGTTCAATTAGGATCTTACAGACTCTAGGCTTCCAAAACCATCGTCCCAACCAAGAGATCACCCCTGGGCTCCAGAAATGTGTATCTTCTTGTTAAAAGATGTTTCCACTTGGGTTTTTCAAAATACTTCCAACTAAACCCAGAGACGACAAAACAAAAACAAAAACAAAAAACATGATTTTCCTCCCAACAGTGGTTTTCTTGTGTTCTCGAAAACCATGAGTGACAACCGAAAATGCCCAACTGAAGCCAGCTTATCTCCCCCATTGTTATATCCATCTCTCAGCAAGCCCTGTCATTTTTACCATTTATATATCTCCTAAATTTATACATGTCTGTCACCACATCCTTTACCCTAGTCTTACCCAATAGTTGCTTAGATTATTTCTAAACTCTGGGCACTTCCTCTCTTCAAATAAGCACCTGTATTGCAGCTAGACTTAAATTTTCAAAATGAAATCTTACCATTAAAGCCCCCCAATGACCCTCCATTTTTTTATAGAATAAAGTCCTCAACACAGGCAAGGATTATTGTGATCAGAACCATGTTTATCTTTTCAGTCTCCTCCTGTACTACTTGTTTGCTCTTTGCCCTCTGGCCATTTTGAAATTGAGTCCAACATCTAGAATTACATAGCATGTCTGCTGCTCATCCATTCCACCTACACCAAGGTTTTCCCATGTTGTATGCTCTTTGTCAGAATAGAAATCAAGTGTTAACAGCCAGTTTTGAGGCCATTACTTTAACTTTATGGAAGCCTGAAACTTCTCTTTGACCTCATCCTCCTTGAAAATGAGAAATTATGGAGTCTATAGACAGAAATGGCATCCAAAATAAGAGAACCTGCAAATACTATATACAGAAGCCAAGCACCTGTTTTTCATCATTAAAGTAACTTGAGTAAGGAGGTACTGGTATTAATGAGATTACAGCTGCACTAGAGAATAGATTCTGGTCACATATATGAGGGATACAGAACTGTAAAATCTAAAAGCCAAAGGGATTCCAGTTAATAGCCTCCCCCTCCTGAGGTGGCTTCCCCCAACCTACTCTTATACTGTGGCATCCCCAGGGGAGTGGCTATGAGGCCTCTACTATGATTCATCATGAACTGTATGTTCCTACCTACACTGTCACCTCCCTTAAAGCAAAATAAATTGGTGCTGGGTGAAACTTACTACATCTCATGCATTTTATTAATCTGAACCCAAGGGTGCTGGTGCTGGATAAGCAAAATAGATGTGCCACATGGAAATCTGCTACTGTGTGTATAGTAGCATGTTACTTCTGTTCTTCCTCCTGATCTTTTCTCTACTAATATTTCTTCTGTGTAACATCCCTTAGTATAATTCTTCTGCCATCACATTACCTCATTCATTTAAGTTACAGATGAGTGGGTACCATATAGGTTACGTCATATCCCTGAGTGTCCCAATCCCTAACATTATGAGCGGTGTGTAGGAGAGTTAGCAAGTACTTGTTTAAGTGAAAGAATGCAGAGCCAAGTTCTGTGCTATCTTACATAAGAGGAGTCCACTCCAGTCTACAGTTTCTGCTTTATTATTACACTGTTAGAAGAAGTAACATTAAGCTACAACCAAGAAGGGGGGCCCGGGTGGCTCAGTCAGTTAAGTGGCCGACTTCGGCCCAGGTCATGATCTCATGGTTCGTGGGTGAGAGCCCCGCATTGGGCTCTGTGCTGACAACTCAGAGCCTGGAACCTGCTTCGGATTCTGTGTCTCCCTCTCTTACTCTGCTCCTTCCCCACTCATGCTGTGTCTTATTCTGTCTCAAAAATAAACATTACATTTTTTAAAAATTTTGTATTTGAGGCAGGAAAAAAAATCAGTTCAGGCCCTGATACATGGGGAGGGAGGATGGGGAATCTTGTCATGTTAAAGAATTGAAAAAATCAAGTAGGGTATGATTGTAGCTAATCAGAATGTGAGCAAGGAGAGACTGTATAGTTAGTCAGGGGTCAGATCAGGAAAGTTTTAATGGCCACTTTAAAGATGCTGTTATACACCTTAGATAATGGAACTCACTGAAGGAAAGTCAAAAGATTTTATTTTTCCTTTCATATAGCCTGAACCCTAATTACTAGCCTAATTCCTAACCCATTCTGCTGGTACTACCCTTTGCAGCAGCTTAGAGTCTTGTTTCCAAGTCTGTTATTGGTGCATATTACTTTAGGTAAGCTAACTTCTGTAAATCACAAAATTTCAGTGACTTCATACAAAGTTTATCTTCCAGGTTACTTAATGGTTGACATTGACATAATTGATGGGTGGACAGTTTCTTTCCTACCTAATTTTCTCAAGAAACTAGGATTCTTGATTCTTGTGACTCTTCTACTGACTAAAGCTTTGGCCAAAACTGGCACACATTTCTTCCATTCATATTTCACTGGTAACATTGTGGGCCACACTTAATACAGGGCAAGTGGGGAGTATCTGTGTACTGAAGAAGAAGAAATTCTGATCCTGGTAGATATTTAGAAATCTCTGCCACAGTTATGTACAAATATCTGTGCAAACTAACTATAGACAGTATACTTTGTGGACAGGAGGAGTATTTACTAACTAAGATTGCACTGATTCTGTGGATTTGGCTCAGTGACAAATATCACAGTTTTCTCTTTCAGGTCTGATTATTGTTATTTGTGAGCTAGTCTAAAAGATCTGTTATCTACTCCACTCCTTCTACCTCTAGACCCCAGTTTATGCTTCTCTCAAACACTCCATGTATAGTATCAAGCAGGAAAAACAAAATACAGTTAAAATGTGTTTGGAAGAAGAGACCCAAAGAAGTCAGTGTTGGTAATAGCAGAAATTTTCTGGGCAGGCATTGTAAGGCACCTTTCCTGCCAGCGGGTATTTTCTTGATTACATCTCTAGGCCTATTAATGAATTTCTGTGGGTGCTGGATCCTCAGATCCATGAGTTACACATGTAGGAAACCTGCCGCCTTGTCCTAGATGCCCTTTTTGAATGGTTATAGGAGGAAAAAAAATAGCTGTGTTTGAGACCTCCATTTGAGGGTGTATTTGTTAGAGGAAATATGTAATCCTACATATTGCAAAAGCAATGTTGGTTTGTGAGTAAGGCCATGTTGTAGGAAGGAGGAAGCAGTTGCTGTATGGAAATGAAGCAGGAAGAAACAGGAATGTGAATGCTGTGACTAATTCTGTTGACCAGTTTGTAAAAGATAATATGGGAAGTGATGAATATTGTAATTTAATGTATTTAAAGATTGCTGTGTGGCCTTTAGAGAGAAAAACAATTAAAACTAAAAGCTTTCTTTCCATTAAGGAGACTATGAAGTGAGTTAATAAAAGTAATAAGGATGCATTGATCCATTGGGGGGAAAATGATGAATATCGGCCCTGAAACATAATGTTCTGAAGTTAAATCTCAAATTTACTGATTTGTGCATTTCTTGAATAAAAAAATAGGACTTTAAAATGTAACATTTAAAGAAAGGTTAAATACTCGTATGAAACAAAATTGCAAAATTGTTTATTAGAAAATCATGTAGTACTGCAAAGTGTTTTCCTGAATTAGTGCAAATTCTTTGTGCATGCCACCTGTAAGATGGTTTTGTCACAACAACTCTGAGAAAATGACCAAACATATTTTGGAGACACGTTAAAATCAGGCTCAAATACAATTTGAAAAATCTTATATTTACCTTGTTACATCTTTATTCCCAATTTTTAGACCTTCAGAGCGCACTGCCAACTTCTTATAGAGCACCCTACTGTCACTGGCCTTCATTCAATAGACTGTTCTAAGTGTCCTCTTTTCTCTTCTCAAACTATCTGTTCTATTTCTCAATCCTTCAGAGCATTCTGTATTTTCTTGCGTAAGGCTAAATTTTTTTAAATGTTTATTTTTGAGAGAGACACAGACAGAAGGAGACAGAATCCGAAGCAGGCTCTAGGTTCTGTGCTACAAGGCTTGAACTCAAAAACCTCAAGATCATGACCTGAGCAGAAGTCAGATACTTAACTGAACCACCCAGCTGCCCCAAGGCTTAATTTGATAAAAGTGCAGTGCTGATTTTTGAGTGTCTTCTAGGTTTTTATGGGTAATATCTATCATACAGAATTTCATGAAAACATAGCATTATTCACATAAATAACATTAAAGATAGGGAAAAAGTTACCTTCAGGGATTTCATACTTGCCTTCTCCAGTCCACGTATTCATTTTTTAATACTATGTCATGGGCGTAGGGGTATGTAGTAACTATTTTAACATTACCTGTTTACACTCCCCACTCCATCCGTACATAGTGTTGTAGGCTCTGGAGTCTTCCATGTTCTCTTACCTGTGAGTCTTTGGACATATATTTCCCCCTAAATAGAGATCTCTGAAATAACTCTTGTGTTTTATCTTCAGCAAAATTATTTAATACAGTTAAGATCCCTTCTTCATGCTGGTATCTTCCATTCCTGCCTGTTACCCATCAGAATATGCACTAGTGCTGTCCTCTAATGTATTGCTTACCAAATTTTAGCATAACTTTACTTATCCATCTTCACACTAAACTTTATACGTTTGAGGATAGCTTATCTTTGTAGAAACTATCATTTTCCATATCTTGGTAATCAGGTATAAAGAGATGTTTGTGGAATGGGTGAATGAATAAATGAATGAATGAATGCCAAAGTAAATATATAGTGGAAACATTGTGGCAGAAAGAACTATAATAAGATGTAGCCAATACATGAATTAGAGGTGACATGTGCAAATTATGTTTGATCAATTGAAGGTATCTGAATTGCGGCAGACTACCTTTTCTTTCATGGTTATAAAGTGAAATATTCCAAAGAACAACTTACTTGTCATCCATAATCTTCTTGAAATTCACATTAATGTTTTCCTCTTCAAGAATCTTTCCAAGCCATCAGGATGACCCAATTTTGTTTTGTTTTGTTTTACCAGTGACATGAGGAATATAAATTGGCCTTAGACCAGTTTCAAGAATCTCCTAGTTCAGTAGAATCAGTATTGAATTCATCAAATTATCCCTCCCTTGTGCACTAAAATGAGTCTCAAAGTTTGTCGCTAGATCTAATCAGGAAACATCATTCACACTTTCATCCCTTGTTACCTGTATCTGGGACAGACATACATCCTATATTATACTGTCATGTGGCATGCACCATATGTCATTAGAAAGCACCTCAGCATTGCAAGATATTTCCCTTCTGCTTTAGCAGGATCTAGATTTTCAACAGGTCTTTTATTATTCTATACGGCCATTTGGTCCTGCATTACATAACCAGGTGCAAACTAAAAGCAGTGAATTCCAAATGGATTATCTCATTACTTCACACTGGGAAGTAAATTTGGATGCTAGGGTTTATATGATATCATTCAATGAGTGTTTTTAGAAAGGATAAGACAAAAGAAATTGAAATTAAGGATGTGTCTGTTATAGTGAAGAAATATTGCTATGTATGGCTTCCCCCTGTTGGAAGAGTCCAGTATGACCAGTATGCCGAAGACTGGCAGTGTGAAACTTACCAGGAACTGTACGCTGATTAATATTTGCACACTGAGTAGAGAGTCTAGTGAACTCATCCTTGGTAAGACAGTGTTTGTGTGTGTTACCCCATGAAGATCTTTAACCAGTGGAACGCAGTTTCCATGAGAATAAGCCTCTGTTGTTTTGCCTGTTTTAGTGCTTTCTTTGCTGCTTCAGAGCCTGGAGTAGGGTTTGGCCCATGATAAAAACACAAACATTTGAATTAATATATTGATCTTTTTGTCCTCGGATGCTTTGTTTTTGAATCTATTTTTTTCCATCCCAGTAGGCTGACCAAAATATAATACTAATAACATCCTTAGTGTAGGTTATTCTATTTTATTATTAAAAAAATCACCCTTGGGGTGCCTGGGTGGCTCAGTTGGTTGAGCATCTGACTCTTGATTTCAGCTCAGGTCAAGATCCTAGGGTCATGGGCTAGAGCCCCACATAGGGCTCCACGCTGAGTGTGAAAGCTGCTTAAGATTCTCAATCTCTCTCTCTCTCTGCCCTCTCTTCCACTTCACATGCATGTGCTTGCTTGCTCTCCCTCAAATAAAGTAAAAAAAAATGCATTGTCCCTAGTACAGGTGTTTGAGAATTTGCAACAGAAATGGGAATTTGCAGACTCTGGGCTATTCCACAGTGTACATCTATGAGCCTCTTCCCCATCTTTTTTATCACTAATCATTGTACAACCTTAGCCACTGCCCGAGCATATGCATAGCTGTATCTCGTCCTTTTTTTTTTTTAATCGAGCACTATACTACTTGCAATAATGTTTTGTAAGATCCCCTTGTCCACTATCCTGTACAGGCTCCAGAATTAAGGCTCTAATTCTGGCCTTTTATTCAGAAGCTTGATTTTTGTTTTCATCATCAGGCTATTGGATAGAAGAAAATTCCCAATGAGGCATAGATTGGAGCGAGAACTCCCAGAAGAGTTTCTTTGCTCTTCTTGCATACTGGAGGAAAGTCACCCGATAAGCTGGAATTGACACGGTTTCCTTAATCTTAGTGGAGGAACCTGGTTGTCGGAGACCAAGTGGCAAAATGGCAGGAAGACGGAGTTAACAATTACATCTCTGGAAATGAATTGACACTAAGGTGTTTGATTATGGCCAATGGATTAGTGGGTTCCCAGGAATAAATGTGACAAAGTCTTGAGGCCTCATTTAATTTATGAAACAGCCCAAACAACACCTTCTAGTCTTGGCAGACAGAAAGTTTCAAGCACCGTATTAGAGATTCATGAGTCTCCTCAATCTTACATACTTAAGTCAGTTCACAGGGTTCTTGAACGAAGGATAGGCAGGTGACCTTGAACAAGGACTCCGTATTGGGCTTTTGAAGAAACAAGAACAGGTGCTTTTCCCTTTCTGTGTCTTGTACAACTTAGTCCTTCACCAGTAGCTCAGAAAATTTCAGCTCATCATTTCTGTATGAAAAATAACTATAATTTCATTTCACACTTCTCATGTTGAAATCTTCCATTTTTGAATTTATATTTTTCCCTTGACACACAATTATGAAGTCTTAGAAAGCTATAATCAAGTTTTATTCATTTCCCCCAACATCCTCCCTTTCCATATATTTGCTGCATTGCACTGAATGGAAAATGTAGTTCTTTCCAAAGTTTTATTCTAACTAGACACAATGAACCATAATAAAGCCTATTTTAGAAATGTGCTTTCTCTCAATTTCATCATTTTTTAGACTTAAAGTGTTCCTAAATCCTGACTAAATGAAAGAAGAATACATGGGAAATTCCCAAATCTTTGCATATGGTGTAAGGGGAAACAAATACACTTCAAAATATGGATCAGGGCTCTCTCTCTACCTTCTGAATAAACACTGTTGGCCTGTAGTCTGACCGGTACATTGGCTAACTGACCATTGAGACCAGCTGTGTCAATGGCAGCAGAGGACAAGCAGAAAAGCAATGGCATCAAAATAAAATATAACATGACAAGAGATGGAAATTTGAAAGTATTTTCTCAGTTTTGATACCCCAGAAGACATCAATACATTTTTTTCTTAATTTTTAAAATGCAAATACACTGTATCATTCCTTACTGAAATTAATCATTACCTTTCCATTAAAATCTAAATCCCATTGCAGGAAATATGAAACCTGTCATGATATTGTCTCCATGTAAATTCTGTAGCTTTATATATTATTATGAGTCATATCTTTATTTCTAAGGGTGGTGGTGATAGTGGTGGTGTTTCTTCTCTCATCCTTTGCCTTGGTTTTGGTTTTCTAGAAGCAGATCCTGAGATGAAGTTTAGGAAAACCTGGTAGGGAAGTGGGAAATTAGGACAAAATAAGAGACCAGTTGTGTGCAAGTTAATACTGAGGGCAACTGGAGGTGAATCCTGTGGGAACTCTGGCAACACGTAAGACAGGAGCCTTCTAGCTGGCCTGTATGAGGAGTGATTACACTGAGGTATTAATTCACCAGCTTCTGGCAGGCATTGTCCAGTAATTAATTCATTTCTGAAAGTTTGGTTCCCTGAATTTTCTCTATTATTCCATGAATATATGTTGCCAGATTCCTTTTTGGCTTTTTGTTCTCTTTCATCTTGGGAACAAAAGCTCAAATTTCTGGAAATTGATAATTACATTGTCCAGAATTAGAACCATGGTTCTGAAAATGCAAATGAATACCTCCAAATCTTGTTTTTTAGGAAAAAATGTTCATAAGGAGCATAATGAAAGTCTACATATCCAGCCTCATTTTTCTTAGTCTTTTTCAAAGTTACTCTAGAAAATTAGAACAAAGTATGCAATTTTAGCAAAGGTGCCATCCAGGTTTATGTTTTGTTTGGGTTCTCAATGAGAATGGGGAAAACTCTTCATTATTTTGGTTTTCATTTGCTTTTTACCATTATGATGTCAAATCATATACAGTATATCACAGTAAAAGCAAACATGTTAACCTTATGGTGCTTTTTTGAGTGTTAATGATGATGTTTTTCATTATTTGTTTTTGTAACAAAGCATTATTGCACCAATGGAAAAAATAAACCTTGTAAAACATTTTATCACCTATTCATCTTAAACAAAAGTTTCATATATTTCAATATGGTGTGATATTGCAGCACAGAATTATGCAAACTAAAAGGCATTTCCACCTGCAGAAAAACTGATTGTTATTACAGAAGCGAGGAATGAAAGCAGATGAAGAAAGTCACCTGTACTGTATTGCAGCAATAAGTTTTAAAACACTCATAATCTGGTGATGTCAATAGCTCCATTACGATCAAATATATATTTTCATTTTGTGTGGATGTGCTAGTCCATGCTGACAACAAGTAAGATACCGTCAGTCATAAAGGGAAAAGATAAAGCTAAATGCAAGTGGCACAAACTACAATACTGAGTGTTATTCTATGCTAAACAAAGTTTGTAAATCATTTCAAAAGACACAAACAAGTCTCCCGATTCCCGAAAAATCCATACAAAATCTAAGATCCAAATATCAAATCCAAATCATGCTGAATAATATTTTGCCCATGTAGATTGTAATAATCCTAATTAGGTTTCTAGATTCCAACACTTGATTGGTATAAATCTTGGTTCTCTGGACCTACTGCCTAATGTATAAAGTGTGAAACAGAAAGCCGTCTGAAAGCGTTGTTGCTGTTCTTCAGAGCATCATTTCTCAAGGTAGGCACTGTGGCCTTCCTGCCTCAGAATCACTCAGGTGCCTGCTGGGAGACCAGGACTGTGTTTAGGTGAGACCTATTGAGTGAGACCCAGATGGGGCCAGTGGGATAGGGGGAAATCTACATTTTAAATTTTTTTTTAAATTTTATTTATTTATTTATTTATTTTGAGAGACAGGGACAGTGCAAGCAGGGGAGGGTCAGAAAGAGAGGGAGACACAGAATCAGAAGCAGGCTCCAGGCTCTGAGCTGTCCTCGCAGAGCCCAACGTGGGGTTTGAACCCACAAACCGTGAGATCATGACCTGAGCTGAACCCAGATGCTTAACCAAATGAGCCACCCAGGTGCTCCTGGAAATCTACATTTTTAACAAATTCTACTGCTGACTTTTGAGACCTCACTCGTATGTTAGAGAAGATTTAGTTGGGACTTGTTATAAATTTATTATATTCTGACATCCTTTTTCAAGTATTTGGACACTGATGTTACAAAAGATGGCAAACAATTTTTTTCTAAGTCAAACAAAACATTTTAAAATATTATAATCAATAATAAACATAGTTTCCATACTATGTCAGCAAAAGAGACCGTGTTTCAAAACTATTGGGAAAGAGAATGGAATTTCAAAGTATTTTAAGATGTCTCTAAGAAATGCTCAATATTTTCCATCTGTAGCTGTATATTTCTTGGTCTAGGATTGCTTATCTTTAAAATTTTGGTTCTAAAGTCTCAGAACTGTTCCTGTTCAGGCATGGCTCTACTACAGCCGTGAAAGTTCAGGTCTGGCTGAATAATATGTTTAGGCATTGGGACTATAACTCTCCTGACTACAAAAGTACTACTTCTTCAGTCTCATTCCAACAAGTACTTAAAATATTACATAAACCTTCTAGAAGAATGTTCTTAAAATTCATACAAAGGGTAAATAATAATGTACTACACACAAATGCATTCTCTAAGCTACTTTGTAGACCCCAAATTCAACTTCCATCCAAAGCAATTAATTAAAGGACAAAAGGATGCTTTTGAAGGTGATAGATTTGTTGTGGCATAGATTATAGCGGTGATTTCATGGGTGTGTACTTATTTCAAAATTTCTCAAATTGCATATACTAAATATGTACAGTTTTTGTATGTCATTCAAACCTCTAATAAAGTGTTACTTTAAAGAGGCAATTGATGATAAATTAGTAATGACCTAGGAAAAAATGTGAGGTAACAATCTTTTCTCTCTGCTCCAAGTTGGATCATGTGACAGTTCATCTATGATAACACAAAAATTAACAGTATAGAGTTCACAGGAAGTAAGCCAGCTTCCGTGATCTGTGATCCCGGGACTCTCACTCATGCTTTGGATGCCGCACCTACTGACTGACTCCCCTGATATCCTGTGAATAGCTCTGTTGTAATATATACTTTCCATCCAACATTTTAATTTTCTGTGAATTTTCATCACCACTGGAACATAAACTCCCAGAGAGCAAGGAATGTTTTTCTTGGCATTTCCAACACCAGTTTGAGTTCTCAGTAAGTGCTAACTGAATATTCTGAAGAGAGGCACACTCCTTATACAAAAGTGGAAGCTATCTTCATTTAATCTTGTTTGAAAGAAATAATTCCAATGTCCCAGGCTCCACTCATTAGTGATAAACTCCTGTTTTGCTAAGAGATTCACTTTATCCTTATGCAAGTTAAACTCCTGGCAGTTTATCCCAATATGAACTCACAATTTAGATACATAAATTACATACTCCCAGAGACTTCCTTAAATTCACAACATGTAATAGATATGGAGCTTGGATCCTTTAACTCCCCTAAAATAAATTACATGGTGGAGAAAGCAAAGTTCAGTGCATCATGCTGAATTACAAAATTAAACCATTGCATGAGCTTTTAAAAATTTCAAAGCTTAATATATACTAAGATCATTATATAAAGAGGATCTATTTTGGCCAAGACTCTTTTCCTTTGATTACAAATCTTTTATACTAGTACTAAAGATCTAAGTATGCTACCACATGAACTAGTAACTTAAGAAACCAACCAAAGCTGGCAAAGCTTGGTTGCAAAGAGGAGGAAATAAAAAACTGAGGTAGCAACTAGGTTCACATCACCATATTCTCTGAATCTTAAATGCCTGAGGACATTTAGTCTTATATCATTAAACTTTTTAAGTGGATTTTTCTAGACTTCACTTTTATTGATAAATAAAATTTGCTTGTATTTGTTATGTTTTAGGAATTTTTTGCCTGGTCCTTTGTAGAAGTCTCTTCTCTGTTGCTAGAATCCCATACTTCCTTAGTAGATTTTAGATGGGACTCGCTTTTACTGAAGTTATTGGAAGGCCCCTTCATCTGAACAATTGGGATCCTTTTCAGCTCAGAAATGTTATAGATGCTTTGTCTTCTTTTTTTTAATAAGAAATATTACTTTGCATGGTCTCCGCCTTTTTGTTGTCCAGATCTATTGCTTTCTCATTTGTGTATGTTTTTACCATGGGTTATATGAATTCTATCAGTATTTCTCAAGTGTGAACTGTGTATCCATGTTTTTCTACTCTATTGTTTGGCATTATAAATATGTATCTTTTTTTTTTACAGGATAAATCATCTCCCACTCCACCCCCAGTATTTTTTTATCTGAAATTGTCATTTATTCTCATCTGAGACATTTGTTGTAATTTTCTTTTGATTTTTTTTCATCTATTCTAATTTTATTTTTCTGTTAAGGGAGATTATGAGCTTTGATATATTAGGATCAGTGAATGATTTTTCAAGGAATATATTTATTCTGATTTCTTTCAGCAATGTTTCTTTGTTGTGCTATGGACATTTCACATAGGACTCTCTTTTTCCCCTCCTTTCACCTGATTTGATAATGCATTTTCTGCCCAACTCTATAGGAGGAGAGGACTTGAATGTTGGCCTTAGCTCATTCTGTGTTCTTGTGATCCATGCAGGTGGCCGACTGTCCGCTCTCCTCACTGCCCATTCTCTGACTGTGAGAAGTATATGGATTGTTCTGAAGAACCAGAGAAGGTATGTCACTTTAAAAAGTAATACTTCTACTAATTACATCAACTGGTACAATTTAAGTACCGCCTATATGTCAGGTGCTATAATCATACTGACTGTCATACAGTCATTAACCCTAAAGTTTAGGTATTGTTGTTACTGAATATTATTTATAAATGAGAGAAATAGAGGTAGATTTAAATTGTTCTTTTCATGTGCTGAATTTTGATAGAAGAAAAACTATAGATAATCAAGTAATAATGGATAGAACAAAGCTTTCAGAAACAAACATGGGGTCAAATTATGTAGCTTTCAATGGTTGTTCCAAAATATTCATATGAGAGTGAATGCAAATTAAAATGCGTTATGATCACTAAACATGAGTGATCTGGTAATGTGTCTGTAAAACTTAATCAGAAGTGATATTTACATAAGTGGGTCTTCAAGACTTGATCAACTTGTGCAGTTTCATTTCTCCATGCTGTCTGAGGTAAGTGGACATTTATGCAATAAAACTACTTTTAAACTATTGCTATTAGAAAAAGAAATATTGAACTTTTTTTGACCATTTCACCTGGTAGATTTTTAATATCAGTCTCCCATTTACAAATCTCTTTTGAATTTCATTTTATCTTGCATAGTATGGGGAGATGTGCTGTATAGTTCTGTTTAATAATATTTGCTGTTTCTATTTAAGCTTCTTGAAAATAGGTTAAGGGCAGTTAAATGGATCAGGATTATGTTGTAATTAGTGAAATCTAATATTTCTTTGCCTAAATCATAGTATGCTTTTTCTCAATTTACTTTCATCAAAGTTAAGTCATTATTCAAGAACATATAATTAGCTTGTTTTAATCTTATCATTTTCAGATACCTGCTAAAGTAATTAGCTTTCTCTTCTTTTTAGTTAAAAGATTGCTAAAGGATCAATGCACAATACATCACTTTCTATTCCACAACACCAATTACTTTCACCCTCAGTGTAAATTTATTGATTTTTCTTAATAGTACATTATCACCAGTTACTCACAGCATGGTGTTTATTAATTAGTAAGAGAAATATAGATTCATTTATGAATAGTTATCCTTTTAAGTTTCATGTCTAGAACGCAAGTGGTAGTATGGTTGGTACCTGGTAATGGCATGAATTTAAGAATCAAGTTTATTTCTCATTCCCAAGACTTCCATATTTTTCCTCTTGAGATTATAGCTCAAAACGTAGTAAAATAAAAAAATAAAAAAAAAACATTATAGCTCAAAGTTAGTAAAAAAAATAAATAAAATTTCTTATGTAATTAACTTCTTATGAAGTTAATAAATGTTTGTTTTTTCTGGGCTTTGTTCTCAAACTGATTTCATTTTCTGATGGCCAGGAAATAAAAAGCAGGGACATTGAATACCTCTTTATAATATTGGTTATTGCAATATTATATAAAATGAAACAATAAAGATGAGTATATATAGCTTGGTATAATGAAGGAATACATTTCTTGGTTATTTGTTCATTTATGTGTTTACTAGATTGAAACTTTCTGGACAGCTAAGAATGAAAACGAAAGATAATTTTGAATTTCTTCATTGACATTCAGGGCTTATTTTACCATTATTTTAGTTTTATTTGCTTGTCTGACATTAAAAGAAGCATAGTTTTTGCTATAGAAACCTTAGACAGTTCTTAGTTTTTTTCTTACATACCTTATTGATCTTATAACATTTATGGCATATGTTCGTACAATTGGCTATGTGTGTGTTATTTAATTCCTTTCAGTATTTTAGTAGATTTCAAGGGAGAAGAAAGTGAACTGTCTCTATATGCTATTTCATTTTTATCTAAATGTGAATTTTAAAGCCTCAAACTTGAGCAGCATAGTTGCACACACATATAATAAAATTCATATGGCTTCAATAAGCTGCAGAAACTGTAATTCAATATTGAAGATGGTGTATGGCCTCAGCAAACTGCCTTGAAGGAATTGAGTTTACATGTTAAAAATGTTAACATTAGGGTTATCAGTGTCTATACATTTTCTACATTTGTTTGACTGAGTTTACTAAGAAGAGTTAGTTCCTTGTAAGTAGGTTGGAGGGCCAATGTGCTCCATGTTCTTTTACATACTTCATTACTTACACTATTGATCTTGAATCAGATTTTTATTTCCCCTGCTGTTTAAATCCATTATTATCGATGATTATGTAAAATGCAATTGGTAGAACCATTGAATGAGTGAATACAGATGTACTCAGGCATTGCTGAAGAGGATAAATTTTGTTTTACATTTTGATTACAAGAAAAGTACACCTTGTATGTGTGTATAACAATAATATAGATAACTTTCATGGACTTAGTACCCTGAATATTTCTTTAGAGATGGTGTTACCAGTTAACAGTTTTGACTAGTCACTGTTAACTCTTAGTTCTTGGTTTATGGAAAGTAATTTTGAAAGAAAAATCCTCCAAATCCTATCATGGACATAGCAAGATACTAATATGTTGATTCAATGATGACTGTCACCTCTCTTTTATATGATCACCAATGCCTTCTTAAAAGCTCTAACTTCTGTGAAGGGATTTTCTGTCTCCATCTCTCTCTGAGCACTCCGTACATCTTTTTTACAATGACATCCTTGATGCTCCAGCCATGAATATAATTATTTCTCATGACTTTTCTTGATATTGTTTCAGAATTTAGGCTCTACAGCTAGACTTTGCATTTCAGTCTAGAGCCCAACATCTTTCAACTGTGTGAACTTGCACAATTGGCTTTGCTATGTCTAGTTTTCCTAATCTTTATATAACAAAACAGTAATTACTTCATTATTGTGTTTCTATCAGTAAATGTATAATTTTACACATGCTGGCTAGTATGATATCTGAAATTCTTAGCAATTCTCTTGTGAATTTACACTCTCCCTCTTGAGGCTTTCACATTCTGTATTGGTTCAAGTTTTACTGTTATGATAACTCCATCAAACATCATGATGATCTTCTAAGTTTTATAGCTTTCAGATTTAATGATTCAGTGAAATTAATTGGATTCTTTTTTTAGTGTTGAGCTGTATGAGTTTGTGTGAATTGGTTGAAATTGTTAGACTATAAGTGAAAATAAAATAAGGGGATTATATCATTGATGGTCCACATAGTGAATATTAACATTTCTAGTAGCTAGTGTTCAGGCACTCAAATTTTGAATTGAAAGGAATTTGTATAAATGTTTAAAATGTTAAAAATCCAGCTTATAACAAGAATTTGAGGATCTTTTTTTCTTATACCATGTATAGTTATTGGTATAATTACTTTGACAATATCTCATATTATTATACCTTTGAAATATTTGTTTGCATTAGCAGTGGAAGGTATTTCTAAAGTGTAAAAATACTCTAAGTGATTATAATTTACCTGAGATTTAGCTATTTAAACTTTAGTACAGGCCACTTAGGCTTTAACCAAAAAATAGAAAAGTTGTAGGACTAACCAGACTAAAAATTAGTGTATAAATCAGGGAAGGAGACACTTCTATGTAAAGAGAATGTGCTTAGTCTCTGATCAGCTCCTCCAAATAAAGTTTTTCTGTATTTCTATTTGTTAGGTGGCTCATTCTGTTTATGATAAGAATGAGTAACTTCCTTCTGGACATGACTTTATCTTACTGTGTCGGGAACTTTTGTTCCACCCTTTCCCTTCAACAAATCTTTTTTGTGTTGGACATAAAGTCCATTTTCTAATAAGACTGATAGGGCCCAGGCCTGTGAGGATGGTTCTTTGTCTTTGGCTGTGTCAGTCCAGACAATTAAGATGAAAAGCACATTTACATGAAAGTAGAAAATTGAGATTACAGAAAGCAGTGTTAGCTTTTGTTATCTTAGTAATATTCTAAATTTTATTTGCTCTGGTTGGCAAGAATAGACTGAGGACAAGGGATTTCTTTTTTCACAAAAGTTAGTTCACCTGAAAGTGAGGTCAATTTATTTAAGAGGCAGGAAGGGCATAATTGACGGAGCCTGTGGCCCTGCTATCTATTTTGCATGATTTTGTAGGGTTTTTCCTATATGAGTTGCTGTTTTTCCATGTGTTTGAAATGTTTCCATGTGTTTCCTTGGATCAGGGAAAATGGTAAGGAAAATAGGAGAGAGGAACAAACTATTGAAAAAACTCATAATCCCAGTGGAATAACTCCTGGATTATTGCCAAACTGTTTTCTGTCTGTCTTATTTGTTGTACAATGTATGTGACTTCGTTATGAAGTGAATCTATGCTAGAGTATTCTAAGTATGCATATTATTTTTAAATAATATTTTGAAATAATATATACATATTATATATATTACATCTATATTACATATTAGGGAGGTTATATATTGATAAGCCCCCACAAATTTTCCATGTCTGTGTTTGTGTGTGTGGATGATCTAGATATGGCTCCAATCTCCCTGCCTATGGAAACCAAATGTATTATTACATTTCCTTAAGAAAATTAGTATTATTGGATGGTTTTCCTTTGTTGTCATAAAATAGATGTAGCAAAGCCCAAGAATACCAAACTATTTTCAAATAATTTTAAATTACAATTTTTCATTGTAAAAGATTGCTGGTAGTTTCCTGAAATCTTGGTTTAAGGGATTGTGAAGCCTTGTTCTGGTAAAGTAGGACTGAGCTGTGACTAATGCTCAGTATCTGAGAGATGTGTATAGCACCGAACTGTATCCTTTCCACCTCTGTCTAGAGGAGCAGGCGTTAAGGAATTCATTTCTTCATATTTTAAAAGTTATTTTAATCTTGCTTAGTACTTAGACTAAGTTTACTTGCATATTTAATTCTTTCCAGAATATGTTTGCCTTCATACATATTTCTCACAGGTGTTTAAGATCTGTGATCTTCAAATCTGGAAAAATCATCCTTTTATACTTTCATTCTATACATGATTGAATTCGAATAGTAGACCACTACACATCGAGTTGTGCACTCATATACCTAGGTTGATCATGTCTGACTCCTCCCACTCTGTTCCTCTCTTATCATATTCATTACTGAGGCACATTGATATAGCCTCTAATTCAAGATCCACAAATGTGTAGAATGCCATCTTACCAAAGACTCAGGTTATTAATCAATCAACATTGTGGCCCCATCAATGACAATTTATGTTGTAACAAAATTTGTCCTTTGGGTTCCAAGTGTTTACCAGCTGTATTCCACTCAGTTCCAGCTCAGCGTCTACTGTAGTCATTCAGGCCAACATGAACCAGGGTTGTGGTAACAACTTTTTGGCTGGCATCTTTGAATCCAGTCCCATTGTCCCTTTCTGTTAATCTCCAGAAGGTCACCAGATTGATCTATATAAAGCAAAATCTTTAAATGATACTCCCTCCCAGAATCAACTTCACGGTCTCTCCATTCCCTCAAAATACAGAGAAACTCCTTAATGCGCATGCGCCTGCGTGCCCCCCCCCCACACAAACATGATCTGACTGTTGCCTACCTGTTCATTTTCATCTCAGCCTCCTGCCTCACTTTTATTCCTTTGTATACTTTATATTTGTCATCCCAGTTTTGATTATTGCCTCCTTGTTTAAAATGAGTAGTTTGTTCAATCCAGCCACACTGAAGAACTTCTATGTGTTGGAGAATATCTATTTTTTCACCTTCCAAAATTTCACTTATCAAATGCTTGTTTTTTGGTATCATTTCACCAAGGGATGTTCTCGCTGTTTGTCTTTCCTCTGCAGACTGGATAATATGACCATCCTTTGTGCCCTTTGTATTTTTACCATCTTTTCCTTTGTATCAATGGCATTTTGTTATATAACTCCAAGTATTTTGTTAACAGAACATTTATGTTTAAAACTTTCTTTCTGAAATATGATTTCTAAAATAAAATTTCTAATAATTTTTTTCAGAAATATATGATTTCTAAAATAATCCTAAAACAATGATTTACAAATATTACTTATTAAAAAAGCATAATATTTCTTTAATAACATGATACAAACCTTAGTTTTACTTATTACCTATGTAACACTATTTGAATTCATAATGCTTCCGTTTTTTTCATCTTTAAAAATAAGTTAGGTACCACATGTGTCAAATATAGTAGACATCGAGAATAGTGACTAATTACTGTTCAAATTTAATGTCATGCAAACTTAGGTGAATTAATGTTTCTGAATTCTAGTATACATCTGTATAAAATACGGTAAAAATATATAGATATTATATGATGTGTGTATGTGTGTGTGTGTGTGTGTGTGTGTGTAAGATCACAGGAAGAACTCAGTTTCTACAAAAGAGCATATGTGAGTAAGGATGGAGAAGAGAGCCAGAGCACTTCAGCAACTGGAAGGGGAATTCTGTGGAGAGGGAAGCGCCTAGCACCAGCTTCTGTGCTGTTCTCAACTTTGTGTGTGTGTGTGTGTGTGTGTGTGTGTGTGTGTGTGTGTCTATCTCTAATGAACATAAAGATTGTGTATTATACAGCATTACAGAAACATAACATGACCAGATATTTTGGGTTACTATTTCAGTGGTAGTTGTAGCATTGTTGGTGTCTTCTTCAGATCCCCAGTGCACCAGATGGCCAGTGTGCCGTGCCCCAGCTGCCATGAGTGTTGGCTGTTAATGGCAACATTGATCTGACCCTGTCTTTGCACATTTGCTCTCAAACTGAACAAGAGCAGCTCCACTAGGGAAGTTGGACACCACCTCCCTAGCCTGCATAGATACATACCTGCATACAATGCCTGCCCATACTGATGGACAACGGGGTGTAAAATGCAGCGTCTCCTTGAAAATATGAATGACTATGAGCTGTTCCGATGTGGACATCCTGCCCTTATTCAGCTCTTTTACCTGCTCTATCCTGCTTCCTTCACTCTTTTTCTCTTTAAGAACAAGACTTAAATATATCACATATTCCTTGACTCTTATCTCAGGGTCTATTTCTAAGGAACCCAAGTAAGATGGTGCTTTATGTGAATTAGCTCCTTTCACTCTCCTCCATTTTCTCTAAGCTTTTTAACCTACTTGTTAAATAGTGAATCCATTTTGGAGAGAGCAGAGCATTTTAGAACACAATTAAAAAGCAATTTGGAAAAAATTGTCAATGCTCTCACTTAGGATGTTCACCATTTTTAAGTGCATTCAACAATGATGAGAAAATAGAACTACATTTGGATTAGGAAGATCCACAGAGAACTGACATGTTTGTTTTTTGGGGGGTAACCTCTTTAGTGGATTTTTTAATGATTATGTGATAAAGAAAAATTCTTCTCCTGAAGAAGACTGCCTCCTAGATCCTATTTCTTAATCTACTTATATTGCTTTTTCCAATCTTTTGGTTTATTTTAGTTAAGGATTAAAACCCATAATTTCTGCCTACTTATTTTTCTTATCCTATATGATTTGAGGTATCTAAAGAGCTCTGCATATACCTTGGAAAAATGTGCCACCCTCAAATATAGACCAGGAAAATATAAATACATGAAAAATTATTCTCTTTATAAGTTCCAAAATATTTAAATGTGCCTTTCAACATTAGCAAATGACTAATCCCATTATCATAATTTATTAACCAGATCTTTTGTTCTATGTAGTAATACACTGTGTTTCCATGCTGTGTGTTTTTTATCCAGTGACCTAATTTGCTTAACAGGAAACTCTTAAAACTCCCTTGTTGTAATGAATAAAATGTTAATGAAGAACTACAGAGAAATCCCCTCTGCATTAGTTCCGTATTCCCAGGAACATCATCATAACTTTGTTTGCCTGGTTCTGACAATGGTAGTGATGTTCCTTCCAGCTGCGCAGGAGTGTAGTCATGCTAAATGGTTCTGATGGAAAAGTTAAAGATGTTCAAGGCGCTGTCATCTGGGATGGACTCTGGGAAGCTGTCTGTTGGAGGGAGTATTTGATGGATTTGGCTTTCATCCAATTTTTTAACATTTATTTTTTGCATTGATAACTACATTACTAGAAGCTTTTTCAAAAATTACTAATAGAAACTATGCAAACAGACATGTTTCCAGCAGAAAATGAAAGATTTTAAAGTGGTACTTTTCCCCCTCCAAGTTAATATAGCCCTTACTAATTTCTTAATAGTGTTGGTATAAATATTAAGTTTAATGACTAAAGCGTTAAACTGTTTTAAAATTATTCTTGATTTTATACTATTTAGTTTAATGTTCATGCTCTTGTGCCTAGACTTCAGCTCTGCATCATGCAAATACAATTAATTTAAAAATCAATTTGCTTAATATTGATAGTTAAACTCCTGTGTCACTGATAAAAATTTGCAAAGGCAGGTAGGAAAATTGATACTCAGTTTGAAATTTGTGCGTCTAAATTGTTGAATCTTCTCCTGTATCAAAATCTAAAATATATTTATATTCACATTACAAAAATATATAATTTTAGATACATTAAGATCATAAGGTGTTAGTATCAATTTTAATTCCACTTAAAAGTGATCAACTGAGTGATAAGCAAGTGGGCACATTTTTATACCCACAAGAGAACTCAACATGTGTTTCTGCATTTGAAAATTGAACAAACTCAACATCCAACTAAAATAGCAATTAAGGAAATAGAAGCTGTAAATCAGAACAAAGACTATATATAGTTAATCTCTCTTACCATATCCCTAGGGTTATTGTGTGTAAAGGGAAATATTTTTTCAATACTTTTGCTTTGGGGTATAAAACTCAACCAACCTTTCAATTTTGGTTGCTTACATTTTTTTCAACTTTTCTAACAATCAAAAACCTCTCTCTCTTGTTTTATACTCATAGGATCTGTATAGTCACTGAGTTTTTCTACTAACTTCAAAGAGAATGCCTTGTTTATATTCACTTTGAAACAGATGCGAGATAAATAACAAAGAGGTCTATAGTGTAAGCAACATATTTACCTTTGTGAAATATTCAGAAAAACAAAGGAAGAACCCCCAAATATGTGAAAAACAATCATGTTAATTAGTCTTCAGTGCTTCATTTGAGTTAAGGGCTCAGGGGAATAGGATATAATAGGATGTCTCTAATACTGAACTATAATATTTCATGTTGTGAAAATCTCCACATTTCTATAGATATTTTGTCAGAGACCATTTCCTTGTAAGAGAAAATTATAAGAGAAAATTCTGTGGAAGTGGCAAGAGTTGAAGGCGAAAGAGAATATAAATTTGATAACTATTATCATTTATGAGATTTAGATATATTTTAATTAACTTTCAAAGATCCTCATTACTGCACCCATTTTATAATGGAAGAGGACAGGATTTTAGAATTAGAACTTCAAACAGTTTGCAAGTATAGGAACTACAATTTGTATTCAAATATCTGACTCCAAATCTTATATATTTCCCACTACATCATAATGTCACAGTGTTAATAAATAAAATGATTTTAAAAACGGCAAGGCTGACAGACTATAAATTTATGAAATTTTACCATCAGTAACGTTCGATTGTCTGGGCCTCCAACAAACTGTGGGTCCTCCATTGACATTGTAATATTCCTTTTCAAATTTGTGAAAATAAGTATGTTGATATGCAGTTAGTTTTTACTTTAATATTTTGGATGGGAATCACCCAAAATAGATTGTATCCCAGTTTCTGTGTTTCTAGGACAGAACCATAACAATCCTACAAGAAATGCATGCATTTGTGTGAATTCCTTGGTTTCTTCACATACAATAAAACGTTTAGGGTTTATCTCCAATGATTATGAAATTTTGTGTAATTATTCAGATGTCATGTGCTTACAACTTACTCTAAACATATTACCTTTAGAAGAAAGTGTATATACGAAAACCTAGAAGGTGTTGAAAGATTTTTATCTTTCTGTTCTATACACACACATATGTGCATGTATGAATAAATACATGCATGCACATGCACACATGTTGAAAGAAAAAGGGCCACTGGTCTTGCCGACAAGGCCATGAAGTCTGTACAATGAGATTAGTACCAAATGGAGAAACAAAATCCAGGTAAAACCAAATACAATGGAAGGCAATAGGTATTATTAAACAATATAAGAAAAAAGCACAAAAATGCTCATGACTGTATCATGGCTAGAATCCAAGGCAAGGATGTGGATATTAACCCAAGTATATTAGAAAATTTGTATTAAGTTATTTTTCTGGCCTTCTAGGTGTTACTAGAAACTGATGGAATGGTGCTCAGCACTAATATATGATAGTGGAAGAAAATATATTTTGATTTAGACATATTTAATTTTTATTACAGATGCATATTATATATAACTAGAGCTTATTCATGAATGTGAATCCATGGAAAACGTGTGGGAAATGATTACATATCTGCTATCTATGTAGAAATAGGTAAAAATAATGACAGGCTTCAGCCCTGCGCATGTCCTCTATAAGGAATTGTTCACTAAAACATACAATTTGTAAATGTTAAAATATTCCCAATCAGATTCCTCTAAAATATCCAATTGCTGTGCTTTTTATGAGAGAAATTCCAAAATGTGCTGTTCAGTTTTGTTTTGTTTTTTTTTTCCTGAGAGGAGCAAAATATTGGAACATAGACAAAGAACTCAGATTTTAGACTCCCATTGGTTTCAAATGTGGCTGAACTCCTTCATGGTTGTGTGAATCCCCTAAACCAGTTTCCTCATGAAAAGTAGAAATGTTAATTTATAATTGTCAATTTTTTTCTTTTCTTTTTAAAAATGATTTGAGG
Organism: Suricata suricatta; assembly: GCF_006229205.1. NCBI lineage: Eukaryota > Metazoa > Chordata > Mammalia > Carnivora > Herpestidae > Suricata > Suricata suricatta. Next base: position 34,749,446 of record NC_043703.1, read on the forward strand.
AACGTGTGTGTAAAGAGTCTACCGAGTTGCAGGCCAGTAATAAGTGACGGACATTATTCCTCCCGGTACTTAGTTTTCAAACCAGTGGTCTTCACTCCTCAATTCAATGGGTTTTTCTGCATTTATTTATTTTCTCATATATTCAAATTTAGTGTAGGTTCATGCTGAATCACAAATGACACAGGAGTCTGAATCCCTCCCTTTCTAGAAGTCCACATGCTAGTTTCAGTTGTTTGATTAATGCCTATCTAGCCATGGTGACTGAGGGTTTAGTTTTGCATTTCAATATATTAAATGGAGGGGGCAGCAATGATGTTTTCACTTCTAAGTATCTTTGACATAAAGAATTCAACTATATCTGTTGAGCAAGAGTCACATAAGCCAAACAAAACAGAACATCCAAGAAAAAGCAATTTTCATGAGCAAATGTCTTCTAATGAAACTAAGATAGGAGAGGATTTTTCCCTCTCAGCTTTTCAGGATCTTTATTATTCCCCTACTGAGGGAAGTCCAGCTGAGGACTACTGTTGTTGGTTTTGTAATTTTAGGTTTGGTTGATTAGTTGATTTGTTTGGATGTAATGTGACTCTTAATGCAAATATACTACCCCAAACAGTGCACAAATGAGGAAACCTCACTTTATGTGAAGTCTAATACTGAGGAATTAGATTTTTGAAGCAAAGAACGTAGAACATGATGTCTTATTAAATACCAGAGTGCTCTCTCTATAATAAAATGTTTTATGAGAAGATATATTCTAAAGATGGCGAAAAGAGCCTAGAATTTATGTGAAATCAGAAGGCTACCATGTGTCATAATACCTTGTGCTACTAATAACAGAAGTATGTTAAATTCAACAGTAATTATATATTTAAGTGTATTGAGATTAACGGTAGGAAAGAGGGGCACCTGGGTGGCTCAGCCGGTTTACCATCCAACTCTTGATTTTTGCTCGAGTCATGATCTCACAGTTTGAGGGTTCCAGCCCCACATCAGACTCTGCACTGACCATGCAGAGCTTGCTTGGGATTCTCTCTCTCCCCGCTCTCTCTGTCCCTACCCCACTTGCTCCCACATGCTCGCTCCTGCTCTCAAAATAATTAAATAAACTTTAAAAATTGCCCAAAAAAACCCCCCAATATGAAAGAAGCAGGACTTTTGCTTCGTATACATAATGTAATGATGTTAAAAGGGTCTAAAAACATGTACAGAGTGATTGAAAAAACTATGGTCTTGAGAAAACAGGTTGACAGTGCTGGCTGTGATCAAATATGAGAAGTGTTGCCATGAAGAGCAATTTAAAGTCCTAGATTGTTTCAGATAGCAGAAGAGAAAATTATGGATAAAATTATTTGGAATATAATTAAGTTCAAAATAAAATTATTTTCTAAATATCAAAAATTAGAAATATGTCTTTCCAACGAATGAGTGTGTTATAAAAATACTCAAAAAACAGGCATCCATTTGTAGCAGGTCTTTTGTGTTTCTTGGTGAAAACATTTGTTGGTATTTTGACAGGAACTGTACTGTAGTAAACCTAGATTGTTTTAGGTGGTATGGACATTTTAACAATATTGATTCTTCAAAACTATAAACATGGGATGTCTTTCCATTTTGTGTTATCTTCAGTTTCTTTCATCAGTGTTTTATAGTTTTCAGAGTACAGGTCTTTCACTTCCTTGGTTAAGTATATTCCTAAGTACTATTTTTGGTGCTATTATAAATGGGATTGCTTTCTTAACTTCTTCTGCTACTTCATTGTTAATGTAAAGAACACAACAGATTTCTGTACATTAATTTTGTACATCAACTTTACTGAATTCATTTATTCTAGTATTTGGTGGCACTTCTAGGGTTTTCTGTATATAGTAGCATGTCATCTGCGAATAGTGATAGTTTTACTTCTTCCTTTGCAGCCTGGATGCCTTTATTTCTTGTCTGATGGCTGTGGCTAGGACTTTCAAGACTATGTTGAATAAAAATCCCAAGAACAGGCATCCTTATCTTGTTCCTGACTTAGAGGAGAAGCTCTCAGCTTTTCACCACTGAGTACGATGTTCGCTGTGGGGTTTTAATGACCTTGGTCATGTGGAGGCCTGTGTCCTCAAAGCATACTTTGTTGAGGATTTTCATCATGAATGGGATGTTGTACTTTGTTAAATGCTTTTTCTGAATCTATTAAGATAATCACATGGATTTTATCCCTTCTCTTGTTAATGGGACGCACCGTGTTGACTGGTTTGTGAGCACTGAACCACCTTTGCAAACAGGGAGTAAACCCCACCTGATCATCGTGAAGAGTTGTTTACATGGATTGTTTTTGTTTGAGGATTTTTGCGTCTATGTTCATCAGAGAAACAGACCTGTCATTTTCTTTTTTTTCCCCTCCCTCCCTTCCTTCTTTCCATTCTTGTAGTGTCTTTATCTGGTTGAGGTCAGGGTAATGCTGACCTTGTAGAGTGGATTTGGAATCTTCCTTTTCTACTTTGGAATACTTCCAGAAGAATAGGGATTAAAACTGTTCTTTAAATGTTTGGTAGAATTCACCTGAGAAGCTGTCTCGTCCTCGGCTTCTGTTTGTTGGGAGATTTTTTGATTACTGATTCAATTTCATTGCTAGTAATCAGTCTGTTCAAATTTTCTTTTTCTTCCTGATTTAGTTTTGGAAGACTATGTTTCTAGGAATTTATCCATTTCTTTTAGGTTGAGCAATTTGTTGGCATGTAATTTTTCATAATCTCTTATAATCCCTTGTATTCTGTGGTGTCAGTTGTGCAGCAGTGTTTATATAATGAATAACTGTCATGTATTGTGTAGGTGCTAGACTAAACTTTCAAGTTTCATTTGCCTTAAAAACTCCATGTTTCTTTAAAAATATTCATTATGAAATTTTCTTTTTGAGGTTCTTCTGTATTCTAATTTACATCACCAATGATTCACTCCCACGCCCAAATTATTAGAGACACCAGAAGCATGAGGAGGGAGTATCTCTGGCCATCTTTACCAGGCAAAAGGACTCATGAGATCTAACCCAAAAGTAAATTATTGTCTGTATTCTTATTTTTTCCAGTTTATATACCGTTTAATGATTTTTCTTCTAACAGCTATAATTGAGCATTCATTCTACCATTCAGCAAATTAAATAATTTTTATATTGAACACATACTATGTGCCACCTCTTTTTCTAGGCATATGTAAACACAAACACATACATCTGTATATGTGTCTAAATGTGTTTGTATATGAGACAGGAATGTATACATCTGTCTATACCTCATAGTTCCTATCCTCATAGAACTTACATTGAGTGAGATATTGAAAGTGTTCTGCTAAAAGAAGTACAATGTTATGGAAATTCACAGAAAGTACATCTAATTCCAATTTCAAAACAGAAAAAGTCTTTGCAAGTTTCTAAGATATTATGAATTTTCTTCAGGAAATTTCAACAGCCTAGAAAATAAATCAGAAGCTGACAAACTGGCTCTTGAATCTCCTATAGGTGTAGATAACCAATAAAATGTCATTGCCTTCTGTACAAAATACATTATTATTTCAGGTGGTTTTTGCTAGACAATTTTTTAAAGATGTTAAAGATACAGCTTTTGCTTTTAGCAGCTTGATACCTCGTTGGGTAGAAATGTCTAAGCACATGGAATGTGTGAGCTGTGTGGATGGTGACAGGAGTATGATGATGATGTCATAAAAATGATACTGTTGTTACTTAACACATTATAAAATATTTTCACATCCATTTAAAATATTTATGTTAGATACTAATATGAACTTTGATTTTCACTTTAATGTTAAAATCACTTTCAATTAAAATTTGCATTATATAAGAATTCATTTTGATTATCTCAAACCTCATGCAGGAAAAATATTTTGATCCAAATTTTATAATTGATAGATTGCATGACTTGTTCAAATCATAGGGGCAATAAGTTGACACCTTGTGCATGTAAACTTAGATCTGATGACTTAAAGGCTATTTTCCTATAAAATGAAAATATAATGTTAAAGTACAGAGAGTACATAATTCATTCTTGTAAGAAGGTTTATGTGGAATAAGTAAATAATGACACTGCTCTTAGCAAAGAGGCATATACTACCATGGCAAGTTGTGATGTTTTATCTATTGGCTATCACTTTATAGGGAGCTCATAATTAATGTTTTTTTGTATAAAGAAATTGCTGACTCATAAAATATTAAAAGTCCTTAGACATAATAATAATTTAAGTATAATAATACCCAATCAGGAGTTACTTACAACTGCTTTTTTGTTCCTAACTAATTCATAAAGTGAAGACCACTGAAAAAAACATGCATACTCTTAGCCTAAAATGTGTAATTTTATATAATAAATATTTAAGTAATTCCATTGTCAAAAATATTTATTGATTAGACCAATCTTTCTTCAATGGATATGTTCTTTTACTCACCTTATTAAAATAGTTGACTTTTCACTATAAAAATAAACGAGAAGAACTTTTCATCAAGAGGCACTCACTTAAAATAGTTTTATGGAGTTGTGTCCTTTTAAAGAAAAATTGAAATAAAAGTATAACCTTGATTCCAAGGCATAGCCAAAGGCTAAGGAAAGAAAACTTTTAGTAAATGACTCTTATTAATCTAGCTTTAAAATGGATGAATAATATGTTACAACCTCTCTGACATATGGTGAGGTTTGCAGCAAGTTTGGCATAATGGTTTCACTTAATAAACACCTGATTAGCATTGTTTAACAGGTTTGGAGTGCATGAAAACAGTCAAATAGCAACACTCTCTCTAGTTAATTCCTCATTAGCAGACTCACAGTCACTGCATTTGACAGATTGTATACCAGTCTTGACACAAGGTGACCTCTTGCTTGGACCTGCTCATCACCTTCAGTCTGTCATAAATGAAGTCAGTATAAATGTCAGAGTGAATGTGACATCACCAGAGACTTCATCTGATGCCTTGAAGGTTATTATTTCCCCAATATTATTATTATAGACACAGTGGAAATATATGTAGTTACAAACAAAATGAGAATGATAAACCAGAAAAAAACTATATATATGAAAGCTTTTGAGTAATATTTTATTATAAGGCATGTGACCCATAAATAAAATTCGGCAGAATTATTTCAGGTTCTTGAGAGCAAATATTATTTTTGAAAATGTTTAAGCTACAACATAAATTGACAATGTAGATAGGGTTTAGAAGATTAATTGTGAAACTCATAATTATTGATAATTTTTCTATTTAATCTATCCATACCAGTGTCTTTCCCTCATACTTTTAATTTTTTTAATAAAACCAAACATTGAAAGAAAGGTGAAAAACTAAATTGGATAAAAATTGTAACTCTGAGGAGAGGTTTTAAAGAAGAAATTTGTGAGAAAAATCCTTGACCATTATAACATTGCACACCTATGAACTGAACATCTCCATGAGAAAATTCTCAAAATTCGAAGGAAATATTCATTTACCATTTTTGTCATCCTTGATAAATTATCTCTATCAAAGAGCCCTTTTTGAATCACAAAATCAATTATACAGTTGTACAACATTTATATTTGTCTCCTTGACAAGAAGAATTGAACCAGTTTCAATTTATCTGAATAAAGCCTTGATTGATGCAATATGTTGTTATAAACAAAACAAAATAGATATAATGCATTCTTTTTTCCATTCCTTTGTAAATTTTTTACAAAGTATTTTTTTCTAAATCTTAAAACCTAAAATGTTTTAAAATCAGAGGGTTCATATTGCAGGGAAAGACAATAATCATTTGACAAAGACCAATTTTAGTTCATAGAATTATGTTGTCTATTGAATTGAAAGTTTCTTAATGAAAAAAATTTTTTTCATTATGAGAGATAACCTTTAAGACCTAGACATATGTGTGTGTGTGTGTGTATTTTATTTATTTTGAGAAAGAAGTGGGATGCAGACAGAGGGAAAGTGAGAATTCCAAGCAGGCTCTACACTGTCAGCACAGACCCTGACCCAGGGCTTGATCTAATGAATCATGAGATCAAGTCAGACTGTTAATCAACTGAGCCACCCATGTACCCCTAAAAATATATGAATTTTGAAGAGATTATTTTAAATTACATTTCCTGTGAAGTCCTTCTATAGCCTTCTTTAAGTTTTGTGATTTTATTTTTATTTATTTATTTATTTTTTTTGAGAGAGAGAGACAGTGCGAGTAGGGGAGCGTCAGAGAGAGAGGGAGACACAGAATCTGAAGCAGGCTCCAGGCTCTGAGCTGTCAGCACAGAGCCTGCGGGGCTCAAACCCACGAACTGTGAGATCATGACCTGAGCCGAAGCCGGACGCTTAACCGACTGAGCCACCCAGGCGCCCCTAGTTTTGTGATTAAATAAAATGGTTATAATTACTTAACTGTAATAATGAGAAAGACAGTTCCTGGGCTGTCTTTGATACCCCCTTTTAATGTATATGCGTTTCCTCATTGGATATGTTTTCTGAAGCACCAGTTTTGAGAAATTTACCAAAGAAATCACAGTAACTAAGGAGAAATCATTCCAACAACATATGCATAAAGGAGGAGTTAGTTTAACTCACTTTAGGTTTGAATTGAATCCATACATCAGTTTCTCATCGTAAGCTGGGCCTTTTTAATGCCTTGCTGTATCAACTTTTGATCTAGATCTTGGTGCCTTTAACAGGGAAGGAAAGTGAAAATCAAAGAAGGTAAGCAGCTTGTCCAAAGTCATGCAGCTAGTAAACAGCAAGTTGGGATTATAAATTTAGCTCTGTTATTCCAAGGGTCATGGCTACAGAACACCTAGTCATTCATACTAGCCTCTTACGACTCCATGACACGCTGCTTTCAATCTTCTTCATAGCTCATTCTCTGTTAAGATCTTTTCATCTTTTCTGTTTACTCTATTTTCTTTCAACGTTGGTCTTTCTGTCATTGTTTCTTTGCTAGGTTTGTATGTGTAGCATAACTGTAGATTTATATTCTCAATTTTATGTTTTTATCTCACTTATAACTTATAAACATCTTCCATTGAATCAATATCTTTCATTGTCATAATTAATTAGGTGTAGTCCATTTTCCTTTTGCCCCCAAGCTAATTGCAAGTGATTCAATATACTGGTGTACAATTTTCTTAATAATCTATGATATATCACATCAGGGGCAGCTGATCTATAAATGCTCATTTTTTCAAGTACTGTATTCCCTTATCTGCCTTTGTCAAATGTCATTCTTGAATGCTTTTCATTATTTTCTAATTGTCCAAATGTATTTTGTACATTTTTATTGTCAAAGGTTTACCTGAGGCATGGATTTAAGGATGCGGAGCAATTCGGATGCATTAATAATTTTATTCCCTGGCTTCATTAGTTGTCTTTGTTGTCATTTTAGTAATTATTTTCTAAAACTCAATTGAAATTTATAAATAAAACTCTCTTAAAACTAATCTTTTATATGTTTCCCCAATTTCTTGTGAAATTGAATAAAAATCAACAAATTCCCTTTTGCACTCTGTGTAAGAAATGAGCACTTTAAAAAATACAACTTCAAGAATCCTGCCTCATTGTGCTGATAGTAGCCAGAAGCTTAAGGGAAAAGATAGCAAACAAACCGTCTTATTTATAATAAGTGAGTTTTCTGGGAGATAATCTGCCTTATTGGTTTCTTCTTATCATTATAGTCCTTGTCATCTTAGCTTCATTTACTTTGGAACTGTGGATAGTCATCTTTAAGAAATAAGCACAAGCCTTTCTGGTAAAATTACTGTCTGCTTTCCCTCACTTTGTAGAGGAAATTCTCAAGGCTACTCAACCTGGAGAAGATGGCCACTCTTCTCTAAAGGGGTACCATTACATAAACTCAGATTATTTTTAGTTTACAGTTTTGTTATTCTTCCCTACTCCAGAATCACAATAAAATCTCAAGCTTGCCTTAGACTATAGACTTGTTCTGCTCTCTGGTATGTTCTGTGTATCTGACCAGTGTTTCTCATGCTGGTCAAATCTGCCTGGAATTAATCAAACATCTTGGTACATTCTAGTCTCCCTCTACACTCTCTCTCCCCTCTTTCTCTTTCTTTCTCTCTCTTTCTCTCTCTCTCTCTCTCTCTCTCTCTCTCTCTCTTTCTCTCTTTCTCTCTCATATTTCTCTTTGTGTTTGTTTCATCTTCCTTGTAAAACTAGAGGCTACAGCATGTAATTATCTCAATTGTCCCTTTGGTCCAGTATTAGGGCCTGAGTATAAACTAGGATGCACAGCGTTGTGTTATTCACTAAAGTACATTTTGTTTAAAATGCTACTTGGCTTATTTTCTAGTGGGATTATTGGTCAAATTAGGACCCTAGAACATTTTCATGGGGCTTGTATCTCCTGAATTTATGGACTAAATACTTATCATTGGATTTCTGTTTGCCCAGAACTAATGTAGGATTGGTATATGGTTCAGGAAAATCACACACAACATTTGTGAAATTTGGATGACTCAAGTGTTTGACAAAAATGCTAAGTTGTTCAAAAATTTTTGGCAGAGAGGTATGTGGAAAGATCTTTGAAACGAGTTGTACCATTTCTGGATCTTAGGATTGTTAGTACCGACTAAGTCATTTATGGTGGGATGTGTATAATGCATCATGAGTATTATGAAATATTACTCATTTCTAATTCATTACTAAAATACTTTCGCAAACTTGCATATGTGATGGATGGCAAGAAACCAGGTATTCACATCTAATTATAAAGGTTTTTCTTTGTGCTAAAATGGACTCTATTTATCTATCAGTGCAATCAATCCATGCATTTTCTTTATGTCTGTCACCGTACTACCTAAGCACTTAGCAAAGATATTAAATTAGCCAAAAAGTGTGGAGTGGGATGTTTTCCTTGTCTTTACTACATTTATCTAAGCCAACCTAAAGCTATGCAGACTGTGACTAATATTGGAAGCCTTATTCTTATCGCAGACAGAGTTGTTTTCATTCTTGTTATTATTAATTGGTTGAATGCCAACAATATATTCAGCACAGGACATAATTGCACAATACGTTCTTTTTCCTCCGACCTAGAAAGAGATCAACTGCTTTCATCTGCTAACACCGATGCCAGAGTGACAAATGCTTCTTGATAACCCCCAGGTTCCTCTCCTGCCTCTCTTGGTGGATCTACTTCCCTCACCCGTTTTCTTTACAAAATAAACCTATGAATAGTTGTCTCTGAATTTTAGAAAAGGTTTTAGGAGGAAAAACATAACTATCCTTTATTTTATTGTAGTTTTTCAGGGTTATTTAAAAAATACTTTTAATTCCAGCATAATTTGACAGTGTTCATTAGTTTCAGGTGTACAATATAGTGATTCAGCAATTCTCTACATTATTCAGTATCAAATGTTGAGGTACAAAAGAGCACATGTACTCGTCTGAAGATAATAAATGCTTGCAGTTTCTAGTAATGCGTGTCCGAAAACCATGAATTTATCTATTAACTCTTAAAGGGTACATGCAACCTATAAGATAAAAACCTATCTAATATGGATATAAATTATGTTTCTGATATCACATACATACCACGAGATCTTCAGAAACAGGTTCTCATACATCCCCTTTTCTCGAAGAAGAATTTGGTATTATTATTTTGAACATTTCACTGACACCACATGCCTCCTCTAAGAAATAACAAGAATTGCTTCTATTTCTTTGGTTTAGTTTCAGAGTTGCTTTTCTGGAAAGACTCATGGGTTTTTTGTTTGTTTTTTTGTCTTTTTTAAACTATGTAACTCCTTCAGAATTGTACTTCTCACATGTAAAACTGTCACAATTATTAAAAGTAAGAAAATGTATTACTTTTTTACTCATTTATATATACAAATATTACTTTATGAATAGTTTTGTATTGACTATAAATGGCCCTGACCCTTAGTAAATTGAAGTATACTTTCTTTCTTCATATTACATTTGGTCAAGTGGAAATTCAGCCTGGGTAGATTTAACAGGGCATGGCTGCCAAACCTAGGACATGGGAACCATGAATAGTATCAGAAATGCAAACTTTACATGAGATAGAAACTCAATATGAGCAGGGAAGCCATGTTGTTAGTGGTGTGGCCGTCATTACACAGAAGTTCTCCTTTGTGATTTGTACTGCCATGATCTTCCTTAAGATTTAACTCTAGGCATGCTCTAGTACACTGTTGGACCTGAAAGAGGCCTAGGAAATAAATAAATGGGTGCTTTAGTGTATATTATTTAGCAAAACAAAATTTCTAATTATAATATGTTATAGAAGCTTGAAGATACAGGACAAAGGATGAACCGAGTGAAAACCTTCAAAGAGCTTTCTGTAATAAGATATTCATAAAAGAAACTGTAATATATGGCAGAAAGTATAAAGTAATATAAAATTACAAATTGCCATGGAAGTTCAGAAGAATATAAATCACTTAGCTGGCATAATCATGGAACTCATCTACTTAAACCGGGCTGATAGGAAGAAATGCATTTTAGCAAGTAATATTATTTGTAACTTTCTATGACTGCAATAAAATTGATTCTTAGATGAAGTTTTCATAAAATTGCAGAAGTCTTCAGCTTAAATTACAAATAACAAAGTAATATGAAACGCTTGGTTTGGGGATGAAAATCTATTCAATGAACTATCCAGGTAAATAGGGATTAGAATTTAAAGGCTACTGATACATCTAAATATAAAATATAGTTGGCATTTCTTGGCTGTTTCAGTACTTAGATCTGTTGTATTTTCTGCAATTCCTTGAAGTAGATGTTTAATCATCAGTTTCATTCATGGAGTCCTAGTGTCCTCCTTCAAAACATGTTTTTTGGGGGTTTTTGTTTTTGTTTTTTATTTGAGAAGTATGAGCCTGTGGGCTTGTGTGTGTGCCGCATGAGCAGGAAAGAGGGGCAGTGGGAGAGAGAATCTTAAGCAAGCTCCAAGATCAGCTCAGTGCAGAGCCAGATGTGGGGCTTGATTCCATGACCCTGGGATTATGACCTGAGTTGAAAGCAAGAGTGGGCTACTGAACCCGCGGAGTCACCCAGGCACCCTCAAGAGTGTTTTCTCATCCTTCTATTTTACAGTATTTTTTAGAGCAGGGAAAACCAAGGAACATGAGCATTAGATTAATGCTTCGTGCTTAGAAATTCTGTTCCATAAATCTTTAATGTTTAAAAACATTAGAAGTTTATCATGCTCATGTAAAATACTGGCAGATGCAGAGGTCATAAGAGAGAGATTCTTTTCCACAAAACTATGCAGAAACCCAGACAAGAGATGATCTGTCATCTCTGATTTTTAAACATGATGGTTATCTACCAATCTTCAAATTACAAGATGAAAAAAAGAGTATTTTAGGATAGTTTTATGGGCCAGGCCATGAAGTGGTACACATCACTTCTATTCATACTCTTTAAGGTAGAGATCAGGCACACGTCCACACCTCATGGCAAGTGTGACTGAGAGATAGGTCTAGTTGGGTTTAAGTTGAAGAGAGAAATGCAGATTTTGTGACAAGAATCATTTTCTGTCACGGGCCACTTTTAAGGTTACTAAAATATGTGCTCATAAGAGACCTAAAACCATGCTGGACCATAGCCATAACATAGCCTCTTGGGATTTTGAAGACCCTCTCCTCTTTTCCAGAGAAAATTCCTTTATTGTGCCTATATTCTGCACCAGAATAAACTCTTACCAGTTTTTCTCTCTTGCCCCCTGGTTCCACCTAGGTACATCTGAAGTAGGCACTGGGATTATGCTCCTGAGGGCCTCACAGTTTACATGATTTGCCCTCTTCCGATGAGAGTTTACAAATAGAAATCTGATTTGCTCACAGAGGTTTTCTCAGGAGAGAATCAAGGAAATACAACACCCCCCCCCCCTTGACCACCTATCTGGAATACTTTTGACCAACTTGTTTTAAGGCATTTTTGAGATCTATAAATAGACCCAAAGCTTTTTACTCAGCCTGGTTCTTAACTAGGCTTTTCTCTTCCCATCTTGGTGAAACATAGGCAACAATAGATTTTAATTGGAAAGTGCCAACTTTCCACTAAGCACCTGATCTTTACTTAAGGACTGGATTCTTTTTTTTTTTTTCCTAACCTTTGAAGCTGAGAGGTCTTTATGAAATTTGTCAATCTCAAGCTTTTTTAAAACTTAGATCCTACCGATTAGGATCCAGAAGCTGCTGACTTTTTTTTTTTTTTTAAACCCAGGAAGTTTCCAGTTTTGTGACTAACTCTTCCCTTTCATTTTTATTTGCAACCTGGACAGTTTTTTTTTTTTAATCATGTCTTTGTTGTTAAAAATAATAAGTAACAATGTTATATAATACCATCTTGTCTCTTTCCAACATTTTCTAGAGCCACAGGCTTGGTACTTACTTGTCTTTCTTTCAAATTGTTGCTAGCAACAGTTACGTCAGATGTTAAACAAAAGTATAGCAAACCCCTCAAGCTTTCCTAGTCTTCTATATCTGTGTTCTTGTTGTCTGCTTCCTGCCTTTCAAAGTACAACATAACTCAACAACCGTACTTTGAGTATTTTTACAATACCCTATTTAAGGTACGAACTTCTATATTAGTCAAGATAATGATAGCAATTTTCACAAATATTAGGTCAAATATTAAATAATAACTTGAACATAGTGACTTTATTTTTGCTGATAAAATAGTTCTGAGTGAGCAAAAAAGACAGTGGGGAGGGCAATTCTCCTTCATATTGTCAGTCAGGGACTCAGGATGGTAGATGTTAGGCCATCTCCAATATTTGTCTTTGTTTTTTACTTGGACCACATTCACTGCTGCCAGATGGAAAGGGAACCGAGCCTGGGTGAAGACAGGGAAATCTTCAGTAACTCAGCCCAGAAATTGGTATATATCACTTCTCACAGTCTATTAGCTAGATCTTAGACCCATGGTCATACTTTACCACCAGTGAATTTGGAACATGTCTTCTCGCTGTGTTTTTTGGCAGAATTTGAGATCATTAGTCCCAGATATATGATGAATTAAGTGAAACTTGGATTTTACACTGCCTGCCAACAATTTATTTCATAATTGGTCTGTGAATTCTAAAACACAAAATCAAAATAAGAACTATTTCATCACCATATTGAGTACTATTGTACTTGCTAGTCTATAGAAATATGCAAATATTATTAGCCTTATTTCAAAGTTGTTGTATAAAACTGGTGGCAAGCTCTGTCACTTCCATCAGCGTATTATAAAACATCAGTAAACAGTGCTTAGATGGTAGACTGCAGTAACTTCTAAGCCTAGAGCACTTCAGGTTTTAATACTCCATGAAATAATTACAACTTACTGAACTAATGTGTATTGGCTTTCTGTTCGAGTATCCTCATCAACTGCTGAATATAACCATATTTTCATAGGAAGAAACCTCTTCCCTCTCAAACTCCTTAGGTGGTATGAGCTGAAGAAATTATTCTTGAGTATGAGGTCCTTTTATTGCAGGGAGAACATTGCCTATAATTTTAAGTTAGTTGAATAGATTGTAATTTCAATTTAGATATTAGAGGAAAACCTTCATTATAGCAATGAACTTTTATTCTGTTGGTATAAAGGATGTTCCTGACAGATTATACTTTTTGCTCCATTAAAAATGATTCTGAAAACTTCTAGGCTGGTGGAAAGTACCATTCAGTTGCAGTTGATACGAAATGGGCTTTTTAAAGTGCCATTTTTCTGCTTAACAAAATCAATAGTCTTTATTATATACAATAAGCATAACCTGTTGCCATTTCCCAGATCAATAAAATCTCCTCTTCCTTTTTGATATTCAAGTGCCTTGGAGACAATGTAGCCATTTGAATATAAATTCTGCTCGTGGAGCCTATGTCTTTATTAACTCTTAAGTCAGCAAACTATGTCTTAGTTTTTATTGAAAGTAAAATGGAAAGCTTATTTGGAAAAAAATTGTCTTATGGATATTAAATATTTACCATGTTCACTCGATTCAAATATTTTTTTTTTCCTGAGACCATTCTAGAGGTCCCACTTGTTGATAAAGCAAAGTACTATATCTAGTTGCCTGCTTTGGACATGATAATCACCTACCCCTTCTTTTTTAGATAGACTAAACAAAATGCATTCTGAATTCATTACACTTTCCTCTTAAAAATTGCTTCCTAATTACAACTTACATGTCACTATCACAGAGTAGGGTGCACTGTGGACAATAGTAATTCATGAAATCAAAGAATTTGCCAGCTCCATTCAGGTCAGAGAGAAGTTTCATCACTTTGATTTTCTCTTATATACAAAGCTCACAAGCTTTGGGTTTTTTTTTAAATATCTGAATTGTATTATCTGTATTTCATTAAACAAGATGTATGTAAAGGAAATAGCTAAATATATTCTACTAAAATAATTCATAGGATGTATCACATACATGCTGTCTCCATTATAGAAAACAGTGGTCTTCTCAGTATTAATGTATTGTTGAATTCTTTTATGCTGGAATACTTTATTGCATAGTGAAATTCTATATTATTTGAAGTGTATCAACCATGTAGGCGTATAACAAAAATAAATGTGTTGTTTTTTAGGTCTATTAAAGTATATAAAAGTGCAGTCTAGTAAACTCAATGTATAGATGGATAAAGTGAGGTCTATAGAGACGAGGTGACTTATGATCACTGTTACTTTAAAAGACAAGGATTAGAAAATAGTTCTGCATTTCAAGTTGATGCTTTTTAAATCAGGTATATTTTTAATGGAAATATATTAATCATACAGAAAATAACCCTGCTCTAGAAATGTTTTGTTGAATTTCCCTATCCAAGTTTAGAGCCACCTGACAGATGAACACAGGTAGTAGATTACTGGAGATAAAATTATTAGTGTTATCAATAAATTCAACTTTGATGCATGTTTGTATATGGATTAAAAAGAGTTAATAATTTCTGCTGCTCCTAAATAATAATTTCTTAGCAAATATGACATTACTGTCTATATTTTAATGTAACACAATTTTCATCTTATAAAGAATGGAAGTATGGAAATGAAGCTTTCACCTGAAGGGTCTTTTTTCATCCGATTTAGTTAACATATAGGGTAATCATTTCAGAATAGACTTCAGTGATTTATCACTTACATATAATCCCCAGTGTTCATCCCAACAAGTGTCTTCCTTAATGTCCGTTGCCCATTAACCCCATCCTCCACACCTACAACCCCTCCAGCAACCCTCCTTTTGTCCTCTATATTTAAGAGTCTCTTGTGTTTTGTCTCCCTCCTGGTTTTTATATTATTTTTTTGCTTCCCTTCCCCTATGTTCACTTGTTTTGTATCTTAAATTTCACGTATGAGTGAAGTTGTATATTTGTCTTTCTCTAATTTTGCTTAGCATAATACAGTCTAGTTCCATCCACCTTGTTGCAAATGGCAAGATTTCATTCTTTTTGATTGCCAAGTAACAGTCCATTGTATATGTATATATCCCGTCACCTAAAGAGCCTTTTGAACTGTGGAGAGGGGGCATTTGAGGTTGTAACAGTTAGTAGGGGATGCTATTATTATTTAATGCATGAAGTCTTGGAATGATGAATGTCCTCCAATGCATGGGTCATTCTCACATATA
This sequence comes from Suricata suricatta, assembly GCF_006229205.1. Taxonomy (NCBI): domain Eukaryota; kingdom Metazoa; phylum Chordata; class Mammalia; order Carnivora; family Herpestidae; genus Suricata; species Suricata suricatta. The sequence continues at coordinate 34,765,051 of NC_043703.1, forward strand.
AGTAAGATTCTAGTTGAGAATCAGCTACCAAAGGAAGCAGCTTTATGTTTTGAAATGTCCATTGTTTCAGGCCAGAGAGAAGGAGTCCTGCCCTAAGCCTCTCCACTCAGGGGCAGAGCACAAAGGAGAATGCTGCCTGTCTCCTGGCAGGTAGATCTAAAATGATGAGAAAGGCATGAAGGGAATGAGGGTTTCTGCTCGGCCCCCATACTCACCGGTCGACTCCTGAATGTATAACTGTAAGTTGTGTTCTTCCTCCTTGGAGAAAAGGGAGTGGCTCTTCATACCTGTTTTATTTTTTCTTCAGTCTTTGTTTTTTTCCTTTTTCTTTTATTTTGGTGATTACGAGAGATTTGTTTTTTAAGAGGACTTGCACAGTAAATAAGCAGCTATAGACTGATTGGCAACTGTCACTATGATTGACATTTCTGGGGGCCTAGGTTGGTGATGCCTTAGCCATCTGGCTAATGAGTATCTTTAGTATCATAGCATTGGAGACTCCAGATTCAAACTATATCATTAACAAATATAAGGAGAAATTGACAATATATGGGAGAAACAGAAAATAATTTAATATCTTTAAATGCCTTTCTATTTTGTTATATGCAAAAGAAAAATCTTATGTATTGCATTTAGGTGGGCCACAGAAGAATATTAGAGTCAATGTTTCAAACATTAATTGAATGTAGGCCATCACTGTCATGCAATAAACTGTAAGTTGGCAAGAGAAACTGCACACTTAGCAATATGATGGGGAGAAACGAAAATGTATGAGATTTGTATTATAATAGGTTAGATTATGAAAAACTAGTCTTTTGTCTCTATTTGGGATTATAATTCTCTTTACCATTAATAAAACAAAAGCAACACACACACACACACACACACACACACACACACACACACACATTCCTATCAGAGTGGGGTTCCCAGGCACATAATCCATGAGTTTTATTTAATTTTACTGTCAGAACAGAATCCACCATGAACTAATCTAACCAAATATTAGCACTCTTTTAAGCATGCTAAGGAGAATAAGAAACATCACTGAACTTTCCCATAACTATTCCATTATCCTCCACTTATAGAAGCCTAAAAAGTAAAAATATCTTCTTCCTTTATAAACTTGAATATACCCTGCTGTAAAGAATCAATATAGGAGAAAATTGCAAAAGAAAGAAAAATTTTTAGTGTTACAAAAATTTGAATCTTCTTAATATTGTTAAACTTTAAAAATTAGATAGTAATAAATGGAGTATTTGTTGGGGGTGGGAGTAACCTCATTTAATCCACAGCATAGTTGGAGATAGAGGTTATTACCTCCACTTGCAGAGAAGAATCTGAAAATCCTAGAGTTTAAATAATTTTCTTAATGTCATTAAACTAGTCTGGATTGAAAGTGGAAATAGGATCCAAGTTTATCTGATTCCAAAGCCAGAATTCCTAGCTTTTTTCCACTGAGGAATCCTCTGTAACCTAAAACTGAATTGGCTTCATACAATGCTTACTAGGCAGATATAGACACAGAAAAGTAAAGTTATTTTCAGAACAGTATTTGGTTTTTGGTGAAGAACAAGACAAAGGAAACTTGTAGTTGATTAACCCTAAGGGAACAAATAAGCAACTATTCCTATGGGTCTGATACTCAAGTTCTTTATTCTACGTTTTTGTAGGTAAAACATTTCCTTTCAAATATAATTTATAAGTTTTCATTAGCAATTAGACTCAAAACAATATTTGCTTCCACTCTATTAATTTCAGGTCCTATGATTATTTATTATTGAAGCTAAAGAATATTGGTGTTAATTTGTAATACATCTAATGCCATTAATGGGCTATACTAATTCACCTATAATGAAATTAATATGATTGCAATTTCTAGCTTTTTAATAACTACTTTTGGTTTGATAGACTAAAATTGCCTTTCATTATATACCCTCTACTATCACTCTGTTTATTGTGACAATAAATCTGTTTTGCAGTCATAACTTTGCAAGTTTGGAACGTTGATTTGTTAAGCCAACGGGTATTGAGGTGATTGGGAAAAGATAAACACACCAATAGGAGTTTAGTTAAAACAGATATGGATAACAATGTGTACTTCTCTTTGCCAACAATATACTATATTACACTACTAAACATGACCCAGAAGTTTGCTCATATGTGCTCTGGAGCTGTGGGGAGAGGGCAAAAAGCCACTACATGTACCTTCTCTCATCTGGGAACCACATGTGTAATATTTTAACTCTTGCAATAACCCTAGAGAAATAATTACTCACTCCCTCTCAGAAGCAGAATTAATGCTTAACTTATTTAAAAGGCAAAGGTAGAAAGTATCGGCAGTAGAACTGCAGCAGGTTGGTCTAAGCCATTCAGGCTTGTTCACTATATTATGTTAATTCTGCCATTGCTCCCAACCTCCCCATCCTCCTCACCTTCCTCCAAAATCGGCATATCCTATTAGGGGTGCATGGGTGTCTCTTGGTTTTGACTCAGGTCATGATCTCCCGATTCATGGGTTCAGGCTTCCCATTGGGTTCTGTGATGACTGTGTGGAGCCTGCTTTGGATTCTCTTTCCCTCTCTGCCCTTCCCTGCTGCCTCTCAATTTCTCTCAATTTTAAATAAATAAACATTAAAAAAATAAAATAATAAAAATCTATATATCCAACTGGTTAAAGTGCAGCCTTAGGAATCAGACAGACGTGGGGCTGAATTTCAGGTATGTCACTTACTAGCTGTGTAATTTTGGGAAAAACAACTTAACCCTTCTTAGTCTTAGTTTTCCTATCAATAAAATGATTGCAGTAATAGCCACCAAGGAGAATTATCATATGTATTAAGGATAATAAATACAAATCACTTAGAGCTCTTTCTACATTCTTGGTATCTTAACAAATTCTGTTGAATACAAACTGGCTATTTTGTTGTCTTTTATTTTTTTATATTTTTAGTTTATTTTTTTGCAGAAGTATTTTTCTATTTTTTAATATGAATTTTGTTAAGTTGACTAACATACGCTGTATACAGCGTGCTCTTGGTTTGAAGGGTACATTTCCGTGATTAATTGCCTACATACAACACCCAGTGCTCATCCCAACAAGGGTCCTCCTCAGTACCCATCACCCATTTTCCCCTCTGCCCTTCCCTGCCCCCCTCAACCCTCAGTTTATCTATGTATTTAAGAGTCTCTTATGGTTTGCCTCCCTCTCTGTTCATAAGTACTTTTTTCCCATTACATTCCTCCATGGTCTTCTACTAAGTTTAAGTTCCACATATGAGTGAAAACATATGATATCTTTGACTGACTTCATTCAGCATAGTACCCTCCAGTTCCATCCATGTTGCTGCAAATGGCAGGGTTTTATTCTTTCTCATTGCCCAGTAGTAGTCCATTGTATATATAAACCATATCTTCTTTATCCATTCATCAGTTAATGGACATTTGGGCTCTTTCCATAATAGAACTATTGTTTGAAAGCACTGCAATAAACATTGGGTTACATGTGCCCCTATGAATCAGCACTCCTGTATCCTTTGGATAAATTCCTAGAAGTGCTATTGCTGGGTTGTAGTGAAATGCCCAGAACTCGGGAGACCCCCCCAAAAATGAACCACCAGAGTCCAGAGTCAAAGCCAAACAGCAAAGATCATTTATTTCAGGTTCGAACCCAGACCTCTGCTCACTCCCAGCTGGTATAGCGGAGAGGGAGAGAGAGCCCCGTGCAGGTGGTTCACGTCCTTTTCATAGGCTGGCCCAAACAAGTCAGGGGTGTTCCATGGTCACAGCACTTACATTGGCCAAGATCTAAGTCCAGACAGTCTGCATTCCCCGATTGGATCCCGCCACAGTTTGAACATCCAGTACTCCCCGCCCCAATGTCGAGCCACATAGCCGACCCCACCCTACACACAGCGCCCCAAGCGTACGTACAGAAGCAGAACAAGCGGAGCAGGTTAAGTTTCGGTTTGCCTAGGTCTAATTTTTAAGTTCCCCACAACTCTTAGGTTCCTCAGTAGGGTAGTTCTATTTTTAATTTTTTGAAGTATCTCCATACTGTTTTCCAGAGTGGCTGACCACAAACTGACTGTTTTTAAAATTTAGTCTTGTTTTCTTCATCAGTCTCATATACTCCATAGCATTAGTGTAGAGTAAAACAAGATAACTTTTTAAAAAGGACAGCTGTTGTATTATTCAATATTCAGTGAAGTACTTGAAACAACAGTGAAACAACTCTAGATATTTTGGGTGGAATGGAATTTAACATGGAGTATTTGCTTGCTTACAAAATTTTTGAAGGGCAAGAGGAAAAAATGCATTTGAGTGTACCCTTCAGTGAAGGGGCCGGCCCACCCGTACTGACATTGAACTGTCCCTGATCACATCTTGGAACAACTGCCCCTTGACACCACGAGTCTGTGACATGTAACTGGAGCACAGGGCATGGCTACTCCTCACCCACTTTTCCACGATCTCATGTTCTGGAATAGCTGTGGGAAGATGGCCTCAGCTTTACTACTGTCTTCAAATCTGGCACCAGTACTCTTTGCTTGGAGAAACCTATCTACAGTAGAAGACAAGAAAAACAAGGGCATGTTAGTGAAATAGCAATGACCAAAAAGCTGGCTGGTAGACCTGATGATACGATTAAGTTACTTCTAAGATTTTATCAAACCTAATCTTAAAAGAGAGCTATTGGCAGTATTGTCTAACTTGTTATTTCTAATTGTCTCTTCCTGAAACTCCTACTCTATGTTTGTATATTAACTACAGTGGATGTCTTCAACAAGTTATTGATAAATGTGTCACATTCAAGTTTTCTAATACTGAGAGCTCAGTTTTCAATGGCTCACGCCTCTGCATGTTTTACCTTAAAACAAAGCAACACCTCATCTCTTGGCTTATATTGTCAGATCACAAATCAGATATGAGCACAGTATAACTACTTCAAAAAAAAAGTTGTACTTGTTATTCTTTAAGTTAATTTGTTTCTTTAATTAGAAATAATTTATGTCTTTGTGTGATCCTCTTTTAAGGCAGAAGGTTTTTTAGTAAGAGTAAGTTCTGACAGCAGTCATTTCACCATTTGTGAGTACATTTTGTTCTGGAACCTTAGAAGTTTGGAGCAACACCAAACATTTTGCAATTTAGTTTGGTATCATCAAACTAGGTATATATCACTAGGTATTATCAATTTCCTCTTTTCTATTTTGTTTTTTATGGTACTGAATTTGATTTCTGAGACCATCAATGGAGATATTGTGTTCTATCTAAAAAATGCATTTTATTAAAACTATAGAATAGATGTTTGTGGTTCAATGCCAAAGGTATATAACAGAAAGTGAGATACAAATATAAAGCAAACACCTAGAGAAAAATAATCCAGAAAGAACTTTGAGATCATTTGACTACTTTTGACCATTTGTCCTTTTAATGGTCTTTTCTTTTGGTTGATAGTCCATGCTCATTCTTTCTGGAACCCTAACACAATAGATTATTTTAAATATCTTTGCAGCCAGTTTATACAACTTAAGTCCATTACAACTAACCACTTAGTTTTACTAATGAGAGGTGGAAGCCTTAAATACCTTTGCTCAAGGATTTGTGATGGTCATTTCTTTCTCTTTTTTTTTTTCCTCTTCCACCATCACCATTTTAGTAGTTACCATTTGAGTCCTCACTATAAGCCAGGTAGTTAAAACACAAAATTTTATTCAGTACTCACAGGAAACTAGGATTTTATTTTCCTCCTATTAATGATGAAGAAATTGAGTCATGACTTTCCCTCACTAGATTTGTTTCACCATCTTCATACAAACATGGTTTAAAACAAATCATCTTTAAAAAAAAAAAGAATAACTCTCTTGAACCATGTTTCCTACTGTTTGTTCCACTTAAAGCGAATTTTACTGGAAAGACCTATAAGGGGTATTCCTTAAAGACCCCCCCCCTTTTTTCCCATTTCAATTTGGATGAAAACTAAATGTGTTTCCTTGGAGATAAGGCTCGGTGGAATCCCCAAGTTAAACGCTAAAACCGTGCATGGTTGGCACATATTAAATATTCAGTGCAAGTCGGAAGAATGGGCATTATCTTGGGGCACCTGAGTGGTGCTTAATCTGTTAAGCATCCAACTTTTATTCAGGTCATGATCTGGCAGTTCATGAGTTTGAGGTCTGTATCAGTCTCTGTACTGACAGCTCAGAGCCTGGAGCCGCTTTGGATTCTGTGTCTCCCTGTATCCCTCCCCTGCTTGCTTTCAGGCTGTCTCTCTCAAAAGTAAACAAGCATTTAAAAAGGAAGGAAGGAAGGGAAGAAGGTAGGTGGGTCAGTCGGTTGGTCGGTCTTCACTGCTGTTTGATCTCTGGAAGCTTCTTACCTTTTTTTCCCCTCATGTACTCTTCTGGCCTTGCGGACATTCCTCTCTCTCTCTCTCTCTCTCTCTCTCTCTCTCTCTCTCTCTCACTCACTCACTCACTCACTCACTCACATACCCAGCTTCTTTCTCTGGGAACTTTTATATCTCTTATCTCAGTTCCCTTCACCTAGGATGCCGTTCAGCAATTTTCACACCTTTGCCCTTGACTGTTTCCCTCTTGGTTTAATGGTCGCTTCCACAAAGACCATCTCTTTTTCCTCTCTCCATCCATCCTCTGTATAATGTTTAATTTTCACGCTATCCTTTTTCACTACTGAAGATAAGTTGTTTATTATTTTATATGATAGTTGCATCCCTCCCCTGTTTATCATGGAAGTTCCATGGGAGTGGAGTCTGTATAAATGGGTGCAATCAATATTGAACAATACTCAGAAATTTTTAATATAGTGGCATACTTTACTCTTATGTATATAATTATCTATTATATAGGAAATTTCTCTTTTCCTTTTATATATAATTCAAAAGAAATTATTCTGTGTAAATTAACAGCAAATGAATACAAGGTCATTTTTGTCTTGTGTGTATTGTACTCATCTAAATTTTTTTTCATATGCAAGAAACAATACCAAGACAACCTGTCTTCACATTTTGCCTTTAAGTTTCTTTAAGGAAAAAAAAACTTTTACCTTTAAATTTCTATTGCAACACTCACCATAAAGCATTACTATTTTGTTTTCCAAAGTGTGATGTTCAAATCCTACTGCAGATTTTACCCAAGCACACTTTTATATATGAAGCTGATGCTTCATACTTTTGTACTCTAAGTTGATTAGAGTACAAAATTAGGGAATGATAAACATGAGGAGCAATAAACTTAATATTTAAGTGATGGAATTATTACAATTACAGTCTCTGGAAATTGGGTTAAAGGGTTAATATTACAAATACTGAAATAGAAGCTATAGAGTAGGGTTCATTTGTTCATTAACTGGAAGTAGAAACTTCATTTTAATAGCTTGCTAGAGCAGGAGCTTTAGGGTTCTTTTGTAACTATTTCATCTGAAATTTTAAAAAGCAATTACTATCAACATTGTAATCCTAATCCATATCAAAATTCCTTTAGGTAATTGTTTTTGCCTCTATTTATAAAGCATCTTTTTCTAAGAATTGTAAAAATTTACATACATACCAGTCTGTTCACCCTTTTGGAACTCTGTAGGCAGTCTTCTATTAATGTCCATTGAATTCTCCATTAACTTTCCAAAGCATTCTGTTGTAACATGCTAAAATTTGCTACAATTTTTTTATTGCTGTTATAGAGCTAAATGTATCATGAATGTGCAGCATGCAGCATCATTTTCTATCTACTTTAAAAGTGTCAATAGAATTTATTGTACAAGACAAAATTTTTCAACCACAATTTTTATTGCAAAAGCTAGAATAAGTGGGCACCTGGGTGGCTCGATTGATTAAGTGTCTGACTTAGCTCAGGTCATGATGTCATAGTCCATGGGTTTGAGCCCCACTTCGGGCTCTCGTGCTGACAGCTCAGAGCTGGAGTCTGCTTCAGATTCTGTGTCTCCCGTCTTGCTCTCTCTCTCTCTCTCTCTGTCTCTCTCTCTGTCTCTCTCAAAAATTAACATTAAAGAAAAGAAAACTAGAACAGATATTTTCCTTCTATTTTGCTCTATTATCTCACCTTAAAGATGGTATTAGGCTGAATACTCCATCTTCACTGAGACTTTGCAAAAGGAGGTATGAATAATCTTGCAAGCAAACCAACACAGCTAGTTTTAAATGTTTGGCAAGGTATAAATGTTCCACAGAAGAAATAAAGTTCTTAGTTAAATTTGCAGGAACTTAAATACTCTCATCAACAGCCCAACTCTTCAGGGACCATCCCTGTGATTACTAGGCTTTGCAAATAGCACCTTAATAACTGGACATGAGTTTCTTTAGAAAGCAGCCCTAATCATGTATTGGGGGCTCCCTGGAAAACTATACAATATATAAATCTTATACCACCAGGCTAACCAGACTGCATTTTTAAATGGGTTTCATAATCTCTAAATTGATACCTATTTGAAGGTCAGTATAATTGTCCAACTGTTGGGCATTAATTTATAAAATTCCTTAGGCTAATTGAGTTTAAACAAACAACCATAAAGTAAGTGACTGCATTTCTATAATATCACAGACAGTGGTATTAATTCAAATCCAGGTCATAAAAGTTATATAAATTATTCAAGAAAAAGATGCTTACCACATGATGTTTCTCACCCTGGATTACCTAGATAATTACTAGTATGTAAACTTTCATGGGGGTGGAGGGAAGACCCAATGCTCCCCCCACCCCATGGAAATCAATCAGTGTTATTTTAGTAAATGTTATTCTAATTTTCAGTCTCAGTATGAATGGTTTGGGTATTATATTAAAATTAAATTTAAGTTTTAAGCTAGAAACTTTTTCTGGAAGTCCATGGTCATCCATCTTGAACTCCAAGCATGTAGGAAGACATAGGTAGAAGTATATTAAATCTGACAAATGACCTCCCATGTGCAAAGGAGGAAATAAAGATTCATTCTCCGTGTTTGTGAGATCATTTTGATGAAGGAGAGGCTAATTGAGGATGACATACATTCTAAATCTAATTCAAATCAGCATTTTTACATGAAGACTCATCACATTTCCAATGGTACACACTACCATAAAACAGCTTAGTAAAGACATTTTGAATTTGATTCTTAGGATTTTTTTAAATGCTTCATCAGAACTGACATTTTTAGGGGTAATGAGTTTCCAATCTTAGTATTAGCTCAAACTGGTTACCAGTGGTATTTTACACCTTTTATTTAAAAAGAAGCATTTTTCTTTAGCATAATTAAGTCTTATGTTGCAGAGAAAATTGCAACTAATATGCGATTATGCCTAGGAAACATGTGGGGAAAGTGCCAACACAGGGTTTCTCACAGTAAAAGCAAATCACCTTGAAATGATTAAAATGTTAAATTATGAAGGACTCCTCCTTTGGCATTCAAAGAATAATCATATTCCAAGACCAAGTAGCACTACTGTTGTTTTTAAAATGAAAAGGTGATTGCTAACTCTTTCCTCTTGAAATGCTCCAAAATTAACGTTAATATTATCTTATTAACACACAGTTAACAGCTCACTCTGTAAAAAGACCACCACATCTTTTATCTAATAGGTAGTTCTGTTAATTCTGCGAATTTCATACTATGGATGTCATTTGCTAAAAGTCAGGGTCATTTATATTTTATGCTTAGATAAAATTGTATCTTGAACTATATTTACACAGTGACAACTCAAACCATGGAGGACAGCCACTTACTAAGAGGTTAGATGGAAACAATATTCAGGAATTGCTGCTTTTAAGATGATACACTATATGCCAGTCATTCTAATTAAAATTAGAAATAAACATTAGTATGCAAGTCAGTGGTTGTAAACATGTCCTATACAAAGATCATCAGCATGGCCTGTTTATGGTACTATATTCTCACCCGTGTCATGGCCATTTGGCTTGCTTCCAAGAGTAAAACAAAACATAATGCCCAGATATCTAATTTTGGATTCAAGAAAAAAATTACTTTTTTTGTAGTAGAATTTGTTTATAAAAGTAGGTCAACTCTATTTTCAAGATTGATATTTTGGAAATATTTGATCTCACCTCAGGATTGAACAGTGGGCCTTTCTATCCTGTGTATCTGTGAAATATCTCCTGTATCTCAATGGGGAATTATAATGTATAGTTATGTACCCTGCCTCACCTTAGTTTCTAAAGTTTAAAGCAACCGAGGGGGTGCCTGGGTGGCTCAGTCAGTTGAGCATCCGACTTAGGCTCAGGTCATGATCTCACAGTTTGTGGTTCTAGCCCCGCATCGGGCTCTGTGCTGGTGTAAGGACAAAGTCTGACCTAACAGACTCCATGTCAGAGGTCCCCCTCTAAACTAGAAGGTCTAAGGGTCAGTCTCTCTGGAACTATTAGGCAGTTACACATTGCCTAGAGAAGAGACCACTTTGCAATATCCAATCAGGAAAGGCCAGCTACCTCTCCCCACATTCCTAAGGGTGAGACCTGCAGATGGGAACTTTAGATAGGACCCTGTTACTGAATGTTAAAGTTAACCTGATAGTCACCAGACAAGACCCTGAACTCGCTCTCTGTAATTGGTTAATTTCAAAGATACCCTAAATGTTGTAATTGGGTCCTGCCAAAAGTAACGAACGCTCTGAACAATGTGTATGGTTAAAGTTGCTGCCAATGCTGTTACACAATGATGATTGGAAGTCACGATCTCTTGTAACTCTCCCTTCCTAAAGCCCATAAAAACCCTACTCAGCCCTTGTTCGGGGCTCTCAGCACGGATCCACTGCTTTGGTGAGGGCTGTGAGACCAAACTTAGGCCCAGTGAGCCTAAGCTGTAATAATAAATGCCCTTTGCTTTTACACGCGTGACTCAGTCTTTCTGGCGGTTTCTGGTTTTAGGGTGATATTGAAAACTTGGGCATTACACCGGCAGCTCAGAGCCTGGAGCCTGCTTCTGATTCTGTGTGTCATTCTCTCTCTCTGCCCCTCCCCTGCTCTTAATCTGTTTCTTTCTATCTCAAAAATAAATAAAAATGTTAAAAAATATATTAAAAAAAAAACCAAGTATATAACTCATCTGCTTCTTGTCAAAAGGAATCTCTAAGCAATTAGACTATTTATTTCCAAAGATAATAGGGAGAATGTTATAGGCATCACCTATGGTCATTTATGTTGATGGAACAATGTATAATTAAATCATTTGCTCACTTATAGGTTAAAAAATTTTTAAAGAATGACCATGAATCTAGATTAATTTTCTGTAAACTTTATTTCATATGTAGACATAACAATGTGCTCATAATAGTACCAGAGATGCCTAGTATAAGTTGTGATTAAATTTATTTAAAACAAATATTCATTAGATTATTTTGCTGTCATGTTGTCACTAAAGAACTTGAGAGAGAACACAAAACACTGACTCTTTTTTATGACAGAAAATTTTTTGACTGGAATTCTGTAGCACTTGATATATTTTAAAAAATTCCTAAGAGTTCTGAATCCTTCCACATGAAAATAGATAATGGCTCTAGATATTCACATGCACCTTTTGTTTTTGTGGACAAGAATCTATCACATATATTTTGAATTTGGGTGAAAATGGATTTTGAGGACAGCATTACTTAAAAAAAATAATGTTTATTTTTGATAGAGAGACAGTGCAAATGGGAGATGGACAGAGAGAGAGGGAGACACAGAATCTGAAGCAGGCTCAATGCTTGAATTTGTGAACCATGAGCTCATGACCTGAGCCAAAGTAGGACGCTTAACCGACTGAGCCACCCAGACACCCCATGGACAGCATTGCGTTTGAAATCTTTGTTAGCAACTGTATTAAAGGTACTAATATTCAATATCATTGTTCTAAATCCTTTCTCAAAACATTTATAAAATATTTACACAGTATACCTATGAGCTTATTAATAGTCTATACATAAGGAGACTGAGACATTTAAAAATTACATAACTTGACAAGAGTCTCACATCTAGTCAATGACAAAGTTGTGGTTTGCTTCTATGTGTGCGGACATCAGGGTCGCTACTTTTAACTGATGAAAGTAAATCAATGAGAGAAAGAAAGACTCTACCATGAAAAAATACAATTTTAGGAATGATATTATACTGTTTGGGGTTCTGTTTTTTTTTTTAAGAAAAGTTAACACATTGTTCATTCATTCATTTATTTAAAAACACATTCTTAATATCTAGTATGTTCCTAGAACAATAAAAAGGACTCACAAAACATTAAGAGCAACATAGACAAGTGAGAGAAAACAAAACAACTTATAAGGATATAATGGCAGTGCAGAATAATCTAATTGTTAAAGAGATGGAGTAGGCTGAACCTTATCCAGGATGAGGATGAGTCTGGGAAATGTGGCATTAGTATCCTCAATGGATGGGAGTAGAGTGAGTGCTAGGAGGTGAATGTTCTAGACAGAAAAAAAAAAATAGGCTTAAAAATCTACACTGTGATGTGGGAACCGCACATATTTCAATATGTCTGAAGATAACATTAAGGGAGCTGAGGTAGTAAAGTTGGGCAAAACAAGACTTCAAAGGGACTGGCTTAGAATCTTTAAAATTTTTTTAATGTTTATTTATATTTATATTTGAGAGATAGAGCATGAGCTGGGAAAGGGCAGAAAGAGAGGAAACTCAGAATCTGAAGAAGGCTCCAGGCTCCAAGCGTCCGCACAGAGCCCCATGAAGGGCTTGAACTCCTGAGACTTGAGATCATGACCTGAGCTGAAGTCAGATGCTTAACCAACTGAGCCACTCAGGTGCCCCTCAAAAAGGGCATGACTTAGAATCTTAAGGACAGACTTTTCAGCAAAGTAATGCATAACACATTTAATGTTGCAGAGGTATGACTGTGGCAGCATCAAGTAAGAAGGGGGATTGAAAAAGAATATTCCTAGAAGAAGCAAATAGGTCTGGAGACTGATTAGGAATAGGCTAACTGATGACTGTTTTGAAGGTGCAAAAAATGTCAAGACGATAGAATTGGATTGGAAATACATTCAGGCAATGACTTCATAAGGTGATTGATTAGACTTGGGTGTGACCAATTAAAGATATCTTTCAAGTTTCTGATCTGGGCAGCTTGAAGGGAGTTGGGAAATAAGGATGCAATTCAGTGAGACCAAAATCCAGAAAGAGGCGTTAGTTTGAAGAAAGCTGTTGAGTGATAATTGGTCCACCCAAATGAGATGTCAAAATTCCAACTAGACACACAGATTTGAAATCCATTAGAGCTCTAGGTTGAAGAGCTAGAATAGAGAAATCCTTTGTTGATTGCCAACTAAGTGCATTTTGGGTTCTCATAAAATCCATGAAAGGATTATACTATCTATATTCATATATATTTCTTATTGAGGAAACTGATGCTCAGAGACCTTACGAAAAAAAATAAAAATCTTCTGCAGATAGAAAGTAGCAGTGCTGGAATTTAAGCCGTAAACAATGCTAAGTCCACCTGTCTCCTCCTCATCTCCATGCTGCCGTTCATTTCAGACAGCACCTGAAACTATTAGAATGACTGAGATTGCAAAAGGGTGGGTTATTAAGGGAGGAGAAGAATACAGACAAATTACTGAAAATTTAGAATCTTTAAGGCCAGAGGAAGAGAATCCAACAAATGAGAACATAAGAAACAGAGAAAAGAAAAATGTTACAAAACCAAAAATAGAATAGAATTTTTTAAAGATAAAAAGATCCACAGCATCAAGGAGTTAAAAGAAGTTAGAAAAAAATGCTTTTTGTTTTTCCAGTTAGAAGGCCTTAGAGTAATACTTCCTAGGAGTTAAAATGCCACACTTTACGCATCATTTAAAACCATCGGTTTTGAAGGGCCCCTGGGTGGGTCAGTCGGTTGAGCATCTGACTTGGGCTCAGGTCTTGGTCTCATAGTTTGTGGGTTTGAGCCCTATGTTGGACTTTACACTGACAGCACAGAGCCTTCTTTGGATACTCTGTCTCCCTATCTATCTGCCCCTTCCCTGAACATGCTCGCTCACTATCTCTTTCTCTCTCTCTTACAACTGAACAAACATTTAAAAAATATTTAAAACCATCAGTTTTGAGTAGAGAGGTAAAACTATCGGTAATGCAGACATTTCTGGCTGGTTTGCACTTGTGTGGTGTGAGAGAGGCTGTGCACAGGATAGGAGGCAAAAGGTCTTCAGCTCAGATTCCTTTCATGGGGGTGGAATGTGAATGGGAGGGATGATGATAACATTTTGAATTATTCAAGATTTTTCTGGAGATAGAGATTTTTCAGGGCAGGCGCAGTGAAATGATTGGAACAGTTAGCTGTGAGACCTAGGGACTTACAGGCGCTTGATGCTAGGTCTGTGGCCTGATACAGAGTACAGCCATCAATTATCACATTTTCAAACATTCACCAAGTGACAGCCTTTGAACTTTCAAGAAGCTCCTTCTACTTTGCCACCTTCCTGCTTCCAAAGAAGTTGTGTGGTTTCAGCATGCCATGTGGATGAGGTCTACCTGGCAGTCCTTCAAGTCCTGATGTAGGTTCTTCTTTATCACTCTGTACTCTTGGCTTAGGAAGGCACATCCATGCCCTTGCTTTTAATTTCCTCTCTCCTTCAAAGACTTCACACAGTATTTCTGCTCAGAAACCTCTGAGCACAACATAGTTGCCCAACTGCTTTTTCAGTTATATTGTATGAATGTGGCAAAGTGACTTTGCCTATGATTTATCTAAGGGTCATCCTTGTCCTTCCATCAAATCTTCATCTCTTCATTTTCTGAGGAAGTTGGATTGTTATGCACGAAATTGCACAAGGTGGGTCCTGGAAATGATCTTTGGTTCATCTCTATTTCACCCTCTCCATGTGTTACCTATCACTAGGTCCTACTCCTTTTCCTCTATATATGTTTTGAGCATGTTGTCCATGCTTCTGTCTTCTTTGGTTGAAATTACTGCAACAGCTCTTAGTGTGTTAGCTTTTAGTGTGTTTATATTTTTATTTTTATTTTTAATTTTTTTATGTTTATTTATTATTTATACAAAGAGAAACAGCGTGAGTGAGGAAGGGACAGAGAGAGAGGGAGACACAGAATCTGAAGCAGGCTCCAGGCTCTGAGCTGTCAGCACAGAGTCTGGCACAGGGGCTCAAACCCACAAACCATGAGATCATGACCTGAGCCGAAGGGGGAGGCTTAACTGACAGGTGCTGCTACTGTGTTTATTTTGAGACAGACTGTGCATATGTGTGGAGGAGGAGGAGAGAAAGAGAGAGAGAGAGAGAGAGAGAGAGAGAGAGAGAGAGAGAGAATCCCAAGCAGTTTCCACACTGTTCACATGGAGTCTGATGAGGGTTTCAAACTCATGAATCATTAGATCATGTCCTGAGCTGAAGTTGGACACTTGACCAACTGAGCCACTCAGGCACCCCTTGGGTGCTTTCTTATAATCGTTTTTGTACCCCTCCCAAATTCTTCTCTACATTGGAATTAATTGGATCTTTTTATTTATTTGTTTGTTTGTTTACTTATTTTTGAGAATGAGACAGAGCACGAGTAGGGAAGGGGCAGAGAGAGAGAGGGAAACACAGAATCTGAAGCAGGTCCAGGCCTAACGTGGGGCTCAAACTCACAAACTGTGAGATCATGACCTGAACCAGCTGGACTCTTATTAACTGAGCCACCCAGGTGCCTACAATTGGATCTTTTTAAAGTTCTACCAGAAATATTTTAATCCTATATTTAAAATACTTTAAATTTTATTCATTTCTTCTAAAAAATGGTAAAAAAATATCTTAAAGTAGTTATTAAGCCCCAATATATTGAATCTCAGCCTACCTGCCACATTCCCTAAACGTTTCTGTACTCCATCCACACGGACTCTTTCTCCAGCCTTATGTTTGTTTCTCCTTCCTGGTCAATGAATGGATTCTTGCCATTCCCTAAAATGATCCTCACCATTTTTCCTACTCAACTGCTGCTTGTCCTTCTGTCTCAGTTCCAAGGTACTTTCTAGGGAAGTCTTTGGACCCCTTCTCCAGTTGGTTCAGGATTTTCCTGTTTTTGTTGCTGTATCCAGAGAACCCTATATTTTACTCCATGACATGTAACTTAAAGTAACATTATAATTTTTAATATATTTATGAGGTTTCCAGTGATGTGAAATAAATAAGAGGTCAGTGTTTCAGCAATTTCTTTAATATGTTAATGAAAGGTGATTCAGATTCTTCCAAAAAATATATGTATATATATATATATATAATTTTGTACCTACATATATAACTTAACATATAAAATATGTCCTATATTTGTGTGTGTATATATGTAATGAAATATAGCACTCTTTCTATATATGTATGTGTGTGTATATATATGTATATATATGTATATGTATACACACACACACACATATATATGTATATATATATATATATATATATAAAGAAAATTCATGGCATAGAGATATCTTGGAGACCCAGAAATTTACTGAATGGCATCTCATGTGTATATACACATGGAAGTCACTTAATGACTTTTCTCTGACATTTAAATCTGAGAGTATGATATGTAGATATATTTTACAAACCAGGAATTCTTAAAATCTCAGTGAGTCAAAGAAATCACTTTATCAGTGTACACTCCTTGTTATTTGGTGTTAAAAATAGGGAAGTTGATTCCACATTCTGTTCTCCTCCTGCATCTTCAACATGTTTTCGCTTTTGCTGAATAAATTAACTGCAAACAAATAACTGCTTTTACTAGGTTTTCATTACGCAACAAGAGTGTATTAAAATTACCCACGAATCACTCAGGCACTCAGAGATCTGTGGGTGCCTGAAGATGCGTGCTTTAAGAATCTTTAGTCATTAATATCAACTCAGAAAACACTAAGGGTAAAAGGCCCAATATAATATATATCTTAAGATGCTCCACTTGTAATGATTGCATTGTTCTTTTAAGGCTTCATTTATTCTTGACAGAAACAATTATGTGAAGTAATTATATCTAAAGTCAGGCATTGTGCACTGTTCAATTTGGAAGGTAAAGAGCATTGTTTGACTGTTGTTACCAGGCACATTCCTGATAGAGAACAAATGCTTACATCAATAGGAATCATGCACTTCGTAATTTATTCTTTTATTCGCATATGCTGTTATCATAATAAGTGCCAGGTTAACCATCTTAGACACAAGGACAAAATTACTAGAATAACATCAATGAGGGAAAGCAATATAGGAGCAACTCATCAGTATTTCACTTGCATGGCTTGTTATTTTATAGGGCTCTTTTTCCTTGCATGACCAAATGTTGCATAATTGACTGGACAGGATTATTCCACAAGACATTCGAACAAGATTGAAAGGCCAAGGCCCTTGGTGAATAAACTGGGTAATACTTAGAATTTAAAACATTTAATTTGACCAGATCCTGAAAATTAAATGAGGTACTCTTTAGATAGAAGTATTTTTTTCACAAAATTATTTCATTTTTAGAGATCGATGATTGGATACAAATTATCTACACTAATACATATTCCCTTATAGTTTGAAAGAGATCTCAAATTCCCTAAATTTGTCTAAATTCCTGGCCAAATTGACCTATTGATCCTTTGCTTACATCTAAATAATTCTGCATGTTATATAAATATATTGAGCAATTTATGGTAAAAGAAAATATACAGATTAAAGCATTCACCCTTGAATCTATAAGTCTTGTTTCCTCTTGTTTTACTTGAAAGGTATGTATGTATTTCTAGGTGTCCTATATTTATTTAAATCTTTCTGTTACAACAAATGAACAACTTTGTATAACTATGGTCTTTGGATGAGCAAGCATCTCCAGACATTATCTTACATATACACAGCACTTAGCCTTGTCAAAAAAAGATTGTGTTTTTTTCTATCAAATATGTTAAGTATAATTATTACAGCATTCATTTCATTCTATTCCATTACAGTATCATATGTAATAAGGCTACTTAATACCGAAACTGGTCAAAATAATCAAATTGAAGTGATTAGCAACTTTGAGTACACATTTCATCTTTACTCCAAGAAAGTGAACAGCAATTAACTTTATAATTATATGTAATACAATGAAACCTTTTCAAGGCTATCCTTCTTTCTGTCCTAGTACCTTCAATAGTGAAGGAATTAAGCCTTATTATAGTCTCCAAACTGAAGTTTAATGCCAATGATTCTAGATTCTACATCTGCATCAAACTCTTGTGCAAGAGTTCTTAATTTGAGTTATATTATAGATTTCTAGGATCCAGAGATTACCTTTAGGGAATCTATGAACTCCTAATATGGTATGAAAGTGGCTGATTATACATTTTCTAGGTCAGGGTAAGCAATATTGGCCATCATGGCAACAGTGATTCCTATAACTAGTAATAGTTACTAGTTGATCATTACTTTGATTCTGTAGGACCTTGTTCCATCTCTCCATCTGGAACTAACAGTCTTCACCCAGATTTCATCCACACAGTTGCAGCAGAAACTGACATACTGAGTAGTGGTGGTGGGCACGTGACCCATACTTATCTAGTCCCTACTGGGAGATGTATGGATAAAACTGTGAGACAGAACATTCTCTGGAGCTGAACTAAGTTATAGTATATAAAATCTGAAGCTATAACATAGTACAGAAAAACAGGAAGTAAGCTTGTTGATAGACAAATATTGAAGGAGACACAAAACAGCATCAGAAGAAATGATAGTCCTGATGGTATCTGAAACAACAGGATTCAGTTTATGAGTTCCTGTAGAGAATCTGAACTCAATTTACATAAAACCTCTCAATATATTGGCTCAGATTGTTTCTTGTAACCAACAGAGCAATAACTAACCTAATCTGTTGATGATCTGATGTTTTAAGCCAGTGTTCTTAAGGAAAGTTAGTGATTTAGAAATAAAATCACAAAACTAACCCTCTATTAAAAAAATACAATAACAAGATGTATAGAAGAGAAAAAGTTTCAGCCTCAAACTAAGGGAAAATACTTAGTAAGGTGTAAATGCCAAAATATAGTATTATAGGAATCAATTCATTTCTTATACCACTTCTCAGATGTGGTAGTGAGAGGAAAGAGGGGGAGGGAGTGAAAAGAAAGTAAGTACAAACAAAATTCTTAAAATTCTCATTTGGCTCCATCAATTTAGACTGAAGTGAATGAAGGAAATTAGGAGGAAGTAATATTAATAGACCTGGTGTGGTGTTCTTCAGTGGAAAACATTTCTCAGCACCATGGAAAAATACTGACTCACTAATGGAACAGGCCAGGAGTCAACATTTTATTGTTTCCTAGGATGGAGGAATTTATATTAGGATACAAGGCACAGTTATTTGCATTTGTAATTTCACCACAATATAATAGAATAGAAAATTTGTTAAAATAAGAAAGTAGAAGACTGCTGTGAAAGAGGGAGAGAAGTAACTATGTGAAAGTAGTTCTATGGTAAGTACTGTGAAGACTGAGATATGGTTGGGAAACACTACACTAAGAGATTACATTTAAGACCCTAATAAATTCCCATTCTTTACTAAAAGCTATTAACAAGATGGTTAAAAATAGTATCCCTGAAGTACTTATTTTTCTAATTTAGAGAGAGGCCTACCTTAAAAAGAAAATTAAAATTCATTTCAATGGGGAAGCAAAGAAATAAAGAAGGAAATGAGGAGGAAAATATAAAACTAAAACAACAGAAAACATAATGAGAGCAAATTACATTTCAAAAATCATATTTCCAAGTTACGGGAAAAATAAGCATGTCCAAAATTTAACAAAACATTTTTTTCTCTAGAATTAAAAACAAAACAAAACCTGCAGGTCAAAAAGATGCATAGGGCTGCAACAACATTGGTAGATAATGATTATTCCTCAGATACATCTTAGTGCGTTCTGTGACTTCAAGTTAAAGAATACTTTAAGTGTCCAGGTAGAAAAAGAAAGTGAAATGCAAAGCAGGGGAAACAAAGAAAAGAAAATGAAAAAACAAGTGAACCCACGCATTATGAAAAAGTTCAGTATGAGAGGGTGTTTAATGATGTAATTCTGACACTAATTGCCTGTCCTTAGTGCAGACCACACAAGTTTAAGGGATCAATCTTACAAGACGTCCCCAAATGCAGGTGGTGGGTCCCCAGGTTACCCACAACTTTTGTTACCCACAACCAGAGGTTCCCACAACTTCTCCCCAGTTTTGATAACTTGCTAGAGCTGCTCACAGAACTCAGGAACATTGCTCATTAAAAATTACTGATTTATTGCAAATAATATCAAAGGATCCAAAAGAATAGTGAAGAGATAGAGGACAAGACCTAGAAAGGTCTTAAGCACAGCAGCATCTGTCTCTATGGAGTTTGGGCTGACCATATTCCCCATACCTGGGAAACTCTGGGAACCCATACTTTTGGGATTTGTATGAAAGCTTTATTATACAGACATGGGTGATTCCATCCTTGGTCTTTGGGGATTAATTTAATTTCCAGTCCCTCTTCCCTTCCCACAGGTCAGTGGTTGGAGCAGAAAGCTCCAACTCTTTAATGACTAGGCTCGTTTCCCGGGCAACCAGTCCCCATTCTGTGGTTATCTAATGGGCTTTCCAAAATTCACCTCATTAGCATATATTCAGGTGGGGTTTGAAAGGGGTTTGGATAATAAAAGACACTCACCGTTATTGTTCTGGAGCTATTTCAGGGACTGAGTACAGAAGATTCTAAGGAAGATGCTCCCAAAGCTCTTATCACACTTAGGAAATTACAAGGATATTTTAGAAGCTCTGTGCCAGGAATGAGATGAACACCAAATATCTCTAATTGTAAATCACACATAAAAAATAACAGTTGACAAAGATAGAAAAGCCCAGAATATTAAATACCAAGCTTTTAAATAAAAGGACAGGAAAAATATTTAGAAGAAGTACCTTAAAAAATAATATGTCACAACTTTACTACATAGATTTTGGAGATGTATGAATGATGCAAAGTTGTCAAGTAAGTGTTTATTGGTAAAAAATAAAATATTATTTTCATACTCACTATGAAAAATTTCAAAATATATGTCTGATTTCAATAGAGGTATATAGGAACAGTTGTCATTGATGTAACTGTCTTTCACATTATTGAGGAGGAAACATTTTTTTCAACCCTTCAAGATTCTTCTGGCTGATGTAAGAATTTAACTGACAAGACTGAGTAATAGGATAAATTAAATTCATATTTAGGGAGTTCTCATATGTATGGGACCTAAGAAATGACTGGGTCAGGCAGCTGTTGCACTTTTTTTAGAAAAAGAAATATAAATCTGTGAGGAATTGACAGGACAAGGAAAACTTAGGTTTGGGAGCTTCAATTAGCATGGAATTCTAAACAGAAATTGGCCTGGGGTAGTAAAATCAGCAAAAGTAGGAAACTTTGTTTATATTGGCTTCTCTGGCCCTGAACTTCCTTGTCTCTGACGATAAGAATGTCTTTCCCTCTCCTGGGATGGAGGGTACCTTTCACATTGGAGATTTGTTTCCTGACTTCTGGAGATAAAGGAAGGCCAGAGTGTTCTTTTACTGCCTGTTTCTTGAGTAAATTTAATTCAAAATAACCAGTGTGCCACAGTGGCATATGTGGGGGCAGCCAGTAACATTGTTACGTTGCAAAAGCATTGAACATGTTTATTCTGAATAGTACATCATTATCAGATGTTTGATTTGCAAGTATTTGTACAGTTTCATAAACATAGTCATGTAGCTTATGCAATTTTGTCTTCATTTTTCACCCTGCACAATTATTTTGAGATTTGTCCCTTTTATTTCATCATGCACCAAAAGATCATTCTGTTTTCTTGCCAAGTAATATTCCATTGTGTGGATGTTTCACATTTATTTATTTATTTTTAGCAGTTGATGGATTCTGTTTGTGTTCCTTCTAGTGTTTGTTTGTTTGTTTGTTTTTTTGGTCTTTGTTAACATGATGAAATACATTGATGTGTTTTAATGCTGAAAGAAAATGACTTATACAGTATAGCATATGGCACTCTTTTTAAGAAACTTGAGGTAATGCAAATTTATAGTAACAGAAAGTTCAATGGATATGATGGACTATGGGTGGGGGCATTGGGGGCAGGGGAAGAAAAAAGAAGGTTTAAGAAAGGAACTTTAGGAGAAAAAGAAATGTTCACTAACTGTATCGTGGCAATGGTTTTACAAATGCATCCATTTGTCAAAACATAAAAATGTGCAGTTTAACCACAGTGAGTTTAATGTACACATTTATATCTTAATGCTGTTAAAAACCTGCAGGTTTCATCTTTCAATCTTGGCTTGTAGATGTCATCTGAAATGCTTCTGAAGTATATTTGCATTGATGAGGACACAGAAGGGATCATCTTTGTGCTATAACTCTTCTTCATCAATAAGTACACCAAAGTCCATGGCGACATCTGCCAAAGTCTGTGAGTTCTGTAATCTGTCAGAGCTAATGCCTGGGTCCTCTAAATCCTGAAAGTAATGGTTATATAAATTATAGTTCATGGTTTGGCAATAAATGGATTTTACTTTAATTTGTTTTAAAGGGAAGGCAATTTTACCTCATTGATTTTCAATCTTTTTGTACTCACCTGTTTATTAAACATTGCTTTATCTCCCTTTGCTTCATTTTTATCTGTAGTAAATATTAATTGTTGATAATGAAGACTTAATGTATATTGTATTTTCTATTCAGAAGGATAGACTTCTTAATTCAGACCTTCACTTAATAAATATTATCTGCCATATGTAAACATTAGATGTTTATTTTACAGATAAAAAAAACAGATACTAGGCAATTTTTTTATCATAGTTATAGACAAACCAGGATATATTATAAGGAATCTGGAACATCAGCCTCCTGTCGTTTTGCCTTCTGCATATATAACCTATAATTAATAGTCTTCACAAGTGCCAAGTGTATTAAACCAATGATGTTTCCTCAGTTATAACAGAGTTGTCTAAACATAGATACCATTTTAAAGGACTTTTGTGATATGAATATGTTTATAGTCAATCCAGTATAAAAGAGAGACCATTTCATAATGAAAAAGTTTGGACATGCAGTTAAATGAAATAGTGTATAAGCAGATTAAGATACAAAAGAGAAGGAATAATTGATACAGCAAGGAGAGAGGTGGGGGTGCTGGGAAGAGCTGATATCTAGGAAGCACTGGTATCTGGCTGAAGTTAAGGGCTATAGATGTGATGAAATTTGGAAGTTTTGGGCTCAAGAGCAAATGGCTAAGAATTTTCAGACAGTTTTAGGACAAAAAGGTGATTTTAATGTAGCATGGGGACAGGACTCGTGGACAGAAAAAGGTGGTCTTGGGTTGTAAGAAATGACTGATTATATACTTTTAAGTTGATGGAGGGTTGGGGGGGCGGGGAATAGAGATAACACAATTAGTAAGGAATTTTGAGGCAAGGATTTCAGGACCTTGAGGGGATAGATGCTGTTAGGATAAGGTTACTTTTAGTCTGTAGCAAAACATCAATTAAGGTAGCTGTGAGTTCCTTGAGGAATGTCACTTTGCACATCTTGGGTATTTATCATTAGGCTGCAAGTTGTAAGGAGATTTAAGCTGTATTTCTCTGGACTTTATTTTCCTCATCAGATGGATAATCATTCGACGCCTGGCCTTCTGTTTATTTGACCAAAGTATCTTCAGTGTCCTTCTAGTTGTAGTGAAACTGAGATCTAGTTACCCACCCAGACTACTTTACCTCAGACAGACATTTAGATATTTCAGTGTCTAATCACTTCTTCTTACCCTTTTAGCTTTTTTATTTAACTGCTCCCTCCTGACAGATCTGTCTGCAAACTTGTATTCAACTCTCTTAGGAGTGTAGTCAACAATATGTTCCATTACTTTTAGTCTAATTTTCTCACAACTCCTCAACTTTTAAGGAATGTAATTTTGTTTATTTGGCCTCTACTAGAGCTGGGAATGGGGGAGGGTTCAGAGTTTTTAGAAAAATTTGAATATTTCCACCTATCAGCATCTTCTTCAATGTATGCTCAACTGTCCTACAGGCTCAAATATTTTATTTTGTAGTTCTCTCTCCCACATGTAATAGATATTTCAGACATTTTCCCAGTGTCTTGAACTCCCCTGCCTTCCCTCCCACCTTTCTCTTGTTCTTAGTGGCTGGTTTCAACTTTCTCAGCACTGCAACAATTATGACAGAGAAGCATACCCTCTAGATCCTGCAATGAATTCCACAAATTCAATGTCATCTGCATTTGTGTTCTCCCCTTCCTCTTCTTTTCCTGATGATGTGGAAAAATTACGTGTTTTCCTCTTAGCCTGATACTGCTATTTTCACTCCAGATACTGTTTCCTTTGACCTTCTCAAGTGAGAAAATGCCTCACTTCTGTCTCTTGTCTCCCTGTCTCCCTTTCTTTCTCCTTCTGTGCTTCCAACCTCTCTTTTTTGATAAAGTTTTGTTACCTGTATTACTTAAAACATCCACTTCTTCATTACAGATTGATCCCTTCTTGCCCTGCCAGCGTTCTGCATACACGTTGTTACCTTAACCTATTACAATTTTCCTTCTACTCTCACTTCTCCAAAGAAACTGTCTCCATCTAAATTCTCACCCATGAGAATTAATCAAAGTAATCAAACTATAATATCTTGGTGCTTATCACACTTCAACTCTAACAACACTGAACATTGTTAACCCGTTTATCTTTTTAGAAACTCTCTCTTTACATCCAAGAGTTCCCTAGAATTTTCTCCTAATACTTTAGCTGATCCTGCTTGGTCACTCTTGCAGAGTTCTTTGCCTCTTCCGCTTTCACATGTGTTGACGTTCCTCTGGATTATTACCTAGGAATACTTCTCACTCCACAAACTCCCCCCAATGAATGTCATCCAAGTCCTGACATCAATTACTTTCTATATGCTGATGGCTAACCTTGAACTCGGAGGGCTACCGTCTCTCCTGAACCATATTTATGTAGCTACTGAACTTCTACATAATCACAAAACTGAAGGTGTAATTAAGCATTACACCATTTCCACCACTATTATGTTCCATAATAATGAAAAATAAAGATCAGTAACACCATATGCCCTGTTATCACAGTCAGAAACCAGTTCAGGTATGATTTTTTTTCCTCCTCCCTTCATCTTTACATTCTGTTCTCAGGTCCTGTCAACTACAAGTTTGTCTCTCAGATCCATCTAATACTTCTCTCTGTCTCTCAAGCTGGTCCTTGGATTCATGTTTCCACTGCCTCTAGCACTACCTCAGCACTAACTGCTATACCAAATTGCTATCTTGTCCTGACTTTCTTGTACATGTCCATCCTTTAGTAGTAGGAGAATCTAAATCTGGAATCAGACTAGTCTTGGGATTGAGTCCTGCATGTCCAACATGTGTGCTGTGTGACCCTGAGAGACGGGGTTAACCACTGTGTGGTCTCACCAGTAAATGTTAGTAACGATATTCACTTTGTTATGGAGCTGTTGGAAGGACAGACAAGATAAAAGCTTCATAAAAATACCCAAATACCAAATTTCAAATATGATCAACGAATACTACTTTGGAGAAATATTATTACACTAAAACAGAAATTTCTTCATGCTGCTTATATGGTTATTAATTTCCATTGTCCTTACAGAAAATCTCCAGTTCCTTCACATACCTAACCATGCCCTGAATTCTGCCAGGCTTCCTTAGTTCTGTTTCCCACCTGAGCCCTGGCCCATTTGTGTATGCACCCATGGTACACTGCTCTCCATCTGAAATGGGACAGGAGAAACTGTTTTGTGCAGGATTGGTGGGCAAGGCTCTTTAGGCAGGAAAAAGTGTGGCAGTAAGGAACCAGAAAGCAGGCTTCATGGCTCAAGTAGAGTGAGTGAGTGAGTGAGGAGATTAGAAAACATTCGGCTGGATTCATAGGAAGGCTCCAAAGCACTGCAGACTTAACAGGCCAAGTGTCCTCAACTTTAGCACTATTGACATATTGGACCAGATAATATTTGTTGTGAGGTGTTTCTCTGTATATATTAAGATATTCCCAGCATTCCCAGCTTCTACCCATTGGATGTCAAAAAGCATTTTTCCAATTTCTACCATCAAAAATGTCTTTAGGTATTCCTAAATATTCCCCTAGGCGACATCTTGCCTGGGGGCAAAATTGCCCTAAGTTGAGAACTGTTACAGGCTAAAGAGCATGCATTTTTAAATCTAGGATAAAGCTGTGAAAGATTCTTAGGAGTAGTGTGACATGTCCTGTTATACATTTTATAAAAATCACATTGACAATGAGTTTGGAGAGAATATACACATAAACATCAGGCCATTCCAGATTGGTAATAAGATTTGATGATTTACTAGGAAACAGGTGCTATATCCTCAACTAATAAGGAGGCTATCCCGGAAGTTGCCTTGGAGTTAATAAACAGCATGGAAATAAAATAAGAGCACTGTGATAGTTTTCAGAAGGCTTAAAGGGAAAGCGAGTTTTTTAACAGAGTGCAGGTGGGCAGGTTGGAGAATATCGTGCCTATTTCCTGTGGAGATACTAAGGGACAGAGAAGGCTTACTAGAGAAGACTAATGCAGAAACCCTGTCTAAGGGAATGAACTGATGTGTAATCCCAAAGCTGTGGTGTGAAGGTTGGCTCTGTGCAGGTTATTTCCATTAAGTTGGAGTTGCTGTGTGTAAAACACAAGGAGTTCAAAAGTGGGAGGAATATCAGGAAAGGAGTTTATCAGGAAAGGAGTTTAGAGCAATAAGCACACAAATCTATTCATGTTGTTTTCCCAAAGAACCCTTTTCTGGCTGCTTTTATCCTTTAGAAAGCCATGGAACTCTCTGATGGGATTTCTTTCCTTTTTTTTTTTTTTAATGTTTATTTTTGAGAGAGAGACAGAAACAGAGAGACAGATAAAGCGTGAGAGTGGGAGGGGCAGAGAGAGAGAGAGGGAGACAGGGAATTGGAAGCAAGCTCTAGGCGCTGAGCTGATAGCACAGAGCCTGATGTGGGGGTTGAACTCATGAAGGGTGAGATCATGACCTGAGCTGAAGTTGGAGGCTTAACTTACTGAGCCCTATTGAGCTTACCTACCCAGGTGCCCCTCTGATAGGATTTCTGAAACCTGAATATTCCTAGCCCTCCCTTCCTATCTAGCTTCTAATCATTCCATAGGTGGCCAAAACCATTGCACTTTCCCCAATTTTCTCAGGGTTTATTCATCTATTTCTTTCATGCTCTCTTCATTTTTGATGGCTGACTTCTACTTTTCCCTGAATATTTAGCAGAGAAAGGGTAAAGGGTAAAAATTAAAGAACATGGGTAGGAAACAAAGAGGAAAGAAAACTGATAAAATGGAGAAGGAAAACACAAGGCTATAAAGTCTTTATTTTCTTGTTCTTGAGCCTGTTACCATTTTCAATTTTAGCTTCCTACCATATCTCTAGTCTTCACTCATTGATTAAGAAATAATAAGCACTTACTGTGCTTTAATCTCATAGTATACTTTGTTGCTCAGAAGATCACAATAGAGAGAATCTTTGTAGAGCTTCCATTTTAATTGGAGATGTGTGCATATTAAAGATTAAATAATGTCAGATCATAAAAAAAGGCAAAAAGGGAGGGATAGTGAGTTGGTAGGTCCTGTGGTTTCATTTTACATCAGAGCATTAGGGACTACCTCAATTCCAAGTGATACTTGAGAGTAGGAACGCAGGCCCATCTATCCCTGAAGACACGAGTATCTCACTCAGCCTTATAGGAAACAAGATTGTGGAAAATAGAGGATGGGCTGGAATAATTCTGAATCACCCTATAAAGATTGAAGATTGAGAATCTGTAAGAAACCAATTGATATAGAAAAAAGATGATTTGTTAAAAACAGGACTCATACAAAGATTTTCAGATTGGCATCTATCCTTTTCATAACTGTTACTGCAATTTTAAATTATATATACACATATTTGTAGTTCTGTTGTTTTGAGTTATCCTTGTTGTGTTTATGACTCTTCTACTAGCCCAAATCCCTATTACATGAGGACTTGATGTCTTTGCTTGATTGGATTTTTACTGCTCAGGAGAGTACTTAGAATTAAGGAGATTCTTCTCTAAACTTTGTTAATACGTAACAGTACTTAAGGTGATGGGAATGTCTACAATTAACTAAATCCACTAAAAAATTACCAATGAAATGGTGTTTGCTATCATTTAGACATTTTATGTATAATGCTCATGAAACATGAGAAGGTAGTATAACAATTTTCACATGGGTGACACACTGTAGTCAATAAATATCAAGCAGATTGCTCATGGTTATGTATCTAGAACATGAGAAGGGGAAAATTTAACCATGGTCTCTTAGCTCCAATATCTACATCCATGCCTTTATATCTCAATCCCCCTCAATGTAGACTGGAGATTGCTTTCAGAAACCCATAATGAAATTTAATATTGTATTACATATATCCTTTTCATGTATTTTCCCTCAAGAAATCTTCAAAGTTCAATGAAGGATTACAGCTAAGAGTATAAACAAAAAATGCTGGCTAGTATAAGAATAGGTATACTTGAATATAACTTTGAAAATACTTAATAAAATTATAGGTCTTTTTAGACCTCATTTATTAACTGAGGATTGTATGTACTGTTTTTCTTCTACTTGCTATTTTTTTAATTTCTATTGGGAATTAATATTGATAACCTGTCATAATTTTCACCTGAAAAATCATCTTTTTTATTGTTCTGGATTTTTATTGCCTCTGGACTTAACATTTCCTCTTGAATATCTGGTCCATTATTTTATTAAGTATTGATGTCATTCTTTCAAGTTATTGGAGATTATTCTTTTTAACTCTTAAGAGTAATCAATACAGCATTTGTTTCCCTCCAATCTTCCTTGTCTCCCCAGATCCGAAGAATTTTTAAAAATATTTTAAGTGGTTTAGTAAGTAGGTTAGCTAATACTTTTAAAAACCTAGTACATAATCCATCCATCACTTGTATTTGCTATGCATGACACTCTTCATGCAAACATCTCAGAATGCTTTCCTGTTATTACTATATAACAGAATATACAATTAAATGGTAAGTTGCAATCAATAAGTCTAGACTTGATTTAAACTTAGCCAACTTTTTATATCAATAAATATGAAAGGGGAAAAGATAAAAAAAAATAAAAGCAAAGGTAAGCACATGATTATCATCCAAAACCAGAGAAGCCCAAATTTTGGCTCCAGCAAAAGTTTGATTTGTGCATCTCCCCCCCCCCCCCCATATGATTGAAAAGTCATATGCAAGTAATTATTTCTTGGAGGATCCATTAGGAAACACGGAAGTTGTTTTATCCCATCTCTTTAACCAGATCACTGAAAATCCGATACCCCTAAAAATTCTACATCTTCTGTCTTATCTAAAATGTCTTGCCTCGTTTGGTGGGAAAAGACAATTCCTATCTTGTAGACATTCTTTTGAGAATAATTGGAAAATTTCTATGGCCCCTCTGTGTATATCTATGCAATTATATTATTCTCAAAGATCTTGTAAATGAAAACTTTTAGAGAAGCACAAAGGCATGCCAAAGACGGTCACCAACTTCAAGCTAGTGAATTTTCACCCAAATGTGGTATTTTTCTCCTTCAAATTATTAAGCATTCTTTCTTACCTGTCAATAGGAAATAGATTCAATATAAAGCATGACTTGCTAAAAGAACCATAAAAGCTATTTAACTTTTCATATGTTTTTTCCTTCTTGAAAGCTAATAATGTTGACTTATTTTGATCTCTTAAAATATACTTTTAAAATAGGATTCATCATTTGTAATAGCTCAGGCATCAAGGACAACAACTTTAAAACCATTTGTTTTTGAGCACAAATGTGAATGGACTAGGGGATAACACTTGAAAAACTAGATTTTGACATGGTATCCAGCTTAGGACTACACATATATTGAAAAACTAATCATGTCAATGATACATAATATACACTCTAACAGGAAGTATAAAAAGTTCTTTATTCTAAGAGACTCTCTTCTCAAGTCTTTCATTTTCAGTGTTGTAGTCCAGTTATTTCTTCTTTTGAAATAAAGCCCTGCTTGTTTTGTTTTAAATCAGATGCTTTTAGATCTTTCCTTATGTGAAAAATATACAAGACCAAGAAATTGAGGTTATAGAGAAAGTTAGAGAATAAAATTTTACTTTCTCTAGAATAGAAAACATCTTCAATCTGTGTAGAGAAGTTGCAGAATAGATAATATCTGCACCAAACTAGGAAAGACTATGGATGAAATGCAGTATCTGAGCTAATGTTTCCAGTAGCTGGATGCCAATAACAGACTACCATACCATTTACTTTAAGAGTGGATGTAGGTACCAAGGATCTCACTCAGAGTGTTGTCCACCCCCACACCCCGCAAAGGGACACTGAGATTTGAAAGGATTTAGTTGTGTACATATTGTATTTTAAAATTGCAGTTTTAAAGGCATTTCTTTTTTGTACATAACTCTATAGGTCTTGTTTAATTCTTCTACCCTTCCATATTTTCTTTGTGTCACTACCAAATTTTATTCTCACTTCTAATTTTCCTTCTCTGTCCTTTAAATTTTATTTGTGGATGTGTCACTTTCAAATAGGGATGTCCTAATTAAATAGGAGCCTAATCTCAATATTCAACACAAAACAAGAAATTAGTTTCAAAATTTCCCAGTGAAAATTTATTGTTTTCATGATATAGTTATGCTTGCATGCATTATTTATTTAAAAATAGGACAACTAAAAGGAGTTGAATAAATTACCAGTGAGTGTATTTATTTTTATTAGATAGGTGCTTTGAAAAATTAAAAAAAATAATCTTTCTTTTGAATGATATTGTCTCAGTAATTTACTGATATAATAAAGAATATGAGTTCTTAGATCTAATTCCTATGGCATTATGACTTATACAACTTAGTTTCTTTTCTGGAGTATATTTTTCCCATTTTTAAATGATACACTTGGCTGAGATTATTTCTAAGGACACATCCATGATTAAGGTTCTGTCATCCCTCTGGTTTTTTTTTTTTTCTTCTTTTTCCATTATAGGATAATCTTTTATTATTATTTGTTCAGATCATTTGGATAATATTTTGTCTACATAATTTTAAAGATACATAAATTGCACCTACATACAAACATGGTTGACATGTATAATTTGGCACTGCAGTTAAATATTATGGATTTCATCTTATCACCATTTTATTTCCAGAGCTCTATTAGTTGGTGTCAGATTTTGCTTTATTACTTGATTATATGCTTTCTATCACAAAACTAAACTGATTATTTTTCAACTAATACTAATGAAAGGATAAAACCATAACCAAAATCCTCTCTTTTCTTTCTCAAATATGGTATATTGCACAGGATTCAGAAAGAACTATAGGAACTTGAATATTGTTTTCCTATTAGTTAATTCCCATATGACCATTTGCCTGTGTCTCTGAGATTCATTAGAGTTGCAATGAGAAATCAGTGAGGTTGAAAACTAAATAAAGGGTAAAAGTATATGTAACATTATGCTTTGAATTAATTTTATATAATAGGGCATTGTGACATTTGTATAAAAGTTCAAAGAGGAATGTAGACTATGACTTGAGAATTTATTTTTAAGACTCTTAGATAGTTCAGCAGAGAATTCAGCCCTGGAATTCAAAGGGCAGAACAAGACCTATTAAGTAATTCAGTCCATTCTATAAAGCCAAAGAGAAAGGGTAAAAAGGTGTAATCACTCATTTTCTGAAAGCTAAGATGTAAGAATCAGCTTAAGGATGGCTAAAATATTAGCAGGAGAGAGAAAGATTCAATGGCTGCGTTAAGTTGACAGCAATTGTCTGGCTGCTTCCATGAACTGAGGTTACTAAACAAAATTATGCTTACTCAGAGAAATCATAACCAACATCATTGAAACTGAAAACTACAATGCAATTTATTTTTTGCATTAAGGTAATACCACGCAAAGAACTCTGTGATGCATTATTTTTCTGTCATTAACTTCCATCTAAAAGTTGATTTAGGCTGATAATGAACTCCATTAAATCATCATTTTTTCAACATTAAAAAAGGGACAAGACAAAGAGAAGATAAAACTTACTTAAGTTACTGGATATCCTAGGCCTGGTTTCATTTCTGTATATGAAGGCATACAGACCTGCAAATATAGTTTTATTTTAAGAGTGATCATATAAGAAATAAGGTTTCATAGATAGGGCACAGAATTGGGAAAATATCCTAGATTATAGCCCCTAAAATCCAGAAAGTATAAAATTTTAGGAAATCTTTTTGAAAGAGAAATTTTGAAAACATCAGCTTATATTGTAAGTATAATATACTTTGAGGAGTAGGATTGTCTCAGTAAATTTTGTACCTGCTTGGTTAGTAAGCTATGGAAATAGGATTTACTAAAAGATTCTAATCCTCTTAAAAGAATTATTGGTTAATACTCATTTTCATATCTCATTTTATGACCTATATATGTGTATATAAAATATTTAGAAAATGAATTAAACAATGAAAAAAATGGATTAAAACCTTGATAATGTGATAAATACAGTAGGGAAGACCAATAAACAGATTCACCAGTGAGCATATATATTTATGCTTTTATCAGGAACTTCAAAATGATATGTGTTTAACTAGTATGTGCTTTATTTTAGATTTTGGTGTTTATCAACAAATGTTAACACACATTAATTTTCACAAATTTACTTAACTCTTTTTGGACATAGGATAATATGATTTAAAATATACTGTAACATCTTTGAGGACAGGAATTGATAATATACTCCCTTGGTCTGTGAAAGTAACTGACATTGCTAGGTTGAATTCAAAACCTTCTCTTTAAAAGAATTTCATTCATTTTCATTTTTACAGTAAGACTTGAGTTCTGATTCTGTAAGTTAATAATCTCAAACAAATGAATCTTTATCATGTTTATCTTACTTAGGCTTATTTAAACTCAATTTACTTTACTTTATTCAGGCATTAAGTGACACTCATTGACTTCCCCTGCATTCAAAATGAGAAATCAAATTTCACATAAGCAGATTTTGAATAAGTTTTGCTACATAGCAATTTAGATTAAGTAAAGAAAGGAAATATTTCTAATATTCCATAGCTTAAATTCATAAATATATTCCAAAGCTTGGTGGAAAATATAAATTAAATACCTACCTAGCACCATGAAAAAGTAGATTTCAGATTCACTGAAGTTTATAACTCTAAAATATTATAAATTATACAGAATATTTTTATAATCTTGGGCCATTAAAGGCTTTAGCATAATGCTACATAGAAAAAAAAAGATTTTCTAATGGAAAACCTAAATTTGTAAGAACCAACAATTTGGAATGTATATAACTCTGACCTATGAATTCTCATCATTTTTCATTTAGAAAAATAATCTCACAACTTGACAAATACATATTTGCAAGAATGTTAAATGACTATTTGTAATAATAAAATCCTAAAAATGATTTAGCTTGCCATTAAAAATTCTGTTGTATTAATTATAGTCTATCCAGGTAATGATTTACAGTAATGAGTTTTCATGAAAAGTTAGAGATATATTAAGTAATAAAATATGTAGATCAGTATATATAATGATATCCCATTTTGGGTTAATGTAAAAACTTGAATATACATAGAAAACAGCCTGAAAATAGACTGCAAACAAATAACTATATATTTTGGGTAAAATAACAGTAGATTTTCCATTTTTCTTCATACACAATTTGTACAGTGAAATTATGCTGACCTTCAAAAATTTTAGAAGCATGTTGGCCATAGAGTATTAGAGAATACTATGTGATAGAGCATTTAAAATATTTTTTAACATTTATTTATTTTTGACAGAGAGAGAGAGCATGAGCAGGGGAGGGGTGGGGGCGCGGAGACACAGAATCCAAATCAGGCTCTAGGCTCTGAGCTGTCAGCACACAGCCCAGCATTGGACTTGAACCCACAAACCCTAGATCATGACCTGAGCCCATATTGTATCCTTAACCAACGGAACCATCTAGGTGTCCTGAACATTTAACACTCAATTGGGTGTTTATAGAAAACAAACATAATTTAATTCTAAAATTGTTTACATTATTTTCATTAGCTTACCAATAATACATCTTAGCCATTAAAGTAAAAAAATCATAAAAAATCATAATTTTAAAAATATAGAGGGAAAAATGGTACAGTCTTTCATCAAAAAGTTAAATATAATTCATCAATTACATTTCTAGATATGTATCCAAATAATTGAAAGTAGAAAACTCAACAGAGGTGAAGCTGGGTGGCTCAGTTGGTTGAGTCCTACCTAGGCTCAGGTCATGATCTCATGGTTTGTGAGTTTGAGCCCCACCTGGATGGGGCTCTGCGCTGACAGCTAGCTCAGAGCCTGTAAACTGCTTTAGATTCTGTGTCTCTTTCTCTCTTTGTTCCTCCCCTGTTCACTCTCTCTTTCTTTCTTTCAAAAATAAATAAATGTCAAAAAAAAAAGATTTTAGAAAAAGAAAACTAAACAGATACTTGTATACCAATGTTTATAGCAGCTTATTCATTATAGCAAAAAAATAAAAACCCAAATGCCCATAAACAGATTAATAGTAAAATGTAGTATATAAATACATGCTATGTTACTCAGCTTTAAAAGGAAGGAAATTCTGATATACTACAATATAGGTGACCTTGAAATCGTTATGCTAAATGAAATAGACCAGATACAAAGGACAAATATTGCATGGTTCCACTTATATGAAATACATAGAAAAGGAAAAGTATAGAGACAGAAGGTAGAATAGTGGTTACTGGGGTGGGGGAAATGACACTGGGAAGTTATTATTCAGTTGGTACTGAGTTTCAGTTTGGGGTAACAAAAACTCTGCAGATAGGTGATGATGATTGCACAGCACTATGAATGTGTTTAATGCCTCTTAATGGTACCCTTAAAAAGGTTCAAATGGTATATTTCATATTTTTTATATTTACTACAGTAAAAATGTTAAGGATATATAGGCTGTTTTACTTTGAAATATTTATTTGCTAAAAGAAGAGTGATGGTATGTTAAAATTTCACCTAATTTAATGGCCAGAAGTCTTTTTTTTTTAAATTTTCACTTAGATTCATTTACAGAATCATGTCAAATTAACAATATAATTTTCTTTTTTACATATGCTGGCTAGATTCATTGCAGGTGGTATAAATGATCTGGCCGTGTTTTACCTGAGGCAGTTGTATGGACCATGTGCCTTTAACATTTGTTTAGCCTATAAGAAATGTTGCACAAATCAATCTTCTTGATATGGTATTATGAACAGTAATGCTTTTATTTGTAATGAATTTCCTTGCCAATTTGGCCAGAATCCAAGGGAAAATTCGTTCTAAGTTACTGATTTGAAAAAAATAAAAATCAAACAACAAAGAATATAGTCTTAATTCATATGGGAATTGAATTTTCATTACTCCAACTTTGCTAATTCTAAAATGAGGGAACTTTACTAAATGTAACTTTCTTCATTTCAAATGACCTATTGGTTTCAATAGAAAAGGCTTTCTTGTATTTCAACTTCTGTGAATGCATAGTATGTTGAAAATAGGAATTATGTGCTTTTTTATTTGCAGTTGTCTTTACTGTGCCTCTTTAAAGTTTGGCTTTTTGTAAAATTGTGTGAATTTATAATTAAAATAATTTATATATCAAAATGTATATACTTTATAACTCTTTTGAGGCAACTTGTATACTTTTAATATTTAAAACATCATGCCTAGAAAATTGCTTTAACTATGTAATTGCCTTTCACAATAATGGTAAAATTATCATACCAGCAAAAGCAGAAAAGGAAGGGCAGTATTATAATTAGGTGGCCATGCTATGGGTGAACTGAAGCCAAAGCTACACAGACTAATATATATATGCATTACAGTTAACACTAAGGGTGATTTCTGAGAATGTAGTGGTAACAACCTCTTAAAAGTAACTCTTCACATTACTGTCACAGATCTGAATGAAGACACAGAATATATATTTAATTTAGCGTAGTCTAATGAGGATTCCATATTAAGTCATAGAAATACATATGCTCATAGGAATTTTTTAAAAGTAAATGTCACATTAAAAGTTAGCCAGCTTTAAAATCTTGTTTATTCTGCCACAAAATAATATTCATATTCTTTTTATCACAAAATTAGGGAATAAAAACTTAATTCTATCAGTTCCAAAATATTACAGTTGGCAAATTGTGAGTGAGTAGAAGAGATCATTGTACTCACTTAACAGCTGTAGGCAAATCAGGCCTAAGACTTTGAGCGTTAATGTGATTTACTTACAACTTCCTTTCAGGAGGAGAACAACCAAACTTCATAAAAACAGCTGAACATAGTGTCCAAAGCAAAACAGCAACATTGAACTTGATGTGTAAAGATATTTAAATACTGAAGGGGTGTCCTTAGGAGGCAGAGCTTAGAACCATACTTAGAAATTGTAAATAATTCTCAATAAATTACAGAGGAGGGGGGCAACTGATGAGTTAAACTGGGGTGATTACAGTTGCCCAAACTGTAACCAGGCAGAAAGCTAGGCAGAAAGCTAGGCAGAAACGTTCACTTACGAATACAGAGTAACCCACCTCATTTCAAGATAAGTAACCAAAAATACTTTGATTAAATTGTATGCAATGGTATTTTAAGGAAAAACATGTAAGACAACTGAAATCTAAGTTGACTATATGTGAGAAAAAAATGCAAATATAAAGAATATGAATTCCAAGTAAGCTATAAGAAATTCAGAAAATTATTGAAGCTACAAGAGAATTTTGATCAGAAAAAGTAAAGCTTTTAGTAAAACAAAGTAGGCTGTTCAGAGGACAGATTTAAAACAAAATGAAACTAAATTTATTTCATAAAGGATGAACTGTATAGAATACAAAAGTGAACAGACATGATGGCAAACATAATCAAGGAAACAGAGCACAGAACAACAAATAAATCAACTAAATAAATGGGTAAAGTAGGAAAAACAATTTGAAAGAGGAAGGAATAGAATTCATGTAAAGAAAAAGCAAAGCAGCTAAAATGAAAATAAATATGTGCATGTGTGTCAGTTTCTGTGTATTAGCATACTTATTTGGAGAAGGAGGAAGAGAAAGAGGAATGGAACATGTGTATTTAGGAAAATGATTTTAGAACTGAATATATTCTACTTAAACTGTTGAGATTTATACATATTGTTGGGGAGGAAAATTTTTCCTTTACTCTTTAAGCTTCAGCTGGCTGGTCTAAGAATTAAATTGGCATAAGATTAACAGGAGAAAAGTTTAATTCCTATGTATGGACATCTTGCAGATATGGGACCTAAGAGGTAACCAAGGCAGGCAACTGTTACACTTCTTTTTTTTTAATTTATTATTGTTTCTTTATTATTTTTTAGTTTTTAGACAAAGAAACATAAATCTGTAAGGAATTGACAGGACAAATAAAAAGTATGCTTGGGAGCTTTAATTAGTACAGAATTCTAAGTAGAATTTGGGGTGGGGTAGTAAGGCAGTAAAAGTAGTATGTTTTGTTTATATAGGCTTCTTTGTCCCTGAATTCCGTCTCTGATAAGGGTGTCTCTTTACCTCTTGGTACAGGGAGGGTACCTTTCAATGGAAGACTTATTTCCTGCTTTCTGAAGAAAAAGGAGGGTCAGAGTGTTCTTATACTCACTATTTCTTAAGTAGCTCTAATTCAAGGCAATCAGTTTGCCACTGCAACATATTTTGGAACAGCCTTCCCTTGGCCCCCACAATATCAACCAAGGCAAACATCTAAGTGTCTTAAAAAGGAAAGAAAATCCCTGTAACACTTCATCCCAAAACTCAGTGGAGTAGTTTGAAATAGTCAAGGAATGAAAATATGAACTAAGATTTTTTATTTCAGCCAAGCTGGCTTTAAGTATAAATAAAGTATAAATAACCAATAGTTATTAAGTTATTAACATGTCAGAACTAAAGGATGACTCTCTGGAGAGCTTCTTGAACAATCTCCTCGGAATGAACTTTAGACAACCAAGAAAAAACCTAGAACAAACTTCAGCAAAATGTCTGGTGGGATTGTCAAAGTATATATAAACAAAACTATATGGATAACAATGACAATTATATTTTCAATGTACATGTAACACTAATTTTAAAAGTAGGTTGGAATTTTTAAATACTATTTTTTAAATAATACAATAAAGCTGGAAGAAAGATTACTAATTGCCTCATAGGTATTAGTTTGTGAGTAAAATATTACTTTAAAATAGAAAAATAGAGTGAATAGGGGATAAATTACTAGCAAGTTTAATTATTGCATAGAATGTGGATAAAGGAAAATGTAAAACTATATAGGAGATAATTAGTAACATTATAATTTTGAAAACTAAATACAAATAGATATAACACAAGAGGAATAGCTAATTTAAACCAACACATTGGTCCTATTAATGAATATAAATGTTCCTATCTTACTAGTCAAAAGTATAGATTGCTAACAAAGCAAAATTCAACTCCATTTCACTTCACAGTATATAATAAGATACACATAAAATGAAAGATAGACTCCCCAAATCCCTAAGAGTAAATAAAAAAGTAAATAAAAGGATTATATAAAGATATACTAGGAAATTAAAATTAAAATAAGATAATCTTGACACAGGACAAATATAACTTCTTCAAAAAACAAATAGTTTAAAAAAGGCCCTTTATAATGCTCAGGGCTATACTCCATAATGAAAACACACCAACATCTTTTGTAGAAACTACCAGAGTGGCAAGGAGAAGTACATAAAATACAGTAATAATAGGAGATGCTAACACACCTTTCTCACTAAGATGAATGAAGTTGGCACCAAATTAATAAGGATGTAAAAGACCTAAACAACATAATCAACATGGTAAATATCAATAGTGACATTTATTTAACTCTGAACTCCAGCTCTAATGAATGTCTTTTCAGCACATAGAACATACACAAAAGTTGACCATATATTAAGTTAAAAAAGAACTATAATCCCCTAAATATGAATGACACCATCAGTATTATCTAACAGTAACCTAATACACATTAAAATTCACTTCTGAAGCTACAGTTGACAACAGCAGAACGATTCTTTGTATCAGAAGTCCTAAAGAAATGCTAGTAAACAAGTACAAAAATTAAATTGGAAAGCACCTAGAAAAAATAATAATGACAGATATGAGAATCTATAGGACATTGCTAAATCAATGCCTAGAAATGATTCATAGTAATTGATAGTTCTACAATTAAAAAATAAGGGACATGATTAAATGAAAATTCAATTTATAAAATGTTAGCAAAGGAAGATAAAAGAAGAAAGTAGAAGTCAAGCAAAACTAATGATTTGAAAAACAGAGCTAATTAAACCAATTATAAAACTGTTTTATGGAAAAAATATTTAGTCAGTCAAAACCCTAACCAATTTAATTAAAAACCTTATGGGAGGATACAAAGACACAAAATAAAGTCAGTGACAAAGGAGAAATAGCCATCAGAAAGTAAACATCTTATAAAATGACAGTAAATAGCTCTCTGCATATAAATTTGAAAGCCTTTAAAACTTTCAAGAAAATATGCTTTATTCAAATAATACCTGAGTATTATTAGAATGTTTCAACAGAACTTACAGACAAAAACAGGAAAGATGTAAAAGATTTCCAGGCCAAACACCAATAACAACAACAACAACAATACAAAACTAGGAAAGCCACAAGACGGGGTTTCCCAGGGTATTCTAATGACTTACAACAGATCAGGTAATGCTATTGTGACTTACACTATTCTAGACTATAGAAAAAGAAATAGAAAACAAATCCTGAAAGTCATGGTACAATAAAAGAAAACTTAGTGGCAGATATTCCAAAGGAAAAGAAAATTTAGTGAGAAGAACGTTGTTTTTATTTTTTGTCTCCTTTTCTCATTTTTCTTTTGTTCTATTAATGAACTTTTAAGATATTATTTTCACTGCTTGGATTTTACAGTCAATCTAGGAATGAAGACCATTGCAGTGTATGTCTTTGGGCACATGTTCAACTTTTGAGGAGATACACCTAAAAATAATTAAAAAATCATGTACATGTTAAAACTTGATGGAACCCAGAGACTTGCTTCAAAAAAACTTCAAAAATCTCTATAAGCCACTAAGATATGTAAATGCAACATGTGCTTGTGTGTTTTTCCACATTCTTCAACACTGGATATCTCCATTTTCTTTCATTTTGTGAACTTGTCAGGTAAAAGATGTATCTTTTCAATGCATGAATACATATTTCTCTGATTTTTGGAAATAATGAACATCAACATATATTTTTTTGGGTCAAGTCTCAGCATGGTTCCACCAAGAAAAGGAAGAATATTCATAGAGGAGCAGCAGGGGTCTGGATAATATGTACAGACAGGAAGTCATGAATATGCTTTCAAATATATCTTGAAACTCCTGGTCTAAGAGGAGAGAATTTAAGTCTGGGTAAGGGACAGTTTGTTGATATGAGAGCATGCTCCCCATGGCTCAGGATTTAATAACCTGGCAGGGGTACCTGGAGCTCATCCTAATACATTCTTGGGCTTCTTCCTGAGCACTTGGAAATGAATGTTGGCCAACATTAAATAAAATGGAGATGTCATGTCTCCCTTGGCACAATGCTGAGGAAGCAATCAAAAGGCTCTGAGAGAGAGATCCATGTTAGATTGGATCTATAAGACCCAGGAACATAGCAGATATCCATCTTTTGGAAGATTCCAAGACATTTTCCTTATTAAAGTCTTAAAATGTAGTAGTTAGAGGACTCCATCATTATCAATGAGCTCAGTAGTGGCTTTACTCTCTAAGACAAGACTGAGAACAGGAGATGCTCTTATAGAATTGGGTCTTCTAGTGTAATCACAGAATTCTGGAACAGCAGAAGCTGTGACAGCATTCCACTCCTCAGAGTAAAGTGGACATAGACACCATCATGGCCACAGCGGGCAAGGAACAACGATGGAGTGGAGGAGGTTGACTTAAAAGAATCTGTGATGATAGCTAATACTGACTGGAATATAGGAAATTTTAGAGATAATATTCACATCCTTTAGATTTGCTCTCCATTGCGTATAAGGAGGCCTAGTCGTCTTGTGCCTGTAATTTCTATCATTGGATGCAGGTTGCTGGTGCAAAGATGGGTCCGCACATTGAGAGAAAGCTCTATCGCCCACCAAGAACAATTTCTCCAGATGGCTGACAGCCAGAGGACTTTGAGCTGCCAGTAGCTGCGACAACTAGAGGAATAAGTCATTTGGTCCTGAAGTGGAGTCTTAGTTTAGAATTCTGTGTGTCATCAAGCCAGTTACTACTGTAGTTAACTAAAGAATAAACTGGTGAACTCTGAAAGTATGGAATACATGCTTGGATTTATCCTACCTGAGAGGCAAGGTAGCCGTGTGTTTGAAAAAAAACAACTCCTGGGATGCCTGGGTGGCTCCGTTGTTTAAGGGTCCAACTTGGACTCAGGTCATGATCCCGCTGTTCATGAGTGTGAGCCCCGTGTCAGACTCTGTGCTGACAGCTCAGAGCCTGGAGCCTGCTTTGGCCTCTGTGTCTCCCTCTCTGCCCTCCACTGCTCAAACTCTCTCTCTCAGAAATGAATAAATTTAAAAAATTGAAAAGAATAAAAATAAAGAAGAACTCCTATTAGTCCTTGCACAGGGGCTCTTCTGGGAAGGGGAGTCAAAGTGAGAATTCTCTGGCCCCTTCAGCATGTGTGTGATGAGAGTGAAATCTGGTTTCCAGAAAATACTTCTGAAGTTGGAAATCTATACTGTATAAATCTATAGATTTAAAACGAGTAGTGTGTGCAAATTATAAGGTATAGGAAAAGAGACATATCAACTTATATGGAATGGAGGACATACACAATGTAATAAAATGAGAGATAAAGTAAAAAAAAAAAGTATTTGTTTATCTTCTTAGAGAATGATATCCTTTTGGGAATAGATGGAAAAATAATTCATATAACAACATACACCTCTTAAAAACACATTATAATCCTATATATTTCAATTGTACAAATACATAGAATTGTATATGTACACATATATGCCAACATATTTAATATACTTCAATCTAACATTGGAAATTTTTCATATATTTTATATATACATATTTAGTTACTTGTCTTTAGATTCTTGTCTACGATTGTCCATGAGAATATACACTATTCTAGCTGTGGCTTTGGTTCAAGATAGGACCTATGGGCGCCTAGTGGTCAGTCAATTGAGTGTCCGACTCTTGGTTTTGGCTCAGGTCATGATCTCATGGTTCATGGGTTCAAGTCCCACATTTGGCTCTGCACTGAGCGTGCAGGGCATGCTTGGGATTCTCTCTCTTTACCACTCTCTGCCCCTCCCCTGCATATGCATGCACTCACTCTCTCTCTCAAAATAAATGAACTTAAAAAAAAAAAAAAAAGGTCTATGAAGGTTAGGGGAAACACATTTCAAGGTACTCCTTTTTTTTAATTTTTAAAATTTTTTTCATTTATTTCTGACAGAGCGAGCGAGCTGTGGAAGGGCAGAGAGAGACACACAGAATCTGAAGGAGGCTCCAGTCTCTGAGCTGTCAGCACAGAGCCCTATGCGGGGCTCAAACCCACTAACTGTGAGATCATGACCTGGACCAAAGTCTGATGCTCCACTGACTGAGCCACCCAGGAGCCCTCAAAGTACTCTTTAAAATGTTAAGGGGTACTGAGAAAAATCAAGGAGGACCGGAATTATCCCCTTTGACTTTGTTGTTGACATTTCTTCCATTAGGAATCCCCTGCTTGTCTCAAAATAAATATTTGATAAACACTAAATTACTACAGCAGTCAAAAATAATTCTTTCTTGGGGCACTGAAGCAGCTCAGTTAACCATCTGACTCGAGCTTTGCTCAGGTCATGATCTCACAGTCTGTGAGTTCAAGCCCAGTGTCACACTCTGCGCCAACAATGTGGAACCTGCTTGGCATTCTCTCTCTCCCTCTCTCACTGTTTCTCCC
The DNA here is from genome assembly GCF_006229205.1 of Suricata suricatta. Taxonomy (NCBI): domain Eukaryota; kingdom Metazoa; phylum Chordata; class Mammalia; order Carnivora; family Herpestidae; genus Suricata; species Suricata suricatta. The sequence goes on from NC_043703.1 coordinate 34,808,121, forward strand.
TGCTTGTGTGTGTGCACATGCTCTCTCTTTCTGTCTCTCTCAAATAAATAAACATTTAAAAAATAATTATTTTTTTCTGGATTACTTTTTATTTTTCCAGCCTGAGCATAATTAGATTTTATTATAATTTTTAATGTAGCCTACAATGTCCTTTTAACCATCTCCATTAGCCACTATATTTTACATCTATTTAGGGAGAAAGATATTAAAAGCTGTTGCCGTATTAACTTGTGGGCATGGAAGGAGAGTAAAATTTTCTTTTGAAAAAAATTAGTATATTATTGGTGGGAAAAAATTACGATAGATCATAAAATTATAAAATATAAAGTATGTGAGTATAACATACATTGGAGAAATTTTAGATACAGGTTTAAATTGCAAACCTGGTCATGTAATAAAGTAATATGTGATTGGCATTAACTGGGATATGGTTTTGGAGAGTTTGTTTGCTTGTTTAATTTTAGAGTTTATTTTGTGGGAGTTGTTTGTTATGGGTTTCCTAAGAAGCAGACAAGAGGCTTAGGACTGCTGCAGAAATGGCGAGGCATTCCACATGCACAGGAGAGAAAAGCGTTACTTTTGGGAACAGTGGTGTGTTGGAGTGGATTCAAAATTATTTCTTATTTGACTGGTAAACCTTTTTTTTAATACATAAAAAGTTCGTAAATGTCTACTACACATTAACGGATATAGACCTTCAGTAAGAGAAGGAACAAAGATGAGCATACTGGTGTTCCAGATGGGGACGGTGGGGGGATAAAGGGAGCAGCAGCCTGAGGCAGAGCTGGGGCGTGGTTTTATGTTCAACAGTCATGGACAAGCGAGCTAAAGAAAGATGTGAGTCAGACGTAAGAGCACACCAACCTTTCTCCAGTATCATGAGTGACCACTGCCAAAGGTGGAAGAGATTGGTGGGGAAGGGACGTGGCCCTCTTCTGTATAGAGTGAGAACTTGAACAATTTAATTTAGTGAAAAAAGGGAAGGGGGATGCCAGAAAACAAGAAAAACCTTGTGGTATTCAGGGAGCAAACTTTCTGATTATATTTGTGTAAGTTGTGTAAAACATTTTTTGACACATTTTATTGATTCGGGTTTATTAGATTTGCAAGTCTTTCTTAACAAACAAAGAAGGAAGTGAATTGTTCATCATTGTCTCTAGAGAATCAGTTACCTTTGAGGTAAATGAAATAAGTATTTTTTTTTCTCCTGGGGGGTTGGGTGAAGTAAGGTGAGTAGATATAGACACACCAACACATAGGTGTTTCTAAGATAATATAATGAATATAATATATATAATAATATGTTACATAAGATATAATTTTTCTTACTGGTCATGGATTCACAGTCCAATAGACTCGCATATGCAGAGAGTTTAAAATATTTTTCTTTTTTGCCTCCGACCATTTTGACTGATACTCGTTATCTCGAGTAGATCAGTCACGCACTGTACAATGAAAGCAGTTTGCAAGTATCAAAGGAAAGCTGTCACTGCTTGTTATGTTCTAAATCATGTGTGACAGAATTATTTTATTGTTCTCCAAAATCTGGAATTGGTCTCTTTCTACCTAGGAAATACTTGCTTGGAAATTGGTGCCTTTTTCACGTTCCTGCTCACTGCCGCCGTGATGTCTATCACGGAGAGACAGGAAAATGCGCCTCTGAAGGGAATAATATTATCAACCTCTCATTTGATAATATCTTATTCAACTTCTTTAGTTAGTTAATTCTTTGATTTGCTAGTTATTTTCTTTTACAAATATGTATGACTTGTAAATTTGAGATACTCTTATTTAGAAGGGGAATTCAGAGTTGGCCATATGTATTAAATAGTTGCAAAATGTAAGAAGTTCTGAACAATTACTGTTTGGGATCATTTAGGTTCTTAGTCATGGTGTTCTATTATTGACTGATCACGTTTGCCCCCAGTTTATAATTGTTGTGTCCCGCCCCAGCCAGCAGGGCAGAAAATCCTCATGGGTTCTTTTCCTGAGGGAGGGAGAGAAAGGGCAAGAAAGGGGAGCACAGAGAGTGAAGACAGTACACGGTATCTGATCAAGCCTCTTTATTGAGAAAACACCCTACCTTATAAAGGTTTCAAGGCGGGAAAACAAGGCAGCTGACCCAGGTCGGTTGCTAGGAAACAGGGTCAAGGGATTAAGACTGGAGTAAAAGAGGAACCAGACTAAAGTGTTCTAGCACAGCGCCTGAAGGGCTGATACTACCCTGCCTGCAGGCGGTTCATCTTTGATCTTCTGGCTTCTCCTCTGACAGGGAGTGGCGCTCCCCTGCCTATTTTTGCAACTCCCCTCAGGGAGTGACATATCCGGCTAGCAAATGGCCAAGTAGCTGAATCTTTGCCGCTCCCCACATATAATATATTTCCTTTTCTGTAGAAGAGTCTTTTCTTTTGAGTCATGACTGAAATCTTACAGATACAGATTTTCTATTTTATCTAAACAATTTGTATTATATGAGTGAATGAAATTTATGTAAAGCTTGTCTCTAAGACTGAGATTCTCTCCTATGATTGATTCAATTTCCTTATGGAGTTTTAATACCCAACAGTGATTTTTTTTTCCAATTAAGATTTAAATGCCAAGTCTCATAAATCTTGGCATATAGTGAAAGACTGTTTCACTGATTACTGTCCCATCATAACACTCATATTTCCAACTTTGCAAGTCTCAAGACCAGTGCTCCAGTGGATATATGCAAGACCAGTGCTCCAGTGGATAATATATGATATTGTGATATCAAGAACAGCAGATAAAGAACAATTGGATGTGACTGAATGGACAGTGCTACAACTTGGCACTTTATTTTCTGTTCACAAAGATAGTCCACATTTAGGGGCACCTGGGTGGCTCAGTCAGTTAAGTGTCCGGCTTTGGCTCAGGTCATGATCTCAAGGTTTGTGGGTTCGAGCCCCACGTCAGGCTCTGTGCTGATGGCTCAGAGCCTGGAGCCTGCTTCAGATTCTGTGTCCCCCTCTCTCTCTGACCCTCCCCTGCTCACACTGTCTCTTTCTATCTCTCAAAAATAAATAAAAAACATTAAAAAACAAAAAACAAACAAAAAAACAAAGTCCACATTTAAAACCTCCTTTCTAACTTCCAAAATTCTATCAATTTTTTATGAGCGACATTTTTTTCTTCCTATCTCAATTATATTCATTAGTCTATTGATCAGTAGAATGTTATTGTTCTGTATTGTGCAAAGCACTTTAAAAAGCATATTCACTAAAGTAAGGGCAATGCATGAATATAGTTAATTCTTGAACAACATGAGTTTGAAATGCACAGGTCTGCTTATACAGACTTTTTTGCTAAATACAACAACAACATTGTAAATGTATTTTCTTTTTTTATTATTTTCTTAAAAATGTTTTTTTCTTCAGCATACTTTATTGTAAGAATACATTATAAAATATACAAAATATGTGTTAATTAACTATCATTGATTGGCTTCTGGTCAAAAGTAGGCCATTAGTAATTAAGTTTGGAGAGAGTCAAAAGTTCTAAGCAGAGTTGTAATTGTATGGGAAATCAGCAACCCTAATCTCCACATTGTTCAAGGGTCAACTGTACTTCATGATTTATAGATGTGTATAATATAGGAGAAATTCTATAAGCAAAGAAGTATGTATATAATTATTTAACTTGAAGTAAATTTAGTATTACAGATCAAGGAATGCTACCTAAGTAAACGGTATTTAGCCAGAAGTTGTGAAAAAATTAGGACGATTAAAGGGTGAGAGAAAATTTAGAAGGCAGAGACTGTCAAGGACCTCTGGGAGCCAGACTAAGGAGGAAATTACCACAAAGGGGAAAGCTATAGAAGGGCCTGAGTCGTGTATGAACCAACACAAGTTTTGTACTAAATCCCACGTTGTGCATGTATGTGATAGACCAGCAGCATAAAAAGTAATTGATAGCTGACCTGTAATATAAACTATGCCCCAAATCTCAGAATAATCCAAGAATGGTGCATGTGCAGGACAAACCTAGAAAACAATGCAAAGGTTTTGATAACTGTACTGATTTTGAAACACAAGTGGGATAGAAATGGCTATATGAATCTCACTGGAATGGAAAAAAATATCTAGCAAAAACAACACAACAATCCTAACAACAAAGCACTTTCTTCAGAGGGGGTGTAACAAAACTCAAGAGTCTGATAATATATTATTCAAAGTGTACAGATACAATCCAAAATCACTAGATAGATACAGGGCAATCTAATAAATATTCAAAGAAAAATTCAATGAACAGATGCAAACTCAGAGAAGAAAGCACATTGTTGAAACAAATTGAAATATGGAAGAACTGAATATGTATAAAATAACCAAAAATAGATTTTAGAACTGAAAAATATAACACACCAAAAAAAAATCCCTGCTATGAGTGATTGAGATCAGAGGTAGAGTGGGGAAGACACCTGGAATCTGTGACATTGAAGATAGAACAATAGAAATTGTTCAGTTTGAAGAACAGAAAGACAAAAGACTGGTGGAAAATGAAAAAAGCCTCAGAGATGTAAGAACAATATTAAAGGTTTAATAATGATGCCACTGAAAAATCAAAAGGGGAAAAGAAACATTGCTGCAGAAAAAAACATAGAAATAAGTTTTGGAAATTTCACAAATTTGTGAAAGTACATAATCAAGAGGATCAGCAAATCCCAACGAGGATAAAATGAAAGACAAGCACACCCAAAAATATTGTAATCAAGCTGCTGAAAATAACATTTTGAAAGCCTCCAGCGGAAAAGAAAATTGCATATTACATATTAGAAAATAATTCAAATGTCTGTGAGTTTCTATTCAGAAACAAAGGAAACCAAAAGAGAGTAAAACAATTCTTTTAAGTGTCAGATGAAAAAACTGTCAACTCTTAATTCTGTCTAAGGCAGAAATACATTTTGAGTAATGATAAAATACAGATATTTGTAGATATAAAAAACCTTAGAATTTATTAATGGCCAAGCTGCTCTAAAAAAACGAGAATTTTTCAATCTGAAAGAATATGATACAAATAAGAAACAGTACTTCCAGAAGAAAGGAAGAATATGTATGGTCAGTATCTGAATAAATATATATTTTTTTCTCAGTTATTTTTTAAATAATGTGTGTGACTATTGATCCTATAATGTTTATCTTTAGTAATATCCTGGATATGATATCTAATATTGCCAACAGATTCTCTTTTTCTCCCAATCAGAATTTTATCAGAATTTATCAGAATGTTTGATACTCTAAAGAAACTGACTTTTACTTCTATTGGTTTTTCTTTTTTTTAATTTTGCTTTTTAAAAGCATTTTATTGACATTTCCTTTTTGTTCTCTTCTGCTTATTTTAAGTTTGAAATATTTTTTGTTTTTTAATAGAAAATTTTATTTTCTTGGGATCTTTCTACATATTTACATAAAGATTTAATGCCATATTTCCCCATGAAAGTACTGGCTGCCCTAGGAGGATACCACAACATTTTCTATTGTCTACTATTTTCATCTACTTACTTTATATTTTCTTTTCGATCTCTTTTTTGATCCATAAATTATTTTGAATTTTTATTTAGTTTATAAGTATTTGGGTTGTTTCAGATACATTTCCATTATTTCTTATTAATTGTGTCGTGAAGAGGGAACGTGTGCTTCAGATCTTTTTAATTTATTGAATGTATTTGATAATCTATCAGACTGTGGTCTACCTCAGTCAAAGCAACATGTGTCCTAGAAAAAAAATACTGTTTATAGGGTAGAGAATTTAAAAAAGAAAATCAATAAGGCTCAATCAATTGATATTGCTTTTGAAATTTATCACATATATTGATATCAGATATATTGATTGGGTATCAAAATATCCTGTTAGAATTAAGGATTTAATTTTCCCTTCTGTCTTTATTTTATATGAAACTCTTAAATTACTTTTTTAAATATTTAGGATTGTTCTGTTCTTCAAGAACTTCGTTCCTTTGTTGAAATGATCTTTACCTCAAGAAACACTCTTTTTCCTGAAATCTATTTTATAATAATAGAGCATTTTAAGTGTGTTGATATTCGGATTAGTGTTAACATATCTTTTTTCTATCATTTATATTTATTCTGTCTGTGTATCTGACGTGCTTGCTTGTTAGCACTATATCACTTGGCCTTTTTTTTCTTTATATCATATTTTCCATTCAGTTTGGGAGTTTAGACTCTTTACATTTAATAATATTATTGAAATTATTGGGGTTTCACCTACTCTCTTGCTATTTGTTTTCTGCTTTATTCTTATTATTTATGTTTACTGTATTTTATAAATATGACAGCCAACACCAGAATAGAAATGTAAAAAAATAAATAAAGAAAAACTAGTTATTCACCATAGGCAGTTCTACAATGAAGACATTAAATAGCATAAGCTTGAATGGGAAGGGAGGCAATTAAGCCGCCAACAACAGTGAGTAGGTTAGTATTTAAATTTTTTATTGAAAAAACTTTACGCAAAGAGTCATTGAAATACAAATGTTGAAAACATGAACTTTACATCTTAATGGGGCTCTTGGATTTCTGTTTGATGAAAATATTGCAGATGTTATCTACAATGTGAAGATATTTCCATTTAATATTTAATGAATCAATCACACAAATGACTACTCTGTGGTATAAACTAATAAAAAAAAAGTCAAGCCAAAAGGTGATTAAAAATTAACAAAACTTACAAAGTTTTAGCTATACTGATGAAGAAAAATGGAGAAAACACAAATGATCAATATAAGGATTGAAAAAAATACATCACTACCAACATTATGGAAAATAAAAGGATTAAAATATAATGGATGATTTATGCCAACAAATTAGATAAATTTCTAGAAAGACACAAATGACCAAAACTAACTCAAAAAATAGAAATCTCAGAATAAAGCTGTAAACAGTAAAGATAGTGAACAAAAAAAAAGGAACCCAGACTCAGATGATTTCCTGGTTGAATTCTATCAAATATTTATGGAAGAAGTAATTCTGATGTTTAAAATCTTTGAGAAAATATACAGAGACTGTTTACAGTTTATTCTGTGAAACCGATCTTACTCTGATATATAAGTCAGACATAACAATGCCACTATACAACAATATTCCTCATGAATACAAACATAAAATTGCTTAACAAAATATTGGCAGATTTTAGTAAAAATTAGAAAATATGCTAGGTATACATGTTTGTATTAACATCCGATAATCAATATAGAAAGCTATATTGATAGAATAAAGGGAGAAAATACCATCCCAAAAGACAGTTTTGATAAATTCAAATACTCATTTATGATAAAGCTCTAAATAAACTAGGAATAAAGAGGAACTTTTTGTTCTGACAGATTATATCTATGAAAAACAGCTAAATCGTATTCATGACAATGATGTCTCTTCTCTTGTGTCAGGATACAAGATTACAAAAATCAGTTATACTTCTCTGTATGTATCAGAACAAAAAGACAAATCAGATGTGGAGATAACTATTACAAATCCATATATTTGTTAAAAGACTTATATCCAGAATATATTTCTGTCATTATGTTTAAACTCCAAGGTTTTGATTACTGTAGCTTTATAAGCTTTATAAGAATATTGTTAAACCCTCAAACCATATTCATCTTTTTAAAACCATTTTGCTCTCTTTGGTCCTTTGCCCTTTCAGATCAGCTTGTCAATTTCTACATAAGTCCTGCTAGAAATTTGATAGGTATTATATTAAATGTATAGTAAATTTAGAAGACAATTGTCATCTTGACTAGACAGGGTCTTCTAACTCACAAACATGGCAGCTCTCTCTCTCTTTTTTTTTTTTTACTTTACCTTTTCTAAAAATATTTTGTTTTTTCAAGGTACGTATCTTACACTTCTTTTGTGTTTTAGTTTTAGATTCTATTATAAGCTGTTTTCTTGGTCTATCTTCAGATTATTAGTTGCTAATATAAAAATATTTTATCTATAGTTATATGAATAACTTAGAAGCACATGAAGAATGTTCAACATCATTAGTCATTAGGGAAATGCAAACTAAAACTACGGTGAAATACCATTACACACCTAATAAAATGTCTGTCGTCAAGAACTGATGATACCAGGTGTTGATGAAGAGGTAGAGTAACAGATGGGAATGTACAGTAGTTTAGCCACTCTGGAAAATACTTTGGCCTTTTCTGAGAAAGGTAAACATACTGTATAGTAACATTACAATTTAAGAATTCTTCTAAATATTTACTCAATAGAAAGAAAACATTTGTCCACACAAATTTTTGAACATGAACGTTACGTATTACTGCTGTGTTATTCATAATAGTCAAAACCAGGAAACAGACTAAAAGTCCATCAATGGATACATAAACACAGTGTAGTACATTACCAGAAATGCTAAAATATGGATAAACTTCAAATATATTTTAAGTAATAATATATACCCTAAAACTACCCTAATTCTACTTAATGTGAAAATTCCAGAGAAGGCAAATTTCCAGAAAACAAAAGCAGAGACTATGCCTCCATCTGGAAGTGGGCGGGGTGATTGAAGGAAATGGTCTATTACTAGATCATGGTTATAGAACTATAAATTTATTAGATGCGGCACCTGGGTGACTCAGTCTGTTAAGCATCTGACTTCGGCTCAGGTCCTGATCTCGCAGTTCTGGGTTTGAGCCCTGGGTTAGGCTCTGTGCTGAGAACTCAGAGCCTGCAGCCTACCTCGGATTCTGTGTCCCCCTTTCTTTGCCCCTCCCTGGCTCAGCTCACTTGCTCTCTCTCTGTCTCTGAAAAATATATAAACATTAAAAAAAAAAAACCTTAGAGTTGGGGCTCCTGGGTGGCTCAGTTAAGCATCCAACTTTGGCTCAGGTCATATCGTGGGCTTGAGCCCTGCATCGGGCTCTGTGTTGACAGCACAGAGCCTGTCTTTGGATTCTGTGTCTCCCTCTCTCTCTGACCCTCCCCTGCGCATGCTCTCTTTCAAAAATAAAAAATAAAAAAAATTTAAATAAAAGACTAAAAGAAAAACCTTAGAACTATAAATTTACCAGAGATCATTGACATATCCATTTACAATTGGAGAATTTTATGGTTTATAAAAGTTGTTAAAATGTATATTTTAAATGTATATGTATAATTTAAGTATAATTTCTAATATTTCTTTGAATATATGCATGTGCTTCGACAATCCTGCTAAACTTCTGTGCTAGCTGAGCTGCATAAAAGACGGGATATCAAACAAAAGAGGAGTGAACTACATGGAGTGGTTTGATTTTCACAGACTGCTCTCCTGTATGACGATTGTTTTCCTGGTGATTCCCACACATGCATCATTTTTGAGTTAGTTGGAGAACTGGGCAGAGTTTGTAATTAGATTTTGATCCCATTCCCAGGAATTTGTCCCTAAATTTTCAGCCACTCTGCTGATTCATGACAGTCCTCTGCCGCCTAGACCTAGCAAGATGGAATTTTCATGTGTAAGATCTGATAGAAGCACGAGCATCTGCACACACACACACACACACACACACACACACACACACACACACAATCACAAAATTAAAATTCTTATGTGTCCTACTCTGATTCACTTAAAAAGCCCTGCCGCCTGCATAAATACTTTCTCGTATTTTCAAGTAGGTCATTTGGTTCTTTTTATTACTTTATGTTTCTAGGGAATAACTATTTTCTTCTAAATTGATAAAGATTATTTGAAGCTATAAAATTGTTTCCATTGCATACCATGGAAACTCACAGGACCCATACATGACTGGGGATTGATTGGAAATGTTTCGCTTGAAATTGTGTGAAAAGAACATAGTGAGAAAGATAATGTTTCTCACATACGTGTGGTTAAGAAACTGAAGTTTTGAGATCTTCACTCATTAATAATGAGAATCTAATTTCTCACTTATCTGTATTTTGCATTCTTTATTAAACAAACACTGGGAGATTTTATAAAGATTTTTGTGCTTTCATAGAAAGCAATAAGAAGCTTATGTTAACTCAACCAGTCAAAAAGGCATTTACTGGGAAGAAATTAGGAACACATGGAAGAGATGGGAAAGCTAACTAAAGGAGGTCTGAATAGGAAAAGGCTCCAGAAAGCCCCCAGAGGACTAGGAAGGAGGAAGTAAGAAACTGTTCACTATTCAAGGTGCAAGCACTGGGAGAATGAATCACAGCTGCCTTAGCTTTTCCTTTGTTACTCACTCAAGATTTGAGTGTTGAAGGACCCAAGTGGCCCAGCTGGGATCATGCGCCCACCTTGGCTTTACTGGGAAGTAATTGGACAGGCTATATTTAGATGGCTTTCAATATTCTCAAATGCGCATCTGTGTTTAATTTTTCCTAATCTACACACAAGTAGAAGGGACACCCAAAAGGAAGTTGTGATTCTATAATGCGACGGATACACAGTCTATACATTAGTGAATTTTCTTTCTCCACCATTACAATGAACTTCTAAGCTCTGTCTTATTCAACTTTCGACTCCCAGTATAGAGATAGTGTCTGACACAGAGTTAGTGTATGTTTCTTGACTGACTTACCACCCTATTAAATCAAAATCCCTAACATAGAATGAGAAAATTTTTATTCACTAATCTTAAAACTGATAAAGTAATTCATGATATCTTTGCTTATAGTTTAGTTTATTATGATTAAACAATATAAATAAAGAGTAAATTGTCTTTATAGACTTCCTTCACTTAATTTTAATGTTTTAATAATTGAGAAAAAGTAACATTATAAATTGGGAAAGCAGAAAATGAAGTCAGGCATGCCTGTAACAGATGGTAAAACAAACTCATCATTGTTATCATTTCATCGTTTCTCATCAAATTCATTATTGATTCTAACACTTGTATCTGCACCGTGTTTCCCAAGCTGGAAGAAAAAAATGCTTTTTATATTACTCAAGGGGAGAGAGAAAATGTGTTTGATGATCTTTACATATAAAGAATGGGGTTTGATTACTTATAGTTACAGATACTTGATATTCACATAATATATCAGGAGACAGAATAAACCTGATCCTGAAACAGGCTATAGGAAAAACTAGGGCAACGCAGTGAAGGCAATAGGTAGAACTAGACAGGGGCACCTAGGTGGCTTAGTTGGTTAAGCAGTCTACTCTTGGTTTCAGCTCAGGTTGACCCCATATTGAGCTCTGTGCAGACAGTGCAGAGCCTTCTTGGGATTCTCTCACTCCCTCTGTCTCTGCCCCTCCCCTAATCATGTATACTTTCTCTCTCAAAATAAATATATAAATACATAAATATATATATACACATACATATGTATACACATATACCTATTTTTTAAACAGGTAGAACTAGGGACGGCTGGTCAGTTAAGTGTTTGACTTCAGTTCAGGTCATGATCTCACAGTTTATGAGTTTGATTGAGCCCTGCGACGGGTTCTGTGCTGACAGCGCAGAGCCTGAGCCTGTTTCGGATTCTGTGTCTCCTCCTCTCTCTCTCCTGCCCCCATGCTCATGCTCTGTCTTTCTCTCTCTCTCAGAAGTGAATAACATTAACAAAAAGTTTTAAATATAAAAGGTAGAACTAGATAAATTTATCCCTCTTGCAAGAACAAGTAGGGAGTGTCTAAGAAAAGATTCGGTTATGCTAAAGTTATTTTACTTAATACAAGCAGTAATGGAGTTTTCATCTTGCTTTACTGGAGTCTTCCCTTGTTAATAGAAAATACAAACCATTGAAAAATTCTAAAAACAAGAGGATTTGTAATGTATTAATGTCTTAGGCTGATACCTTGTTTCTGAAGACCTGTGCCATTGAAGAATTATCATAATCATATCAATGGTATTTAAAATTAGTGAATTTCCTCTCTGAGTCTTTGTTATTCATTTTGTGCTTACACATCCTTCAGATGACTCTTTGCCAACACGAATGAGAAATTCACGTGTAAGCCATGTTAGCAGCAACTCACCTAAAATGCATTTTCCTACTCTTGGCTGACAGTGTGAAATCCTCTGTAACAGCTCCGTGTGAATCATGTAAATGACACACTGACACATCATTATGGAATAGACTTTAAGACAGCTCTTGAATGCTTCACGAACAGGTAGTTTCTCTTATGAATTCAAAAGTACCCCCATGTCTGAGAATGTTGACATTATTCCTGAAAGCAGAAATGGGGAACAGGGGCCTGGATGGCTCACTCACTTAAGTGTCTGACTTTGGCTTGGGTCATGATCTCCCAGTTTGTGGTTTTGAGCTCCAAACTGTGCTGACGGCTCAGAGCCTGGAGCCTGCTTCAGATTCTGTGTCTCCCTCTCTGCCTCTCTCTCTTTCTGTCTCTCTTTTTCTGTCTCAATCTCTCACAAAAATAAACAAGCATTTAAAAAATTAAAAAAAAAAAAAGAAATGGAGACTATAAAATAAAAGAACAAATGCCAAAAAAAAACCCCACCTTTTTGTTCTTTCAAAGCTCTGGGACAGAATAGATTTTAGGAGAATCAGAGGGTGGAGAAGAAACAGTGAGTGAAAGGATTTAAAAGGATTTAAGAAGAATTTCTTCCTTTTTTGGTGTGTGTGTGGATGTTTATTTTGTTTTTACTTTTTTATTTTATAGAAAAGTTTGCATTAAGTGGTTGTACTTTGTGTTCATTGTGATTTTATTTCACAAGTTTTATTCCTTTTAGAAAGACAAAACTGAAAGGCTCCTGGGTGGCTGTTGGTTTGACTCAGGTCATGATCTTGTGGTTTGTTTAAATCCTGCGTCAGGCTCCACACTGTCAATCTGTTTGGGATCCTCTTTTCCCCCACTCTCTGCCTGCCACATTTATGTGTGCTCGCTTGCTCGCGCTCTCTCTCTCTCTCTCTCTCTCTCTTTCTCTTTCTCTCAAAATAAATAAAGAAACTTAAAGGACAAAACTGATCAGCAAACTAAGTGGACAGGTAAGAAACCTGATTTAATATATCCAATCAGAGCAAGATGAAAGGCATTGGTTGGTGAAACATGTGAAATTTTATCTTAAAAACATCAATTTTATTTTTAGAAATACAACTCACGAATCACAAACATCCTGAGATTACACATAAAATGACAGTGCTTTCCATTTTGTTTTTTTTTAATTTTTTATGTTTACTTATTATTGAGACACAGATAAACAAAGCATGAGTGGAGGAGGGGCAGAGGGAGAGGGAGACATAGAATTTGAAGCAGGCTCCAGGCTCTGAGCTGTCAGCACAGAGATCAATGCAGGGCTCGAACTCATAAACTGTGAGATCATGACCTGAGCTGAAGTCGTCCCCTAAACCAACTGATCCACCCAGGCGCCCTCCAGTGCATTTGTGGAAAAAGTTGGTATTTCACTTTTTCTCATTTGCCATTTTACAGTATTGTAAATTAAGCAGGACATCATTAACCACAACTGCAAAAGAGGAAACCGTGATTCTGGAAAGTAAATTAGCCTGATGGGTAGAACATAGTTACCTAGGGGCAGATCAGATACAGAATCCTTTCATCCTGCTTTCTGGCCCAGAGTATTTTATTTAGCATCATATTTCTGAGCGGAAGTTGTGTTAAATTTCAAATTCATAATGGAAAATAATTGTTGAGCTAAATTTAAGGGCCTTGAAGAAGGCAAAAGAAGAAAAGTCTATTTTGCAGGATATTTCATTCTTTTTTTAATTCTTCAAGACCCATGTTAAGGAATAACAAATTCTCTATTAGTCTTTGATGCCTTCAAAATTTGCTAAGATGAATCTTGGGGCTTGATATCATATTTGTTCCATATATTTTGGATAAATCATAGACCAGTTTTTCCCATTCAATGAAACTTTTTTCTTCCACGATGAGCAATTTGATAGATGCTATGAAAAACTGAGTAATTCACCTCAATAGTTTTGAGTAATTGAAATAAAACAACATTGTTACCATGAAGTTGAACAAAAGAAAACAGGTGTTAGACAGGTTTAGGGCCTTTCCAAGAAATTAACAGTATAATTTTTATGAATCTGTGAATGTGGAATATAAAATGCAATATTTGTCTATTCTCAAACAGTTGTATCCAGGAAGTAGAATGTTACATGAAACTCTTTGGTATACCTTTGTATCCTTAGACAAATTACTTACATTCGTAATTTTTAAGATTGTAACTCTCAGCAAATTACATTTCTGATATTTTTAAAAAATTTAGCATTTATTTATTATTGAGAAACAGAGACAGAGCACGCATAGGGGAGGGGTAGAGAAAAAGGGAGACATAGAATCCTAAACAGGCTCAGACTCTGAGCTGTCAGCCCAGAGCCTATTGCAGGGCTCGTACCCACAAACTGTGAGATCATGACCTGAGCTGAAGTCGGCCGCTTAACCAACAAGCCACTCAGGCGCCCCTGAGTTTTCATCAGTAACAATAGGTAAAGATACAATTTTGAGGAGACATATGATTTATTAGTCTAAAAATAAATACTTCCATAAAATCTGTGTCACAGAGCAAACCACTCACCTATTATTTCATAAAATATACATTTAAATCACGGAAATATTTAATATTTAGTAATCTAGGAATCAAAGTTATTAGGCACATGCCATGTACCAGTTAGTTTAATATAATTATACACACTAAAAAAAATAATTATGCCCAGTGCTTCCCTGATGAAACAGAAATGTTGTTGAAATGTTGCATTTCAAGGCTAGGAAAAAGACCTTGGATTTGAACTTGTGTGTGACTGACTTGAAAATTAAGGTACTTTTCACAATACCACATAAAATTTCTAAAATGCTCTATTAAGTACCTGTCATATGGAGTCCGTTTATGACACATTAGGAATTTTATTTACACTAAGGTTGTTGGTTGTATCCTGAGTTAGCTTTATGACATTTTTGAAGTCAAACACTAGATTCTATTCATACTGAATCTTCATGTCTCATAGGGGGCTGGGACATGGTGAGTTTCCCATAAGAAATTGTTCAATGATGAGTCAGTGTTTAAATTTGAAACAAGCAGAGAAATAATAAAGCACATAGGAAATCTAGAGAGAGTTGGGAAAATGTCTAGTGGAAATGCTTAGAATTGTGGTGGCCAAATATATTCTAACAGTAACATTGGCTGTTTGACGTTTGTTTGGTTATTTTAGTTTCCTGAGATTCAAACCTGTCCATTATATACACCACAAATCTTTTAAAATTGTTTTGCACTCCTAAATTATCTTCATGGTGTTCGTTGTCGGCACGGATTTAACGAAGGGAGTTCATGTCCATTCATCTGCATAGCACAGAGTGGAATCAGAAGTGAGCAAAATTATGTAAATTTTGTAAAAGTTTGCAAAAAATGAAGATGTCTTTGCATCTTTTAAGGGTTTCTTCATTCCTGTGGCTATCATCTGGGTTATTGGACCCCTGCACAGTTTATTGAGGTTTCTTACAATTTGAATGGTACAAATTAGATGCATATGAAATTTTTTACAAATTTTACTTTATGACAAAATGGATTTGTTTTGCAGCAGGATTTGCTTTTCATATGAAACTCAGAAGTTACAGGGTATACCATGCTTATTTTTTTTTATGAAGAGCCTACACATTTTTTATTACAGAAAGTGATCTCTTGGCAAATTATCTACTATCCTGACAACTCTGTAGGGGTGATGGAATATTTCCTCTTCTGACTGCCATAGGCATAGACCCAATGATTCTGAATTCAGATAAAACTTCATCTGTAGCCTCAAAAAGCCATGTTATAATTTGAAGTGGTGTTATTCTGCTTATTGAAGGGACTTGATTTTCATAAAATTGAAATTTTAAAGTGACCTACAAATATATAAAGCAAAATGATCTCCAAATTCCTATCTAAAACATTATAAAATATAATTATATAACAAAATATAACATACATTACCATACTACACAAAATATATAATGTTATAGTAAGTACAGTATAAGGGATGGAATCACATGGTGAGATAACGTGAAACATTTCCTTAGGTGAAAATGACCTCATCACTTTCCATTTACAGTTACATTGCAGATTATTTAGAAAAAGAATTTTTTAAATGTATGTTTATATTTAATAGAGAGTGCAGGCGAGGAAGGGGCAGAGAAAGAGGAAGACTGAAGCAGGCTCTAGGCTCTGAGTTGTCCACACAGAACCCAATATGGGGCTCAAACTCATGGACCATGAGATCATGACCTGAACCAAAGTTGGATGCTTAACCAACTGAGCAACCCAGGTGCCCTGCACATTATTTTTTTAATGTAGATGTGCTCAAGTTGTTTCTCTTCCCCTTTTAGTATTCTTCTATTAAGATTAAAAAATATTTTACTTCTTATATAAGGTTTTACATAATCTGATTTCTATTTCTTTGGACTCCTTGCTAATCAGCCTCTCCTTCCCTCTTGTTGAATCATTCATATTGACCACATTGTAGCCACCCTACTTTCTATTTTAAGGATTGAATGAAGTTTTCTTTATCTCTCCTCATTTTGCCAGATTGCCTGTTACTTGCCCAATAAATTTTATCTGAGATATCCTCCTTTAGGGGAATGTTGTTAATTATCCAGACTTTTTCCTATCTCCCCAGATAATGTTCTCATGGCTTTCTTTAAAGTTTTTATCAAAATGATTTAAACAGTTATCCCATCAATATATGCTTCCAACTATAATCTCTATGAAGGTCTATGTCTTGACCAACTTGCTCTTCACTCTTTACTAAGACTGTGGTTCATAATTTGTTGAACAGAAGAATTCTCAATGAATATTTGACCTGTCTAGCTTAGACTAACTAATCTTATATTTACAACTTTATGGAAATATTTAAATAATGTGATCATTGAAATTATGAAAAACACATCTGTCAAATAGTAACTAAATGCCTAGTTTTAACATTTAATATAACCGTTACTTCCTAAACCCTGTGGAACAACCTTCTCTACATTTTCAAAGATGAATACAGTTAGTTTAAGAGAAATTAACTTCTTAAACATAAAAATCAATATATATACTTATTTATTTTAACTGTAGCTCAATATCTTCTTTTAATGAACTTTATCAGATAAAGCTGGTTTTAGATAATAATTATTTTCCTTACTAAGGAGTGGTTAAAATAATGTTTCACAAATTCCCAGTCTAGGGTAGGAAAGGCAACACTTCTTTGCTTACCCAACTTGGGATGCTCACTCTTAAGTGCAGCCACCATGCAATGAGCAAGCCCAGGTGATGGCATAGTGGGTCAGGTAAGAACCTGCCAAGGTCTCCAATCACTCCCCAAATCAAATGCCAGATATGAATGGGGAGCCCTTCGAGAGAACTCAGGCTCTAGGTGATGTCTTATCGCCAATGCGTGAGAAGGTCTGAATAAGAACTACCCACCAGAGTCCATTTAACCCACAGAATTCTGATAACATAATTATAAGTGGTTATAATTTTTTATCCCACTTGCTTCGGGATTCTTCACAGCAAATTCATCACAATTTAAAAAAAGACTTATGAAATAATTGAGATTGCAGTAGAAACTCTCTAAACTGAGGTAAATAGAAAAATGAAAACATCCATTACGTTAGGGGAAATACTAAATGTTGCAAATGAAGTCTAAGAAAAAGAGAAGAAATATTTGAAGAAATAGTCGCCAAACATGAATTTTATTTCAAATTATAAATTCAGAAATCCAAGAAGCTCAAAAAGTCTGAAACAGAGATCATAGAACTAAAAATGTGACAAAGCGCATTGCAAATTGCTTACAACACAGTGATAGATAAATTTGAAAAGAGCCAGAGTAAAATGAAACACCACAGACACACAGAAATAGCAAAAAAAAAAATTATATATGTTATTAGATGCCTCTATATATACAAAGACAGTTTTTACAGCAGTGAAAAACAAAAGCATGCCAATGTGAAAGTAAATCTTCACTGAAACTGTATTATATAAATGAAGATGAAATGAAAACCTTTCCAGACAAGTAAGAGTGGAGAGAATTCATCACTAGCAGGCCTATACTTTAGGAAATATATATTTTTAATTTTAATCCAGTATAGTTAACATGCAGTGTTATATTAGTTTTAAGTCTAAAACATAATGATTCAACACTTGTATATATCACTCGGTATATAAGTCCATTTCTTAATACCATCACCTATTTCAGGCTTTCCTCCACTCACTTCTTGGGTAACCACCAGTTTGTTCCTTATAGTGAAGAGTCTGGATTTTTTGTCTCTCTCTTTTCCTTTGCTCATTTGTTTTATTTCTTAAATTCTACATTTGATTGAAATCATATGGTATTTGTCTTTTTCTGAATGACTTAGTATCATACTCTCTATGGAGTATCATACTCTCCATCCACATCATTCCAAATAACAAGATGTCATTTTTTTTTATGGTTGAATAACATTCCTCTGTGTCTGTGTTATGTGTGTGTGTGTTCCACTTCTTTATCCATTCATCTATCCATGGACACTTAGACTGCTTACATAGTTTGGCTATTGTAAATAATGCTGCAATAAACATAACAGTGCATGTATCCCTTTGAATTGGTGTTTTTGTATCTTTTGTGTAAATATCCAGTAGTGTGATTACTGGATGGTAGGATAATTCTATTTTTAATGTTTGAGGAACCTCCATGCTGTGTTCTACAGTAGCAGCACCAGTTTGCACTCCCACTAGCAGTGCAGGAGTGGTTCCTTTGTCTCCACATCCACACCAATACTTCTTGTTTCTTGTGTTGTTGACTTAAGCCGTTCTGACAGGTATGAGGTGATGTTTCATTATGGTTTTGATTTGTACTTCCCTGGTGATGAGTGATTTTGAGTATGTTTTTATGTGTCGGCCATCTGTCTATCTTCTTTGGAGAAATGTCTTTTCATGTCTTCTGCCCATTTTAATTGGATCATTTTGTTTTTGAGGATTGTGTTGTAGAAGTTCTTTTTATATTTGGGATAATGTTCCTTTTTTAGATATGTCATTTGCAAATATCTTTTTCCATTCAATAGGTTGTCTTTCAGTTTCATTTATTCTTTCCTTCACTGGGCAGAAGGTTTTTTTGTTTGTTTGTTTGTTTTCTAGGTAGTCAGAATAGTTTATTTTTCAGTTTATTTTCCTTGCCTCAGGAAACATATCTAGAAAAATGTTGCTATAGCTGCTGATGTCAGAGACATTATTGCCTCGGCTCTCTTCTGGAATTTTTATGGTTTCAGGTCTCCCATTAGGTCTTTAATCCATTTTGAGCTTATTTTTGTTTATGGTGTAAAAAAGTGGTCCAGTTTCATGGTTTTGCATGTAGCTGTTCAGTTTTTCCAACACTATTTGTTCAGGAGACATTTTCCCATTGCATATTCTTGCCTCCTCTGTCAAGATTAATTGACCCTATAATAGTGGATTTGTTCTGTTCTATTGATCTATGTGTCTATTTTTATACCAGCACCACACTGTTTTGATTATTGCAGTTTTATAATATAACTTGAAATCTGGACTGGTGATACTTCCAGCTTTGCATTGTTTCTTAAAAGTTCTTTTGGCTATTTGATGTCTTTTGTGGTTTCATACAAATTTTAGGATCGTTTGTTCTACTTATGTGAAAAATGCTTTTGATATTTTGATAGAAATTTTATTAATGTGTAGATTGCTTTGTTTAGTATAGATATTTTAACAATATTCTTCATATCCATGTGCATGGGATGTCTATTTATGTCATTCTCAATTTCTTTCATCAATGCTTTATAGTTTTTATAGTACAGGTCTTTTGCCTCCCTATTTAAGTTTATTTCTCAGCATATTTTGGTGCAGTTGTAAATGGGATTTTCTTAACTTCTCTACTGCTTCATTGTCAATATACAGAAATGCAACAGATTTCTGCACATTGATTTTGAATCCTGCCACTTTACTGAATTCATTTGTCCATTCTAATAGGTTATTTTTTTGGTGGAGTCTTCAGCTTTTCTCTATAGTGTCAAGTAAACTATAAATGGTTTACCTTTTCCTTACCAATTTGGATGCCTTTTATTTCTTGTCTGATTGCTGTGGCAGGGAAAATTTAACTTCTTCAGAAAGAAGAAAAATGATGGTAGACGGAAATCTGAATATCAGCAAAAGAATAAAGTTTCAGGAATAGTAAATATGTGAGAAATATAAAATATATTTTTCTTGTTTTAAAATCTCTTAAAGATAATTGACATATGTAGAAGAGATATACGTGACAGCAAAATCACAGGATGGTGAGAAAAGAAAAATTCTGTATACTGTTTTAAAGTTCTTAGAAAAGAGATGATATATCATTATTTTAAGATACACTATGGTAAATTAAAGATTTATTTCATAAGTCATTCAATAACCACTAAAAATATACAGCAAGGTATATATCTCATGAAACTCATGCTCAATTAAGCAACTAGGAAGTAGAAAAGGAAGAGAAAGGAAACAAAAAATGGGGCAACTAGAAAACAAACGACATGATAGTATATTAAGACCAAACTGTATCCACAATTTTGGTAAGTGTAAATTCTGTAAATACCCCAATTATAAGGCAACAAATATCAGATTTGATATATATATATATATATATATATATATATATATATAAGAACTAATATTAGAAACACATTTAAATATAAAGATGCATAGTAAAAGTAGAAGAATGGAAGACTGCTATGAAAATTATAACCCACATTTTGAGTGGCTATATTAATACAAGGTAAAGTAGACTTCAGTTAGGAAATATTACTGGGAATAAAAGCGTCAATTTATCAAGAGACATAGTGGTGCTAAATATGGATTCACCTAATAACAGTGCTTGAACATGAGAGGTGATTGAAGAGAAACTTACAGATTTGAGTGTCACTATTATAAAATAAGTATTAAATTTAGTGGTCTAAGCAATAAATGTTTAAGAAACTAGAACAAACAGAAAAACATATAAAATTCATGTAATAGAATGAAATATATGAAAATAATTGAACAAAAATCAAGACAATAGAAAATAAACAATAGAGAAAAATCAATGATATCAAAACTGGTTCTCAAAAAAAAAATAGAACTGATAAATCTATAGCCATATGGATGAATATATACAAAATAAAGGAGAGATATTCCAATACAAAGCCTATGAATATTTAAAAAATGAGATATGTTTCTACCCATACATTTGACATTTAAATGCCTTGAGAGGCATGTTACTACCAAAGCTCACTCATGAAGAAATAGATAATCCAAATAGCTCTACATTTAGATGGTAATACTTCTGCTTTCGAATTTTGCCATAATATATGCTTCTAATAATAAACACTTATGAACTCACACTGGATTGGAAATAACGGAATCTCTTTGTAGTAGGTTTTTCATATAAATCCCTACTCTCAGGTATATTATTTCTTAGTTTATACTTGTTTGTGCATTCTTGAAGTATGAATCTATATTTAATACAAACTTTCTTTTTACATATCAATGCATTTTCTGTCTTAAATTTTCTATTGTGAAGATTTAAAATAACTTTATTAGTATGATAACATATATCCTTAAATTAGAAAATGTGTCTTAAAATTTCAAACTATAAATACTTGTGTTAAGTGGTATATTTTAAACAGTACAGGTCTAATTAGTATATAAGGCAGATGGTTATTTGGCAGTACACCAAAGTTATAATTTAAGTAAAGACTCTGTTTGAAAATCCTAGTTTGATCCTTTTCTGATTTCTGTGGCATATGCTTCTTCTGATGGAAGATCAGAATATGTGATGAAGTTAATGATAAATAAGGACATATGGTATATATCTGTCCATTTTTAACGAAGTCCAAGAGTTTAATAATTGTGTTTAAATGATTCAGTGAATCCCAAACTTAGCAATGTGTTATAGCATTTAATTGTTTTTGTCTTTTCATAATTAGGAAGTTATTTTAATAACAATTTCCAATAATTTCAGTTAATTTCCAACAAAATTGCTGCATACCTTCTGGGAGATGTTGAAACATATTATTGTTACTCTTCTACTCTGTCAGCTATTCTACCATTCCATCAACATAATGATGTTAGTTTTTGTCTGGGTAGTTGTTAAAATGTATGATGTATCATTTATACAGACAACATGTTTACACTTTATTCAATGGACTAGAGAATTTTCCTCTTGTTAGATAGCTGTCATAAGTTGAGGTAACATCATTAGCTTATCAAAAGGTCCAGTAGTCTCTAAACAGCAGTGACTATTGTACCTACTATAAGGTTTTCTAATCTTTCATATATACAGCCTATAAGGAGACAACATCCCCAAATAGTTGCATTCAAGCTTTTTATTTTTATTTTTTGAGTATAGTTGACACACAATGTTACATTAGTTTTAGGTGTACAATAGAGTGATTCAATCTCTCTATGTAATGCTATGCTATGCTCATCACAAGTGTAGCTGCCATCTGCCACCTTATAAGCCCATTAGTTAATTACTTAACACAGACAAGATCGGCATGGTGTCTGTCACCTATGTCACAGAACCAGAGGGACTAGATGGTTGGTGTAATGAGCTAGTGGTTTGTTCTGCTATCAAGAAGCCATTTCTAGACTTCAGTCAAGTTGTGTTATAAGGGTAGTGAGACTGAAATTCCCATGTCTCCGTAGCTCTAGAAAGGTAAATGAGAAACTGCCTCCCACAAAATGGAGAGGTAGATGGGAAATGTGATAGCTTCTTATAGTCATCTGCCAAGTAAGTCTTGGCTGAGACTGCAGATGAGCTTCACCTGTTTCACTTATATGGACACGTACAAGGTCAGGACTATGCGTGGCAGACCATTTAACCACGTGTCTACAAGCAATATTTTTCTGTTTTTATAGGAAATTGACAGTAGATTTTAGAATATTATTTTTGTTTCAAATCTTTTCTGTGTTCCAGTTTATGTTTTCTCCATTGACACCACCACCACCTTCATCATCATCATCATCGTCACTACAGAAACCTTTTAGCATTCACTGCGTTCCAGACACTGATACAAATACCTTTACATCATCACAACAGTTCTCAATGATTGGTAGTGTTAATATTCTCAGTCTACAGATGAGAGATGTTTAGTAAGTCATGAAACCTGAATGCAAATATACAGTCTGTCTTTTGGGGAAAATATTTTTATTGGACTTCTCAATTTCCATTTAGTCTTTAGTCCTATCTCCAGATGAACTGACTTTAAAACATATAGCTTTGTATTCTTTGGGCAAATACTGAGCAGTACAGTTGCTGGATTGTAGGGTAGTTCTATTTTTAACTTTTCTAGAAACCGCCGTACTGTTTTCCAGAATGGCTGCACCAGTTTGCATTCCCACCAAAGTGTGGATCCCCACATCCTTGCCAACACGTGCTATGTCTTGTGTTGTTGAGGTTAGCCGTTCTAACAGGTGTGAGGTGATATCTTATGGTAGTTTTGATTTGTGTTTCCCTGATGATGAGTAATGTGCTTTTTTGTTAACTAGCCATGTAAACTAGTTGATGAGGGCAGAGATCACTTTCATTTATCTCTGTTTTAGAAAAAAAAAGTATATAAAAGTCATCCTGATGGGCATTCAATTCACTTTTTAAATCTGTGGGTGCTATATACTTTTCTCACTTTGTTCAAGACCAACAGGAGGCTTACAAACTAATCTTCACTATTTTTAATCTCTTAATATTGTTTTTGATTAATTGTATTTGACCTTTATAATACTGACCTATTTTAAAAGCTCTTCTTTAAAAAAATTCTGAAGCTCTTTGCTGTAATCACAAATACTGTTAAGAATATTGCTAAATACATTATTTTATCTTTACATAAACATGTAAGATAAATCCTGAATTTCATTGCAGATGTTCCCTTGTGAGTAGCTAATTTGTTTTTCTTTTTGGTTATTGTGAATAATTTAATTCAGGCTTTCCAAATTCCTTTTTGAGGAAAATTTGTCCTGATTATTTTAGGTGTTTTAGGGTTAAAAAATCTCTCGGATTAAAAAATCCCTTTCACTAATAAGTATGTGAGCCCATCCAAGAAGTAGAGTAATGTCACTTTTCCTCTAGGTTTTTCCAACCTCTAGTATGTGAAATTTGAACTTCTTAGAGAAGAGTATAATATGTATTAAAAATAAAAGTTTACTTGATGAAGTGTCTTATTTTCTCAGCATATCAATCAAAAATCAGTTGTGAAAATGATTTCATTGGCCATACTTTTCATTACCCTAACTGCTAAATGGTAGATAGCCTCGGTTATGGCCCCATATTAGGAAATGGGTAAGACTACATAAGAATCCTGGTTTCCTATTTTTGTTCTTTGCTTTGCATTTCTCAAATAATATTTTCAACTGCAATTTACTTCTATGTTCTCGATGTAAATACTGTCATTACATTGTTTCAAATTGAAGCAGTTGATAATACAATAAATACTGAACTTGATAACCTTGTTCTAATTGTAGAACAATTTTTATTTCTTACCACCCCTAGTCACCTACAACTCACAGCACAATAGCAATGGGATAGATAGCTTTTTCTGTTTTTTTTTAAGTGCAGTTTTATTATCTGGAATGTTATGAAATTTGGTTCAATTTTTAGACTTGGCATCAACTGTACCATTGAGCCTAGTACAGAACAAATATTTCTTTGTAAATTATTTTTTATATTATAATAAGATTGTGAAACAAGCATTAGGCCAACTGAAATCTCTTAAACATTTTCAACTCATACCACAAGTTCACAAAATTCGCCTCAGGCACTAAAAAACTTAAAAGCCAGTCTGATAGTGTTTCTTACAAATATTCTTTGAATTTTATGACTTGTCTCCCACATGAGGCGTAATAGTTTCAATGTTCTAATTAGTACTTGTGTATATTGCTATTACTTTGTCTCTTTAATCACATTATTAAGACTGTTATGGAGATTCCTTATAGAATCACACTTTATAATAGTGTTTCTAATTTGAATATGTCCTTTTTTATGTTGTCTGATTCTGAAACATCATAAACTCTTTTTATGGGTCCTTTGATAGTAGTCACTTTCCTTCTTTATGCTTGATTAGAACATACAGTACTAAGTAATAAAGAAATTTCCTGAAGCTTTAGAGTTTTAGCATCAGGAAAAAAAATTGAACTTCCTCTCCCCTGTGTTTTTATGCTGGGACAAGAAAAGGTATTTTTAAGCCAATACCATTTTGAATGCTTTATTGGTATATACACAAGGAATTCTTCTGACGATGTATTTGATTTTTTTTTATTTAAACTTAATCATCTGAGCCTTGATATCCTTAGGACTCCCCTCCGTAAATCAGTGTTTTGTTAGCTAAATTGTATTATTTAAAAAATATCCTTGCAGCAGCTGGGTGTCTAAGTCAGTTAAGCATCTGACTTTGGCTCAGGGCATGATTTCATAGTTCCTGAGTTCGAGTTCCACATCAGGCTCTGTGCTGACAGCTTGGAGCCTGGAGCCTGCTTTGGATTCTGTCTGTCTGTCTGTCTGTCTGTCTGTCTCTCTCTCTCTCTCTCTTGCTACCCCCACTCCCCCACTCACAGTGTGTGTGTCTCTCTAAAAAATAAACATTAAAAAAACTTAACTTTTTATATATTGATAAATGATACAATAAGGAGAATGAAATCATGAGGATACCTTTCCAAACCTCCAGAAATGTGACTGGAAGATCATTGACTAGAATAATCTCTGCCTTTATTTCTATCATTTTTTTTGTAAAAAAAAAATAAGTTGGAGAATTAAAAATGGAAAAAAATTTGCAAAAACTTTATTAGATGTCTTAGCCTACAGGTAGTTAGGAATAGTTCCACAAAATACTTTGTCAATATAGGGAGTTTTAGCCTTAGTTTTAAGCTTTCAGATGTGTTGTCAATCACTTGGAACATGTCTTATGTGCTATGACATAGACTTATTCTGATCGATGCAGGAACATTTTAAAGGCTTATGTACATTTTTGTATTAGTACAGTTTTGACACTCCAGAACAGAATTCCAGAAATTCTTTTCTATTTTCTGAAGTCCTTTCTTTGTTCAAACCTCCCAAATCCCTTTTATTAAAATAATTTCAACCATAGCTGTGTGCCTCCCATGAATCCAGAGACACATCTGAGAATCGTATCATCATTATAATCAAAGTAGATATGCAGATTGATTTTGCTGACCATAAGAATCTTTTAGAATAGATTAGTTGTGTTTATCACTGTTTTCTTGCACTCCTTGGAATAGAATTTGGTATAGGATTACCAGATTTAACAAATACAAATATAGAACATTGGTTAAATTTGCATTCAGATGAACAACAGGTAATATTTTAATATGTCCCATGGAATATTTGGGACACATGTACACTAAAATGTGTGTGTGTTGTATATCTGAAATTCAGATTTAACTGGATGTCTGTTTAACTCTAACTTGGTACAGGGCACAGAACAACTGTTTGCTACTTAACGTTCTAAAGGTAGAAAAGTGTGAGAGTAGAGATAAAGCTGATATATAAGTACTTTCTAGTTTGCCAAGATCATTGGATTATCCTTGCCACACTATTTCCATTTAACATGTGTAATTTAGAATATAGTCAAAAGTCACTTTAACCTTAAATTTTAAATCTTAAAATAGGACTTTTGAAATCTCAGGCAACAACTTTCATTTCATCTACTAAAAGATCAGAGGATGACAGTTCTGGCCAATGTCAAAAATGGTTTTGCATCTCAACTGAAGACAAGCTGAGCTTTAGTTGAGCAAGTAGACGGGGAAGTTATACAAATGGCTGAAGAATGAGAGGAGTGAGGACCACCAGAGAGCACACTGCTGGAGGGCAAGTAGATACCCCCCACCAGAAAGCAACTTGGGAAGAAAAGCCAACCAGTTAACATCCATAAGAGCACAGAAAACAATTAGATCTGTGGTTTGAAAGTGTGGCTTTATGTCCATTTACAGAGGTGAGAAAGCCTGACAAAAGCAGATTGCTGATAAAGTGAAGAGTTAACATGACAAATGACATATGCCTGAATCTACCCTAGATCATTTAGTCTCTTACCTCTAGTAGGACAGCTGTCATTCTTAAAAGCACCAAAAGAGATTCAATTGTGTAATTGTACTTGAGATCTCTGGAAAGCTCTATTTTGTTTAAAATATCTTCATAGTATAGTTTTTTCCAATGTATTGCTTCTATTTTAAGACTCATTTAATGATCATATTGTATATTCCATAGACTTGTAGGATTTCAATTTATATATTCATGGTTTGTACATATAATATAAAAATATAAATATAAAAATTTTATTTATAACTTTATTTTCCTTCTTTTGTAGTTTAGGAAAAATTAATTTAGATGAAGCCAGGATATTTTCCCAAGTATTCTCCTTAGATTAGATGCACAAATGAAATATGCTCTGAGTTCTTATGCATATTTTAGTAGTTACTTTAATGATGACATGCAGATAATATCTTGACTACTTAGAGGGTTTTAGAGATTTCTGACCCTTTCATTAGTTGGTACATGCTACTCTATTCTCATTTAGTTTCCAGTGGTGGTAAAAAAAAAAAAAAGTTTAATGCAAATTACTTTTTTAATAAGCTTTTGTTTCTGCCTAAGAGGCTGTGGGAAAACTGCTTTATATTTAGATTTCAAGAATTGTGAAATGTTACATTCTAACAATTTAAAAAATGTTCTTTGTTGAATTGGAAGTATGTATTGCTATAGAAATGTTCTATTAGTAATATTTATGTGCCCAAGCTAGCAAAGAAAATTCATTTGATCTACAGTATGCTGTGATATTCAGAACCAATGTTCAGTAAGAAACTGAGTTTCACCTGAGAAAGGCAGCTGGTCACTGAGAATAATCCACACAAGGGGAATGCGAGGGGCTCACCATTGTCCATGGGGGGTTTCACCATTTGTTCATGGTTTGAAACTTGTGGCTAAGAAAAGTATTTTTGCTATTGACCCAAAGTTGACTATGCCCTAGATACAGCTTCATTTGGAAAGTTCATAAAAAGGGAAGTACATAAAACATAATATATTATTTTATGTTAATTTATAATCAGTATATAATAAATATAAATATATAATGCACATCATATACTTATATATAATATTATAAGTTATATATTATCAATACAATATATATCATTATATATAAGTTATATCATGTTATACTTATATATTATACATAAGTATATAATGTATAATACATATATATTAATTTATAATAATTATTTTGTAGTAATTTATAATAAGTGCTTGGATGGGAACATGAGATATTGAAATTAGCATTAACTATCATATTCTTCTTCCTGTACCCAGACTACACTTAAACCCACAGTGAGCACTCTCTTAGTTAGGAATAAAACATTATTGAAGGTCAACCATGTGTAATGTGTACTGTCCCAGGTGTGGGAGATGCATCATTAAACAAGATAGATATGATTCATGCCATCAGTAAGCTTATATTCTAGTGCAAAAGGCAGATATTTTACAAACAACAGAGATAATGTCAAATCACTAAGACAAAGAGGCTAACAGTTTTCAGAAAATATAAAACGTGGGGACATAATATAATTTGGAGTCAAAAGGAAGTATGTCCTGGGAAGATGTTGCTCTAGCTAAGCTCTGAAAATGGTCGTCAAGTGAGGAGGTTAGAAGAAACATGTTGAAGATGAAGCCTGTTTGTATGCTGACTCCAAGGTTGGAAAGAGTTGGATTTTCAGGTCACTGAGTAAAAGTTCACATGCCTGAGGACAGAAAGCATGGGGCTAATGATGAGAGATGAGCTAGAGATACAGAAAGGGGGCAGATCATGCAGAGTCTTCCAGGCAGTATGAGTTTTATTCTGAAGGCAATTAAAAGTTGTTGAGCTGTTTTAAGGTAGTAAATAATCTTACTTTTATTTAAAAAGGAGAAACACCTTCAGTGTTGGATGGAGATCAGGGGCAAATGTGAATGAAAAGACTTGTAGTAGAAGAGAAAGGGGCCTATGCAAGTTGGAGTACGGTTATATCCGTCAAGATGAAGAGAAATTAAAAAAAAAATATATATATATATATATTTGGAGATAGAAATCACAGAATTTGGTAATGGTTTATTTAAATAGGAGAATGAAATAAAGAATAAAGTAGTTAGTGGTAATGAGTCTGAGCAAGTGGATGGATGGGACAGTCACTTGAAATACAGAGAATACAGAAGATAGCCTAGATGAGAAAAGCAGATCATATCAAGATTTTAATTTTGGGGATGGTGAAGTACAAATGTGAAGAAGATAGAAGTTGTAGAAATATTGACTGCACATTTGATTAGTTAGGTAGATGATAGACAGCAGGGTCTGACCTAGCACTGCAGTTTCAGAACCACTGGCATCAAATGATATTTACACCCACAGGGATAGACAAGATTTTCTCTTGGGGCCATGGAAGGTGGGAAATAAAAAGAACTTTTTCTGAGGAAAATCTAAAATTTCAAAGGTGGTAAAGAAAGCGTCTGCTCTTTTTCAGAGGGATGGAGATTACCGCTGTTTTGAATGTTAAAATTATCCAGTAGGGAAAAACAGTTTTTGAAACCCAGGAAAGAATGAAGATAAGGATGTTGAGGATGGATGCGTTCCCAGCATATATGAGGGTGTTGATATTGGAAAGGAATCGACTCTTTATTTCCTGTAGCTGGAATGAAGATTATTCTGGAAAAAAGATACCAGTGTTGATTGTTTTGGGTGTAGAGAAGATGAGAAGTCTGAATCTTACAGCTATTGTTGGTGGGTTTTGTTTGTTTGTTTGTTTTTACCAGATTAAGAAGACAGCTTAGGCTTGGGGGTGGGAAGCAGTATTGAGTACTTGGTTCAGATGTTGTTAGAAAAGAGAATGAAATATTTGATGTGGAGAGTAAAGGAGGATGCTTACAAGATTATCTCCTTACATTTCAGGAATATGTTGAATGCCTATCTGAAGGTGGTAAACATAAATGTATAATAATTCTGAAATTTCATGCTTTCTGACTTTTCATCAGGCATAGGGGAGACTCTGTGGCTTAATCTGAGACTAGATTATTACAGTCAGATGACAGATGTGTGATGTATAGAGAAACCAAGAAATTCGAAGTTATATATAAGAGGTATGATTGAAATAAAGGTCTGCATTAGGATGCCACTTTAGCTGCACTGAATAATCACAAATGTCAGTGACTTAATATATAGTTTTTCATGAAACAATCTAACATAATCAGTCCAGAGTTGATACAAGAGCTCCGTAGTGATGGGGACCAAAATTTTCTTGGTCTTTGCCATGCAAGTTCAGTATCATCTTCCATACTGTCTGTGTTCTACTCTTATGCACCAGCTTCTCCCATAACATTGACCTTCTAACCAGAAGGAAGAGGAGGAAAAAAGAGAGGAAACCTGTCACTTTCTAACTAATGGCCTAAATCAGAATTTGAGCTCAGGACTTCTATCTGTATCCCATTGAACAGAATGTATTTGTATGGTCACATGTAGCTGCAAGAGAGCCTCGAGTATGTAATCTTTCTAACTGTTCTGATACCTAATTATAGTTATTACTACAGAAGAGGAGGGAAGCCAGCAGTCTCTGCCACAGGCACTATGGAGTGTATGCTGGGAAAACAGAGGGGAAGAGAAGCTATTTATTTAACACCTTCTTCATGCATTTGTCTCACTTTTCTTTAGAGAAGGCTAATCAAAACAATGTGGATTTCACATATAATTTCTTTGCAGCAAAGTGTTAACTCACTGGGTTTGGGATGCTCAAACTGATTACTCTGAAGAAAGGAATCGTTAATTAGAAACGGCTTTTATTATGGAATCAACAGGCGCTTGACCAATTTGGGACACATTGTAAATTTGATATATTTGATGAGTTTTTTAAATCATGGAAGCAGACTTTTGTTTTTTCCTGGATATGTATTTATGTACCTTGACCTTATTTTTGTTTACACTTTAACAATAAAACAGTGGATTAGTCCATAATAGGACTAAATTATTAGAACATGATCTAGCTTCAAAGGTTAATGAAAATATAATTAGTATTGCTTGTGCTACATGTAGCTGAAAAGAATCATAAATCCTATTAATCCTTCTTAGTTCACAAATTATTGACCTGATAGGCAATAATCTCTTAGCTCTATTATGTCAATTTAGCTAATGTATTGAAAACTATCTTGAGCTTAAAATTCTTTCCCATTGTTTTTCAGTGATTTAAAGAAACAGAAAATATTTTTAATGAAGAGCAAAAAATAACTGAAATCTTAATAAAATTATACATAAGTCTATAATAAGGCTGTATTTAGGAATATATAAATAATATAAGCAAAACATTTGGATGCAAAACAGTTGGACTTACAACTACAAAATTCTTTCAAGAATGTATCTGAATTTATGAACATAATAATAAATCAAAATATCTTAGGAGTTGATACATACAATAATTATGGTTTTTATTTAGTTATATTGGAAGAATCTATATTCAGATTACTCAGGTTTCAAACTTTCCTCAGCCTACTCCAGTCAGATAAACAGATAATAGTATGCAGATTACATGTTGTAGTGAAATTAATACAGACTTGGAGTAAAGGCCTTGGGTTTATAGTCTAGGACTTTCCACGACCAGCTGTGTAACTTTAGTTGTGTTTTAAAATGTCAGTAATTTTCAGTTTCTCATTGTAAAATTGAGTTGATAACAAGGACCACCTATTTTGTTACCAAGACTGACTTATCATTATAACCAACCTCCGATAAATACTCACTGAATCTGAATCTGTTGAATGAGCTCTGACCTATACTTCCAGAATGCCTACTTAATCTTTAGAGTAGGGCTCTTGTCTTGCTACTGCTGATGCTTCTCAGCATTTATCATGCTGTGTTTTTAATGCTAGGTTAACTTGCGGGTTCTGTGCTTTAAATGCCCTTCAGCTATTCGTAAATGAATATGTATATAAAATGGTTAGCTCTCTTCAGATTCAGTTTTATCCTTTATCCCTCAAAGTAACATTTACTTAACTTCATTTGTCATTAGGTCTTATGATGGAAACTTTGCCCTATCATTTAATTAAGAGACATTTACTGAATGTAAATTCAGTAGGTGAATCTTTTATGAGTAATGAAAGCAAATCTTAAGACTTTTCAAAGACATTGAGCTTCACTATAGACCATGGATATATTTACTTATGATGAAAATTGAAACTAAAAAGATGGATGAACACTAATATAGTCTATAGTTTTATTATGCCATAAGCATAGTCTTTAATTCAGGATGAATTAATCCAGAATCTTTCAGTTGTAAATAATAGAAATCTAACTCAGTCTTGCTTCAGTTAAAGAAGGAATTGTTATTGTCAGATTACTGGCAAGTTCACTAAAAGTCATGACTGATAAGTGGCAAATATTAGATGAGCACTATTTTTGCAGTGGGGCGGGGCATATTCTCCCTGCTCAGCCACAAAAAAAATGGGCATTGGACCAAAACATTCCCAGGTCAAGAGATAAAGAGCTCACAGAGCTTATCACCTGGTGTGGAAATGCCTTCCCTTGTCTCAGGCTCAATGAATCTTCTTTGGCCTTTGATGAAAGCACGTGTGTTAATCCCACTGTGATATGTGTCTTCTGCATATAGACCAATTGCCCTGTGTTGGCTACAGAGAGAGACCTTCTGGCCATCCTTCTGGGGTTGATCACCTGCTATTGGAGCAGATTCTGCTCTGTCTTCCTAGTAGCGTTGTTCTATCCAGTGCTTGATTCTGTTATTTTCCTTGATGACTTTGATACCAAAATGCAGTGGCCAGAAGTATCTAGATCCCTCCCTTGGGTTGTTAAATGGTGCACAGTCCTCTGCTTGACTCTTTGTTTAAAACAGAGATCATCTGAGAATGTTAATACATTTTGTTTGCCTCTTCCAGGGCACAGTTCTAAGACTTCCTTGGTTGATTAAATTCCTGTTCTTTTTCCTGGAGCTATAATTCTGATCAGCACTAGAGTACCATTAGGCCTGGTTTTTGCCCAGCTTTGGATCCATCCTCCTTTCTATAGTCACTGTCATCCTAGACTAGGATGGACCATGATACCCATGTGCTGACTCTGAAATTCAAAGTATTTCTTGGCAGAAAGTGCAAATCATTTCCTACCTTGTCTCATCTACTTGTTAAGATACCATACTGCCTTGTAATATATCCACTGCCTCTTGGTATATGCTACTTACCTTTTTGCTATCTAGATGCCATCTTCTGTCCTAGAAATGGGCTTTCTTGCAGCTCTAGCTTGCAAGAGTTATGCAAGATGTTGACAAATGTTCTAATATGTATACTCTCTTAGCAAAGGTACAAAATCATCCAGTGTAGAGCAAACCCAGGCCATTTGGAAATGTATGGCATACCTGTGGAAAGGCACATCACAATTTCTAAAATCCAAAACAGTGCTCATCTAAGGAGCAGGTCACAAAAAAGTTTTTGTTTGTTCCTGTTACAGTGATTATGAGACTTTTTTTCAATAAGGAAAGGCCTATCTTAGTTAAAGAGCTTTGTGAAGAGTAACTGGGCTAGAAAACCAGATGTCAAGGGGGTCTGGTACTGCCATGCATGAATTCAAGGGTAGATTTGTTCTGCTGTGTCACAGCAAAGGGAGAAAGACAGAAAAATAGGACTTGGAGCTACAAGATAGTGCAATGCCTGCTGCGAATGACCTCAACTCCTTCCTCATAACATCCTAAGCTTCAATAAATTTCAAAACTCATCAGATATTTCATGTGAATAGATATTTTTCTCAAAACCACTGAAGGAGATACCTGCGAATCCAGGTTAATGTGGAAAAGAACTGATCCAGTAAATTCAGAACAAGAAACTAGCCAGTCGTGAGGAGAGAGCTGTCATAAAATCTCAGTATCTGGACCCTCACAAGTTGTGAATTTGGTAACTGAGTCATCTTTCACGATCTCTGTGTGGCCGGGGAGCCCCAGCTAACTCTGAATTACATGTAAGGGGATAGCTCACTTCTAGATATCGGGCACATTTAGAGAGGGTCACTGTTCCTCTGAAAAAAATGTAGATATAATGTACTATTTTCACTTATAAATAACTTGCTATATATATATGAGAACAGACCCTTCAAAGTTGATAATAGATGCACACAATGCCCCTACACAAAACAGTAAAATGCCTTTCTGTTTACACAGAATAAGCAAGTAACTGTGTAGTCAGACATCATTTCAGAAAGGATGAGAAAAGTCCAGAAAGACACACCCACAAAAAACACTACTCTCCAAATGGAACCATGGAGCTCTTGGCTAAGCTGTATAATGTTTACTGTGTCAGATCTCATAAACCACTTGAAAAGTGGTTTAAAATCTTGTAATCTTAGTAATAATCTGTATCAACTATTACCTTTCAGATGAGGAAATTAAGGCAAAAGAGCTGAAATTCTGGTTGAAGTGTAACAGCTAATAAAGGCAGGATTTAAGCCCATGTCACCAGGTGGAAGGCTTTGGAGAAGTAGTTTTTGCTGAGAGAGAATAGAGGTGCCCCAGAGGGAAACAAAAAAGAAAAAAAGTATGGTGGCACCTAGAAAATTTTTATCCTTCTCTCTTTGTCAATCTTTTATCTCTGTACTGAGAGATC
This sequence comes from Suricata suricatta, assembly GCF_006229205.1. Classification (NCBI taxonomy): domain Eukaryota; kingdom Metazoa; phylum Chordata; class Mammalia; order Carnivora; family Herpestidae; genus Suricata; species Suricata suricatta. Next base: position 34,842,641 of record NC_043703.1, read on the forward strand.
ATCTCAGAAACAAAAATATATTTCTTGTTTTGAGGAGTATTGCTAGAAAAGGTCCGAAACGGCACTGTGTACTATTTAACTAACAAAATTGGTTAAGAAATGAAAACACAGGAATTTTTTTTAACTTATTTATTTTTTGGAAAGAGAGTGAAAGCATGAGTGGGGGAGGGGCAGAGAGAGAGGGAGGGAGAGAATGCTATGCAGGCCCTGTGCTGCCAGCACAGAGCTAGATGTGGGGCTTGAACCCACAGAGCTGTGATATCATGACCTGAGCCAAAACCAAGATTTGGGCATGTAACTGACCAAGCCACCCAGGTGCCCTAAGGGCTAGGATAATTTACAAAGAAAAGAACAAAATTGATGCACAGAAGCACTCTAAGGAAAGGGAGTTATTGACAGCAATCTTACTGATAAAACAGGATCACAATATAATCTTATTTTTAAATAGTACAAGCTATATCTTTAAGTGTTTTGAATTTAAGTACTACATTAAAACATTTTGCCATAATCTGCAATTCTGCTCTGTCTCTGATTCACTTGGGCAGTAAACAGTTTCTCCTTTGTTTATGTTTATTTTAAGTTACTCTCTGATAACCTTTCCTAATTGGAGAAGTTATTTTAGCAGTTGTTAGTAAAATAAACTCAACTATTCATGTATAGTAACCAGTGAAACTAATTGACAACCTTTCTGTCACAGTTGATTTCAAACATCTCTGTAATGAATCCTTTGAATAATTAATGAATAAATTCTTAGTAAAATAAAAGTAATTGCATTTATAAGACAAATGTTAGGTAATTCAGTAGAGATATGACCAGGAAGAGGCAGTGTGAGAATTACTGAATAAACTTAAAATAACAAATCTAGAAAAGCAATTAAAAACAACCAAAAATAGAAATAGAAATAAATATTATTTCAGTTTATCATGTAGCATGCTTACAATTCTAAATATTTAGCTAGAAAATAAAAATATATTATGCAAATGAATGAAATTCATGAAAATGGAAGATGTAAATATGAAAGAGGAAATATTTAATGAATATGAAATGAGGAAATATTTAAATTTTAATATGTCTGGATTTTATACATATGCACGCTTAATATTTTGTACTTTTATATAGGAGAAACTATTCTTATACTATTTTTTTATTTTTTTATGTTTTTATTTATTACTGAGACAGAGAGAAGCAGAGCATGAGTGGAGGAGGGGCAGAGAGAGAGGGAGACACAGAATCTGAAGCAGGCTCCAGGTTCTGAGCAGTCAGCACAGATCCCAGTGCAGGGCTTGAACCCATGAACTGTGAGATCATGACCTGAGCCGAAGTCGGACACTTAACCACCTGAACCACCCAGGCGCCCCTATTCTTATACTATTTTAATAATTAATAATAATTAATTTATATACTTGTTACTAAATAAGAAGAGATAGAAAAGCAGTGAAAGGCAATAGAACATCAAAACTGAGCCCTTTATCAGTGTAGACTAGTATAGTTCCACACAATGGCAACACTTAACTATAGAACACAGTACATGTGATAAGACCACAGAAGACCCAACTAGACCACATGGGCAATTTCCAAATACCAAGGCTAAGTGCTAATCCAATCATTTTTTATCTTTCATAGAAAGTAGTTGTCTCTTTATA
>NC_043703.1:34844383-35037936 GCF_006229205.1 Suricata suricatta
AGAGAGAGGAGAGAGAGAGAGAGAGAGAGAGAGAGAGAGAGAGAGAGAAAGAGACAATCCCAAGCAGGCTCTGCACTGTCAGGACAGAGCCCGATGGGAGGCTTGAACCCATGAAACCATGAGATCATGACTTGAGCTGAAACCAAGAGTTTGGACGCTTAACCAACTGAGCCCCAGGACACCTCAGTCATTTTTTAAAATGAATTACTAAGTTACCTCTCTTTTACACTAATTCTAGTTGAATTTTTGCCATTGGTTACAATAGTACCCCTGACTCCTGTGTAGCTCTTTCCTTCCATGCCTGAGTTATCATAGACCTTGACTGATCTTAAATTTAACCTAGAACACACACTAAACCAAAATAGTATAAATCATATAACTAAAACAATATAAAAGTAAAATATTACAAAATACATAACCTAAAATATGTTAGGAAATATAGAGAATAAATAAATATTACAATCATGAACCTATATTTTACCGTTATACTAAATGATATGGACAAAACAGTTCAGTTAAAAGGCAGAGACAAACAGAATGAATTTAAAGAAAATCAGGACCTAACTATGCTTTCTATAAGAAACATATATTAAATAAAAAACTGCAAATATTTTGAAAATAAATTGATGTAATAAGATACAAGAAGCCTAAAATTGCTGTTAATGGGAGTGACATATGTCATAAAGAAGATTAATAACAGAACAAGGGATATTTTGTGATGATAAATAAATCCATTCCTCAGGAAAGCATAGCAATTGTATATGTACATGTGACTAATCACAGAACTTCCCTGTACTTGCAAGAATAAAATTAAAAGGAAAAACAGACAATACCGTAATCATTGTTAGAGATTAAAAGCCCATCTGTCAATAAATTGTTAGAACAAATAGGAAAAGCCACAGACCATAGATGATTGAAAAACACTGTCAACTACATTGATCTAGAGGACAATCAAGCATTTCAGAGTAATCCTGATTTTGAAATGAAGATGATTAGCCACATGCTGAGATAGAAAACAAATCTGGTTCCCTTTAAAGGATGAATATCATTCAGAGTATAGTAAGAGGGCAGTCTTAAATTAGAAATGCATGTTTAGATATCTTTATGATGTTTCGATAGAAATATTGGAATAATAGAAATTTGGGAGATTTGAGGCTCCTGTGTGGTTCTGATGGTTTAGTGTCTGACTCTTGATTTTGGCTCAGGTCGTGATCCCAGGGTCATGGGATCAAGCACCACGTCAGGATCTGCACTGACAGCACAAAGCCTACTTGGAATTCTCACCCTTCCTGTATTTCTGCCCCTACCTGTCTTGATCATGCACATGTGCGTATGTGCTCTCTCTCAAATAAATATAAAAAAATTTGGAAGATTTGAAAACTATAGCTCAAGAGCATTCTATATTTCAATAACATTTCTGAGGCAATATTTACATTGAGAAATAAACATGAGTTTTACATATCATGCTCAAACATTGTCATTAGATAGCTGAAGATTAATTATGACTGACTAAAAGTTACAAAATGATTTACTATTGTATTACTATATCTTTATCATGTCTTTAACCCTCTGTTAAAGCAATATATAGATCCAGAAAGAAAATCTTAAATATGTACTTATTTTACATTATAAAATTATAAACAAAACTGAAAATAACATGTTTCTCAATTTGTTCATATATCTTACCAGTAGACGTGATAACTTGATTGACAATGGCTAATACTAGATTTGGCAGAAATTACATTGAGGAATGTTAGCACATGTCTCCTTTTAGTTACACAGATATTTATGCCTCCTTGTTCTTGTTTTCATATTTTTTATTGGAATAACATTTTGGTTATGTATTTCACACACTTTTTTAAAAAAATTCAGTGCTCAAAAAATATAGCCAACACATTGAAACTACTGTATTGTAAATGACGGAAAATAATTGCATACGTTAAAAAAAAAAAATTGTATAAAAAAAATAAAATTCTAAAGATTTAAAAAAAATATATAGCCAACAGTGTTAGTTTTTCAAAAGTGAAAGAGCAGAAAGATCCGTTAGGTGTTTGTAAACTATTGTCACAATATTGATAGCAAATAACTGTCTAAAACGATCTACCTATACATAATGCTCAATTATAATTTATTTCAAAACCTAAACTTTACTGCTCATTTCAAGATCTTGTTTTGCCTTCAACTTCATCATACGTCTTAGGTACATGGAAATCAAACCTAATTGTCTTAATAGTGTTTAGTTGCCATTTTTATTGTGTTTCCAAGAATGACTGTCAGGTCTAATGTTTTATATGTTACATGTATTACATTTCATGTTTTAAATTCTATTTCCTATTTCACTTAAAAGTATACAATTAGTAATATGTCAAGGACGTGAACCACCCATTGGGAAGTAGGAATGTTGTCCATGCATTATTCCATGTGACCCATGCAAAGATCTTTTGATATTTTTTACCATATAAATTATTCATTTCCATTCATCACTCTCAGTTATTTGAAACATGTTAAATATATTGGCAAAGGCATGTGATTGTATGTATGACATTTTCCTAAAGCTTGTTTTTATTCTTCCTTTTTCCTCTTGCCCTCCCCCCACTTGCTCCCTTCTTTCCTAATCTGTTTCCATCAATAGGGGGTTTCAAATCAGCATCCCCAAATGTTTTGTCATCTTGAAGTAGTATTGTCTACATAAATCTGATTTTTACTTAATACTACCAGTGAGAGTTCTAATTTAAGAGTGCCCTCTTACTATACTCTGAATGATATTCATCCTTTAAAGGGAACCAGATTTGTTTTATATCTCAGCATGTGGCTAATCATCTTCATTTCAAAATCAGGATTACTCTGAAATGCTTGATTGTCCTCTAGATCAATGTAGTTGACAGTGTTTTTCAATCCCCTCAAAATAAATAAATAAACTTAAAAAAAAGACATGTGAGTAAACCATTGGAGATGTTTATGTTATCTATTTACATTGTGTTAAAAATTTTTTTAATGTATATTCTAAGGAGAAGTACATTTTAAAAAATTAACAGTAAAAGGTTGTAATTCTTAAAAAAATTTTTGTTACGAGTTTAAAATCAAAGGAAAGGTGGGATCCATAAAAAAATTAAAGGAACTGGAATAGAGTGATATTTCATGTCATGAAGGACATGTAATAAAAATCACCAGCACTTGGAATACTACACAGGTATTTCACAATGATTAAATTAGTTGATGTTATAAATTACTTAAAATAGTGCCTTGCACATGTAAGTACGAGTTCTGTTGACTGCAGTAAATGTAGTAAAAATAAGCTGAGAAGTCAATAGAAGTGGGTTCAAATCATGAATTTACCACCTAGTTGTGTGCCTTTGAAAAAGATGCCTGTGCCCTCTTGGCTTCACTTCAGCATCTGTAAATTGAGAATAATATTTAACCAATTTTGGAGGGAGTAAGTGATAAAATTTTTTAAATACTTAGCACCATGTTAGGTACATAATAAATGCTTGATAACCTTCAGATGTTAGGTTAATGAACATTGTTCCATGACTGTCATATATACATACATAGACACTTATATATATATATGCATATAATTAACACACCCAAGTATCCATATATACAGATTTGTGTGTATATACATATATGTGGTACACAATACATGTACACATGTTATACATACATGTATTGTACACGTGTATATGTATATATGCATAAATCACATGTGTATATATGCATATATGTTCATGTACATATATATAATATATATTATGTTAAGTGTTAAGTTCTTTAGTTATACACCTCAATTGAGTTAATGTGTCCATAGGTGGGATTAAGTTTAAATAATGGTTTTCATAATTTATGAATGACCTAGAGCTATGTAACTACAAAATGGTAGCTACAGACCTTTTTCCAGAATGATTTTAGTGGAAAGAACATGGGCCAAGGAGTTTTCAAACAGGAGTTCTTTATCTTAGCCTAACTACCTAAGTATTGGCTCTTTCAGAAGTCACTTCATTTTTCTGGATCTCAGCTTCAGCATCTGAAAGAATGTTTGGAGGTTGATACTAGTCTTGTCTCCTGACGGGATTGTGGAGATGATTAAATAAGATAATTAACATATGCCTATGGATTTCAAATGTCATGAAGCACAGTATTGTGAGCCATGCCCAGTAGTTATGAACAAACCTAATTGCCACCCTATCAAATTCCTAAATGTCTTTGATAGCAAGTACAGTTAGGTGTGCATCTGGTGGCCAGATGAGGCATGAACAGCATTACAAGTATTGAGTACAGAGTATTAAAACATTTTTTTTTGGTTTTAAAAATCACTAAGATCAGAAACAGTATAACTGGTAAAGCCTGTTGGTAAAACTGCTTTACACACCAAATATAGTAATTTGTATGGGGAAAAAAATAATCACTAAGATGAAAAGTCAGGTCCCTCTGGTAATGATGTGTGAAAGGTCCTCCAGTTTAGCAGTTTAGCCAATGATTACTATAAAATAAAGGAATATGATGATACTATATTTAATTAGAGAGCAGGTATTAGCAGTGTTGATGGGAAAAAGTTATGTTTGACACGTTGCTGCAATATAACTACCTACCCCCTAATCCCACTGATAATCAGAAGATAACCTTTAAAATCAGGATCAGGAGCACCTGGGTGGTTCTGTAGGTTAGGCATCTGACTTTTCATTTTGGCTCAGGTCATGATCTCATGGCTCATGAGTTTGAGACCCCATAGGGCTGTGTGCTAACAGAACAGGGCCTGCTTGGTGATTCTCTATTTTCCCTCGCTCTCTGCCCTGCCCCCTTCTCTCTCAAAACTAGATAAACACACAAAAAGTTTCAAAAAATAAAATCAGGATCATAGGGTATATTAAACTGATAAGAACAGATACTACACTTGATCTTAGCCAAAAGGCCGAGAAGCGATAGGATCAGAGGGTATAAATCCATTGCGTACATTTATGTAGTACTACCTGACAGAATGTCTTCCTGCTGCCTATTACAACCCTATTTTCCCTGTTTGTTTAATTATAAAACAAAAACAAAAGGATACATTTTAACTTTTAGAAGGAAAAGATGCCACTTAAACATTTCTTTAATAGACTTAGTTTCAAGAATACAGAAATACAGAAACACCCAAATGATAGCCATATACATTTTATTGAAAATAATAAAATTTACATTATTCCATTTTAAATAAATTCTTTGAGTTTTCTAACAGGCACTTATATTAATCTGAAAAAGGACTGTAAAGGGACAGGCCATCATCATTAAATTAAGCTGGTATTTACAATAAAAGAGGCCTCTCAAATTTCAAAGATATGTCTTAAAAATCTATAATAGGTGGTAAAAAGAAATATTGAGAAAAATCTGTGACTACATGGATTCAGGTGAGTTAAATTGCTTTTCCTGTTCAGAGAGAGGTCACTTCAAATTGCCCAACCATGAGTAATGTAAATTCGAAACAAGGAACTTCACTGCATTACAACACAAAATGTTAAAAATTTATTAAATAATATTTCTAAATGTATTTTAAAATCCCATTACTACATACTTTAACTATAAAAAGTGTGGCTGCCACTACCAAAATGCAAATAACAGAAAGATGGAAAATAAAGCAAAATCAAAAGTAGAGAAGAAAAACAGCACCCATATTCCCCATTCCACCCATTTCCAAGCCATTATCACTGTTAGCATCTTTGAGAAAGGTTACTCTCAGAGTGTGATGATAGGGTAAATGGTATCCTTTGGAAATGTAATGTATCTTAAGATCCAGCTCTGACATTGTTTGAAAAGAACATAAGATAATTTATGTGCATCATGAAATAAAAATTTTATAAGAATCAAAATCTCTACATATCAGATCTCAAATGTTAACAGTATTCAGATTTGAGGAAAATGATTTACCTCTATTGAATGTTTTGAAGAATTTCAACTCATACCTATAAATATTTAGATTTTTATTTGCTTATAAGAAGAGTACAGTCCAATATAGCAAAAAAATGACTTATTTCTGGCATATTTATTTGTTAGACTTGGGCGATACTATACCCTCCATGAATTAATCAATATTGTAATGCCTTATTCATTGTCACAAAATATATAGGTAACTCCCAAGCAACCAGAAATATGACAAAGTCATTCAGAATGAGTATACAAAACTCCAAAACATCCGACTATGTGCACTTAGCCATGTGCCTAACTGTATAAAAACTTACCCCCAGAGAAAACCGTCAGAAGTCACTTTAGAAGAGTGTATCCATATCAGTTATGGCTGTTAAGAAAGCTTGGACGTGGAGCTTACAGTTTATAAACTATGCTGATTTCCAGCTTGAATAGTAAAATGTGTATTGAATGGGGTGGGGATAGTTTGGGATGAGTTCCTGTCTACACATTATTCTCTAAGGACTTCTGAAGCTATCAGCTTTCTTTTTGTTTTAAATCTGTTCAATGTGTACTTTTGATACAAGGGAGCAGATTGAGCCCCTAGTCTATATTTTATTAGCTAAGAGGCCTAGAGGAAACCTGAAGATTATATATCACTAATTCTTTAAGCCAAATTCATTCATTCAAACATTCAGTCAGTCAGTTTTGAAAACCTACTATGCACTAGGCCCACATTTTCAATGGCCTAATTATTTTGACAAACATTTTCAATTATTTATTTTCAATTAGGAAACAGCTAAACTTTGAAAAGTTACTCTTTTTAATTTTTGTGAAGAAGCAAGGGACTATTTAGTTACATATATTTTATCTTCCAGGTTTACTCTGTTTAGCTTAAGTCATCAGAGACCATGTTACCTTGGCATTTTTATCAGGCCTTTTTTTTCTTTTTTTAATGTTTTATAATGTTTGTTTATTTTTGAGTGAGAGAGAGACGGAGTGCGAGAAAGGAAGGGGCAGAGAGAGGGAGACACAGAATCAGAAGCAGGCTCCAAGCTCTGAGCTGTCAGGACAGAGCCCAGTGTGGGGCTCGAACCCACGAACGGTGAGATCATGACCTGAGCCGAAGTCGGACACTCAGCCGACTGAGCCACCCAGGCACCCCAGGCCTTTTCTAAGTATGTTGACATTGTTATCGCTGATCATTTTTATTAAAGACTTCTATTTTTGGAGAACTTTAAGTGTCTAACAACATCTAATAGAGATATCACCCAGTATTTTTGAGCAATGATAAATGAGCGTTCTAGAAACAAGTTTTTTGTTTAAGAGTAGCCTTTTCTAGAACAATCGTTTCACAGCACAAATGGATTAATTCTTACTCAAATAGCCAATTGAAACTAAGCCTTATTTTCCCTTATAGACTGAAATGAAGTGTAGAAAAATAAAATGCAAAAACTTAACCCACATAGTATTTCATACTGAAGATGTGTCTAATAAAATGCATGGCTTAGGTAGCAAGCTCTGCCTAAGGTACCTCTGTTTAGGATTATGTCATACCAAAGACCATCCCTCTCTCTTTCTAGAATTTTCAGAAAACAGCAAAGGCAGTTTCTAAAAGATTAAACTAAAGGATGTAAAACTGACCGGTTCATTTGTAGCCTTCCCACTAATGAGACAGTAGAAACAAGGAGATGATATTGTATAATAAACAGGATGTCAATTCATGCTATGAGAAGCTACAACTAAATACTTAAGTGAAATGGAACTTTTGATCTAATTTCTCCTTTTAAACAGGTTAAAATATAAGATCTTTTTGATAGATGGGAGATTCTTTTTGACAGATATAAGATAGTCTTTTTCTTTTAAAAATTTGTTAATTTTTTTTTTAATTTATCTTTGAGAGACAGAGAGAGACAGTGGGAGCGTGGGAGGGTCAGAGAGAGAGGGAGACACAGAATCTGAAGCAGGCTCCCGGCTCTGAGCTGTCAGCACAGAGCCTGACGTGGGGCTCGAACCCACAAACCATGAGATCATGACCTGAGCCGAAGCCAGATGCTTAACTGACTGAACCACTCAGGCGCCCAAGATTCTCTTTTTCACTTTGATAGCTTGGCTGGTGTTCTTAAGCTTCAGACCGAGGTGCGGCTCAAGGACAGAGAGCAAGTAGAGCTGATTAGTTAGAGGCTTCCTCCAACATGTTTTCTTTGTTCTATTGAACTCAAAAGAACCCAAGTTTTCAATTATCCGCTCTTAAAGTGGGAATAACACTTACCTCATTTTCATTCATCAGTTATGTTTCTGTACTGGGAAATACTTAAATATGTAATTGTTGCTAGCCAATTGTCCATGGGTCTCAGGCATTTCTGTACATCATATGAAGCAACGTATTAACTGCACTTTGTTACAGACTAAGTTTAAAAGGACATTTATGCAGTAAACATCTTTGGATGATAGAGATAATGTCTCTCTCCAGAGCAAAAGCCAGGCATACTTAAGAGTCCAGTATAAGAAACTTAATGCCTCCCTTTGGGGCTAAAGTCATGCATGCCTAAAGCCCAGTATAAAGATTTGTGTTTCCTAAACTTAAATTTCTTCTCCTCCAGTGCAACTCACAGTGTGTCCAGCCAGATATCCATGTGATCTATTTGTGTTACTCTTGTGCAACTGGGGAGAAAGAATAAATGACAGTAATTAGCTTGTGCTACTTTCTCTGAGTCACAAGTCTCCTTTTACCCAGGAGATTCATGCCTTATGCTGGCATCCAAGAAACTGAGGCAGGCCAATTTGAAAGTAAGGTGATATAACTAGATTCTTATAAATAAGGTAACATATCAAGCTCTTCACAGTTCTTGAAAAATATGGGTCACAAACCCAGGTTGATGCCAGACTAAAAAGATAAATGTGATCTCATAATTGCCTTTGAGAAGCTTGATCTATAAATTACTACAATTCAAGTTATGCTGCAAGTGAAATGTGGATGGATTTGTGGGTTGCAGAAGGAGGTTTATTTCTGCTGGCTGAAGGGATGAAATGCAGTGGGTAGGTATCGTGTGTTACATGTATGATGCTCGTCTTGTATAAAATGCACTTACATTCTCCTGTAAAAATATTCTTCTTCGTGGAATTACTTACCAACGATGGATCTTGAATTTTTCCAAATTCTAGGTTGAAGTTTATCAAGATATTTTTTCCTAAGATAATTGTGATAAATATATCCTTATATAAAACTATAATACTAAGTTTTTTTCTAATATTGCAATATCCTTACTTGTATAAAATAAGATTCATTTCATCATGGTTTACTACTCCGAATATGTGTTTTCTCTTTGTGAATGTTTTTTACATAAACATACATAATAAAAGTTAGTGTATACCTTTTGTATTTAAAATTTCAAAGTTTTAGTATTGTTTATTTTTACTTCAAAAAGATTTGGAATGTTTTTATTTCAGTTTTCTATGACTTGTAGCTAGTTTAATATGATTGAATTTATCTGATTTTTAAATTTTTGATAGAATTCCTCACTACAAACATATATGCTTGAGGGTTTGTCACCAGCTAGATTGGGGAAGGGTCGATCTCCAAACCTTTTTATATTTTTTACTTTGGAAAGTTAAGTTTGCTTAGCTGTTCCAAAGTTACTTTTGACAAATGTCTCCATAAGAAACTGTTTTTAGACAGGTTTTTAAATGCTTATTTATGTAAAGTTTAGAAAATGTATCTTGTTGCTCTTATGTTTCTTTATCTGTGGAGAATTTCCCTTAACCATTTTTGTTTGGGTATTTGTGATCTCTTTCCAGAAGTTTTCTTTCCTTAATTAGGTCAGCTATTGGCTTCTATTTTATTATGTCTTTGAAATGAGTACCTGTAACCTGTTTATTCTAGTATCTTCAATGTATTATTTTTCCCTTTATAATATCACTTCTTTTTTTCATTTTGTTTATATATTTTTTCTAATCAGTCAGCTTGGATTATTTTTTAACTTACTTTATATTTTATATTAATGTAAGCTAGAAGGCTCGGCATATTTCTCTGAGTTCTGATATGGATACAGTGAGGTATACAACAGAACATAGTTGTCACATGAAAACATGTCACCTAAAAAATTAATTAAAGGACCATTCTAAGAGTGCAAGATGGATAAAATATATTTATCATTGTGTATGGTCAAGATATAGACAATTTACATTATTTCCTGTAATTTCAAATTTCATGTTAGTTTTAGTTAGCAGTTGCACCGTTAAATGCATTTGTTCTTATCAGTTCTTGAGCTTTTCACAATCACATTTTTATTACTTGATGTTTGTTTTCTGGTGGATTTCTCAATAATGGCTCATAGCATTAATACTCCTCATGTCCTTGAATGCTTATTGCTATTGAGTTTGAGTGAAGGGAACAAACCTTTTGTTGCATTTTCTTTCTTTGAAAATTCTGTATGTGTTAGTGGGAGCCACAGGATTAAATTTTTGCCCATAGAAGTGACACTGTTTTCACCTGTTTGCCAAAACAAAATATCCTCCCACTTGAATTTCAGAAATATTGCTAGGGTCTGAATCAGTATTTATTATTCTTATCTAATTTACCCTGACATACAATGTGGCCTTCCCTATTTTTAATTTATTTTTAAAAAATTTTGGCAAACATTTTGAATTATATACTTTTCGTGTTTCTTTTTATTTCAAGTTTTTCTGCAGGATCTAAAATTTGTGGCTTATTTCCTTACACTATTGCTTTCCTTCCAATTTTCGAAATTATTTTTATTTACACATTTTTGTCATTTTTATAATTTTAAATGTAATTAATTAATTTTTTTTTGAGAGAGAGAGATTGTGAGGGGCAGAGACAGAGGGAGAGACAAAATCCAAAGCAGGCTCCAGGATCTGAGCTGTCAGCACATAGCCTGACCTGGGACTCAAACTCACAAAAGCAAGATCATGACCTGAGCTGAAGTCGGATGCTTAACTGACTGAGCCACTCAGGCACCCCTGTCATTTCTGTCCTCTAAATCTCTTAACAAGAGTATTACAATCCCTTTATTTTGTTTTTTCCCCCCACTTATTTCTATGGATGCTTTTAATGCTTTGATGTGAATTTTCATTGTCCATTTTCTTCCCCTGAGTTAGGCTAATTCTTTGAGTTCCTGTATTCTGCTTTGTCATATTTTCACATGAATTATTGCATTTTTGATGGTTTATGCTTTTGTTTTATTTTGGTAATCCATGGATTGAAATTGGTTATAAATGTTTTTTTCTTTCTGATGAAGTTTCTTTATAAATATTTCTATCTTAGTTCTTTCCTTAGCACCAAACCCTTTTTCTTTTTTCTTTGTTATGGTACTATATTGGTTCATTTTTTTTTAATCACTGAAAAGGGTAGATTTCTCCAGGTATTTGGAGTTGTGTGTATCTGGTTTGCTTTACTGGTAGTGATAGGATGGAGCAGGATTCCATCCCAAATTAACTGAGACTTTTTTTTTAATGATAGATGATTTTGTACATGTTTCTATAGTTTAGTTTTTTCTTCCCTAACCAATGGAAATAGAGAATATGTTTTCTTGTTTAGGCATTTTCATTTCTTGTAACAGAGACAGACTGCTTCCTGCAAATATGGCTTTTTATGATATTCTTTGCTCAGCCCAATGGAATATTGCTTCATTGCTTATTTCTCTTTTGATGGTATTTTCTTGCCGATTCTGCCTGCATGGAATCTTCCTATCCCTATGATACCTCTGTTGATTTTAGCAGCTCTTGCATCAACTTAGGAGAACCGGGAAATTTTGAAGAAAGTAAAGCTGGTACTACTGTTGTCTTTGTTTCTTTTAGATGTTTTTAACGAGAAGGATGAAATAGAGCCCCAATGGTAACATGTCCAAACTGTAAATGAAAGTCTATCAACCGTGCTCTTAGGATTGAGGTTCATTAAGCATTCTAGATTTTATATTAGCAGACATCTGTTATTTTTGTTGTCACTTTTTTAAAATTCCCGTATAGTTAACATACAATGTTATATTACTTTTTAGGTGTACATTACAGCGATTCAACAATTCCATGCATTATTCAGTGCTCATCTTGAAGGATGTACTCTTCATCCCCTCCACCTATTTCACCCCCCACCCCCCACCCCTTCTGGTAACCGTCAGTTTGTTCTTTATCATTAAGAGTCTGCTTTTTTTTGGTTTCTCTTTTTTTGTTATTTGTCTTGCCTGTTAAATTTCACATATAAGTGAAATGATATGCTTATTGTCTTTCTCTAACTTCTTTGCTTAGTGTTATTCCCTTTAGATGCATCCATATTACTGAAAATGGTAAGACTGAATTCTTTTTTATCCACTCATTGGTTGTTGGACACTTGGGTTGCTTCCATAATTTGGCTATTATAAAAAAAATACTACAATAGACAAAGAAGTATATATATATCTTTTCAGATTAATATTTTTGTATTTTGGAGGTAAATACCTGGGACTGGAACTACTGCATCGTATGGTCATCCTATTTTTAATTTTTTAAGGAACCTCCATATTGTTTTTCACAGTTGCTGCAATACTTTTGGCATTCCCACCGATAATGCATGAGTTTTCCTTTTTCTCCATATCCTTGCCAACACTTGTTGTTTTTTGTGTTTTTTATTTAATCATTCTGACAGGTCTAAGGTGACATCTCATTGGTTTTGATTTGCATTTCATTGATGAGTGATGTTGAGCATCCTCTATTGTGTCTGTTGGTCACCTGTATTTCTTTTTTGAAGAAGTATCTGTTCATGTTTTATGCTCATTTTAAATTGGATCATTTGTGTATGTATGTTCATGTGCGTGTGTGTGTAATTGTGTCAGTTATTTATATATTTTGGATACCAACACATTACCTGATATGCCATTTGTGAATATATTCCTATTCAGTAGTGTTGGTTTTCTTGGTATGCAGAAGCTTTTTATTTTCATGTGGCCTCAATGGTTTATTTTTGCTTTTGTTTCTTTTGCCTCAGGAGACATCAATAGAAAAATATTGATATGGCCAGTATCACAGAATCTACTGTGTGTCTTCTGTTTTAGGATTCTTATGGTTTCAGATCTCACATTAAGGTGTTTAATCCATGTTGAGTTTATTTTTGTGTATGATGTAACCAAGTGGTCTAGCTTTATTTTTTGAAATTAGTTGCCCAGTTTCCCAGTGGCATTTGTTGAAGAGATGTCTCTTTCCCATGTGTATTCTTGCCTCCTTTGTCAAAGATTAATTGACCATACAATCATGGGTTTATTTCTAGTCACTTCATTCTTTTCTGTTGATAGGTATGTCTACTTTTGTGTCAGTATCATACTGTTTGGATTACTATCTTGAAATCTGAGATTGTGATACCTCCCATTTTGTTGTTTTCAAGTTTGCATTGGCTACTCAGGGTCTTTTGGTTCCATGTACATTTTAAAATTACTAGTTCTGTGACAAATGCTGTTGGTATTTTGATAAAGATTGCATTACATAGGTATATTGCCTTGGGTAGTATAGATATTTTAATAATATTTGTTCTCCCAGTCCATGATCATGGGATATTTTTCCATTTGTGTTATCTTCAGCTTCTTTCATCAGTGTTTTATAGTTTTCAAATACAGGTCTTTCACCCCCTTGGTTAAGTTGATGTCTAAGTATTTCATTTTTTGTACAATTGTAAATGGGATTATTAATTTTTCATCATGTTAGTTAATTATAGTGTATAGAAATGCAAGATTCCTGTATATTGATTTTGTATCCTGAGATCTTACTGAATTAATTTATCAGTTCTAATATCTGTTTGGTGGAGTCTATAGGGTTTTCTTTGTATAGGATCATGTCATCTTCAAATAGCGAGTTTTACTTCTTCCTTAGCAGTTTGGATGCCTATTTCTTGTCTGCTATCCATGACTAGGCCTTTCAGTACTGTGCTGAATAAAAGTGGTAAGAGTGGGGATCCTTGGTTTGTTCCTCATCTTAGGGAGAAAGCTCTATTTTTCACCATTGAGTGTACTATTAGTTGTGTTGTTTTCATAAGTGGCCTTTATTATGTTGATGTATGTTCCCTCCAAACCCACTTTTTTGAGGGTTTTTAATCATAAATAGATGTTGCACTTTATCAGATTTTTTTTTGTATCTACTGAAATGATTGTGTGGTTTTATCTTTCTGATATTGCTAAAATGCATCACATTGATTAGTTTGTGAATATTGAACCACCCTTGCATCCAGAAAGTAAATCCCAATTGATATTAGTGAATAATTTTAATGTTTTATTTGATTAGATTTGTTAATATATTGCTGAGGATTATTGTATTTATGTTCATCAGAGATACGGTCTTTCAGTTGTTTTTTTTTTCTTTCTCTTTTTTTTCCCTTTGTAGTATTTTGATCCGTCTTTAGTATCCAGGCAATGCTGGGCTCATAGATGAATTTGGAAGCTTTCTTTCTTTCTTCTATTTATTTGGCGGGGGGGAGAGTGTGGGGAAAATAGTTGGAGAAGAAAGGTATTAACTCTTCTTTAAATGTTTGGTAGAATTCACCTGTGAAGGCACCTGGTCCTAGAATTTTGTTTTTGTTGGGAGTTTTTTGATTACTGATTATGTTTCATTGCTGGTAATCAATCTGTTCAAATTTGCTCTTTTTTTGGCTTCCATTTTGGGAGATTATGTTTCTGAGAATTTATCCATTTCTTCTAGGTTGTCTAATTTGTTGGCATACAACAGTTTTTGTTGTATGTGTGGTTTTTGTTTTGTTTTGTTACACTTGTTTGTAAGTCTATCGTGTCAGTTATTTCTCCTCTCTCATTTCTATTGGGCACAAAAGATGCATGGGTGGGGTGCCTGGGTTGTTCAGTTGGTTGAGTGTCTGATTCTTGATTTTGGCTCAGGTCATGATCCCAGGGTTGTGGGATCTAGCCCCAGGCTGGACTTACCCAGGGAACGTGCTTAATATTCTTTCTCTCTTTCCCTCTGTCCTTCTCCCCACCTTGAATGTTCACTCTCTTTCAAAAATAAAAATTAAAAAGCATGGTATAATAATTATCTTTTTGAAACCTGTTTTTGTGGCCTACCGTGTGATCAATTCTGGAGAATGCTCCATGTGCACATTAAAACAATTTGTATTCTGGTGGTTTAGGATGAAATGTTCCAAATATATCTGTTAGATCTATCTAATCCAATATGTCATTCAAAACCATGGTTTCATTGGAGATTGAATGGTCTTCAGTTGTTTGTATGGTCTATCTATTATCTAACTGAGGTGTCAAAATGACCTACTTTTGTATTGCTGTCAGTTGGTTACTTTAGTTTGTTATGAGCTGCTTTATGTATTTGGGTGTTCAGATGTTAGGTGAATATTTATAATGATTAAATCTTCTTGTTGGATTGTTTCTTCATGATTAAACACTGTTCTTTGTCTCTTGTTGCAGTTTGTTTTTTGGTCTGTATTGTCTGATATACATATTGCTACCCTGGCCTTCTTTTCATTACCATTTGCATGATAAATGACTTTGCATTGCTTCACTTTGCATCTGGATGTCTCTTTACATCTGAAATTAGTTTCCTGTAGGCAGCATATAGATGAATCTTGCTTTTTTATCCATTCCATCACTCTGTGTCTTTTGATTGGAGTGTTTAGTCCATTTACCTTCAAAGTAATAATTGATAGGCATGTACTTACCATTATGTTATTGTTGTCTTTGTAGTTCTCAATTCTTTCTTCTCTTGCTCTTTTATCTCACAGTTTCCTACCTTTCTTTAGTGATAGTCTTGTATTATTTTTCTTTATTTTTTGCATATCACTATTTTTTGATTTGTGGTTTCCAACCACTTTATAAACTACATTTACGCATATAGCAGTCTGTATTAAGTTGATGGTCACTTAAGTTTCAACCTTTCTTAAAAGCACTAGATTTTTATTTGTCTCCCATCACCTTTTAGGTGTATGGTGACATATTTTACATCCTTTTATTTTGTGAATCCCTTGTCTGATTTTTTATAGATTATACTTAACTTTACTGCTTTTATGCTTCTTACTTTTCTCACTTCTGCTTATGGTCTTTCCTTTTTGCTCAGAGTATCTTTGACATATCTTGTAGGGTTGGTTTAGTGTAGTGAACTCCTTTCACTTTTGTCTGGAAAACTTTCTATCTCTTCCTCTGTTGCAAGATTTTTTTACCTCAATATCTGAAATTTGTTCTCTTGTCACTTTGAAGAATGAAGAGATAGACATAAATGAGCAGCAGGCAAATTTATTAGGATATAAGATCACAAAGGAAGAATTATATGAAAGCTCTCTTTACAGAGAGGAGGCATCCAAAAGTGAATGCCCATGACAATCGGCAAATGTCTTTGTTTTATAAGGTTTGGGCAGCCCTCCTTTCCTTCCCTCTTTTTCCTTCTCAGGTCATACCCTTATTGGCTTTATGGCTTTAGGTACTGGGTTGTCCATTCCTGATTGGTTCAATTCCATTGTGTGAGGGGTCATCTATGACCATATCATTCCTTGTGGGTCATCTGTTTTATGGTATACTACTTATTTGTAGTTAGGTCTTTTGTTAAATTCCTGAGGGAAACCTGAGGGGAAGTAGGTGATGTCTGTTACATTCTTAAAGGAACCTTACACCTGAGGGGCTTTGCTGTCATCAGACACTCCCAGCATGTTCTAAAATAGATATTTTTCCCCACCCAGGGAACTCAGGTCCTAATCTTTCCCTCTCTGGTTACTGAATCCTATTGTTCTCTATAATACCTCTATTCTGAATGATAAAATTGCTAAATAGAGTATTCCTGGTTGCAGGGTTTTGTTTTTAGTTTCTTGAAGCACTTTGAGTGTGTCACTCCCTTTCTGGCCTACAAAGTTTTGGGTGAACTATCAGCTGATACCCTTATGTGGTTTCCATTGTATGTAGCTGTTTTTGTTTGTTTTGGTTTGGTTTGGTTTTGGTTTTTCTTGCTGCTTTAAATTTCTGTCTTTTTCACTAGTTTTTGCCATTTCAATTAATTTCTGTCTTGATGTGGACCACATTGGGGTGATAGTTGGGGGTCTCTCTGTGTCTCCTGGATATGAATTTGTTTCCTTCCCTGAATTGGAGAAGTTTTCCACTACTATTTCCTTACTGAATTTTCTGTCCCCTTTTCTCTCTTCTCCTTCTAATATCCCTATATTGCAAATGTTAATACACTTGATAGTCTCACTGAGTTCCCTAAGTCTATTTTCCGAGATAAGACGAGATCGGGTGCGTTCAGGGTAGTATGGCCGTAGATCCCTTAGTCTGTTTTCATTTTTTTTTCTCTTCTGCTTAGTTTGATTGCTTTCCATTACTCTAATCTCCAGGTTGCAGATCCATTTTGCTTCTCCAGTCTACTACTTATTTCTTAGTGTATCTTAAATAGTATATATTCTGTTCTTCATCTCTGATTGGTTCCTTTTTTAATATTTTCTGTATTTTTGTTGAGAGTCTGAAGCCTTCCATTCTTTCCTCAAGTTCAGTGAGTTTCTCTATGATCATTACTTTATATACTCTCTCAGGAGTATTACATATCTTCATTACATTTAGCTCTCTTTCTGTGATTTTGCCCTGTTCTTACTTTGGGGACATATTCTTCCATCTCCTTATTTTGTCTAACTCTCTGTGTCTGTTTCTCTTGAAGAGAAGTGGCCTTCTAGTGCCCTGTTTCCCACTGGATCCTGGTGCTACTGGAGTGTCTTATACGTGTGTGGCATGCACCTGATTATTGTGACTGAGTTGTGCTTAGCTTCTGTCCAGTCATCTGAAATGACTCTCTTTGCCTGTTGTGGACAGGTTTGGTCGCTGTGTTGTTAGTGAGCTCCTTAGGGCTACCTTGGGCTTGAAGTGAGTCAGACCAGGCATAGTCCAGAGATATAGTAGCACCAAACTGCAGCACCCTTTCCTTGTGTTGTCCCCTGAGAAATGCTGGTTGGTGGGTAGGGCCTATAGTTAAAACAGATGTCTTTCCCTAGCCCACTGCAGGGGCTGCCATCCAACTAGTATGTGTATGTGATTATCTTTCTCTATCTCTGATGCAGAACAGTCTTTGGAGTGGTGCTAGCCCTGTAGGAGCTGCTTGCATACTGCTAGGCTTATGGCACTGCTTTGGATGGGCTCTGGCCAAATATGCACTTGAGGGGGCAGGTCCTCAGAAGAACAGGGAGTGGGACACACAGTGTCAGCAAGGTCTATGCAGGACCACTGTGGGAGAGCACCTGCATCTGTCTGTGAAAACCTCTACACATCCTGGCTGAGTTGGGGGTGTAGGAAACCATAGAAAGGCATGGTGGTGGTAGTTACAGTGCCAGCATTGTCCTCACTCTTCTGCTTTAGGTGTGCGATTAGCCCTTGGGTGGAGAGTGTTGGGGTTGTGCCGTTTTCTGCAGTGGTCCACCTATGTAGGCTGGGGGAAGGGGAGGGGAGGAAAGGAAATGGTGTCTTCTAGATCATTTGTTCTTGGATAAGTTTCCCAAAGATCTCTGCCCTTCCAGCACAAACTCTGAGGTTAGTAAGTAAGTCTCTTTCCATATACCTGAGGTGTTTTTCAAACTGCTGCTTCTGTGTTGTATCTCAGCAGAGCACTTTGTTGTGATGCCTCTTTAAGGGTGGAGACTCAATTTTCCTCTTTCCCTCCCTCATCTCCCAGAGATGAGTTCACTGATTTTTAACATTCCAGGTGTGAAGCTCCACTCATTGTAAGAAGTAGCAAAGTTAGGCCCCTCTTGTTTATAAAGCCAAATGTTATGGGGATTAGTCTTCCCAGTGCAGGTTGCCAGTGCCTGGGGTGGAGTCTGCCCCTCTCCTCTCTGCGTGCCCACCATGTCTCTCTGCCCCCATGGACAGTTCCATGGGTTTCTTTGGCTCTTGACCACATCTCCTTCCTTCTTACCCTCTTCAGTGGGGCCTTGTCTCTACATTTAGTTGTGGAGAGTCAATTCTGCCAGTCTTCGAGTCATTTTATGGATTATTTACGCTGATGTGGGTGTTATCTAGTTTTATCCATACTAGGAGGTGAGCTTAGGGTCCACCTATTCTGCCATCTTCCCCAGAGTTTGCTCCATTGTTATTTTGCTTTTCTTCTTTTTAAAAGAAAATACAATTTTGAAAGCAACTTATTCCGAGCTCATTAGCTCAAATCCAAAGCAAATTGAGATTTTTATATATAATTGCAACTTGAGATTTTGAGATCTTATCTCATTGAAATATCAGAAATCTCCTGAAATATCAGAAATCTCCTGAAATATCAGAAATCTCCTGAAATATCAGAAATCCAGGGTCAGTTTTGTTCTAGTTCTTTCCCCAGTGGTTGAACTTTCTTCTCCATTCTCCTTAATGTTGTACTTCATTTTATGCAGTAACCCTAAGGACAGAGGTGGGTCACAATGATATTTGCAGCTAGGTGATGAATTACTGGCTTTTTTGTTGTTGTTGTTGAGTTGCCTGTTCCAAATTAAAAGTGAGTTTCAGGCGTGTCCCTGTACTTATTTCTATGTCAATCAAAAAGAAGTTGTGAAATAGTCCAACTGCTTTTATTGACATTTCTAAACAAAGCTATAAATCGATACCAGTGTTGGTATTAACCAACATTAAGTAACAGTGTAAGAAGACAGACATATGAAGAGGAGACTTGTATGGGCCCCAATTTCTAGAGGACAAGCTAGAGGAAAATGCTAAGATAACACTCCATCTCTACCAACTATCAAAAGAAAGGATAAAACACTTATTAAGATTGCAATTCCTCCCTTTAATATCATCATAGGCTAATGAGTGGTAGCAGATATCTTAGCCTGACGTATTACCCTTTAAAAACTGCTGAGGTCCTTTGTCTTATCGTCAACCTTATGAATAATAATAAATTGTATAACCATGATCAGTAACATTATGAAAGTTTCTTTAACGCTAAATATTTAGTAGAGTTTTGAGAAATCTAGGGTGAACTATAACTAAGCTACTTCATTTATCAAAGTGCTTTATTTGCTCACAAAATCTCATCTGGGCTGGTAGAACAGGCAAAGCATTCACAGCTAGGGTAACAGATGTGGAGAATAAGGTGTGAGAAACCACGTTTAATAAATGGAGATTCCTCATTCCCAACACTAAGTCTTATGCATAATCCATTTTTAGTATGTGTTCAAAACAGTAAGAATATAATACACAAGTATTCATAATCTGTAATTTTTTTGGCACAGAACCCTAGAAGCAGGTATATTTAGAGGCAGCAACAATATTCATAAAAAGAATAAATCACAAAGGTAAAAGACGAACATACAAACATGCAACCAGTTTGTACCAATAACATATTTTTCTGTCACATTATTTTCATTCACTTTTGCAAGCGTATATATTTTATTAAGATATATATTATGTTTAAAATTAGAAATGTATGATAGAAATCCCACTATACATCTTTTTAATTATACAGTCTCTTCCTTATATAAAAATACTCAGTGTACCCCAATTGTATCTTGTTCCTGCCTGAGCACAGACCATATAGAATTTAATAAAACAATCATTTGACCTGTTTATTGCCATTCCTCAGACTACAAAGGATGAAATGCTTTCTGGTCTAAAGCCATAGAAAAAGACTAGACAACTCTGTCATAATACAATATTTTTGATTTCCTTCTTCCAGGACAGTGAGTCCAGACTGAGAGAAATATACACAATATACATACATACATACCCACATATATATATATATAAGAAATAACCATGGTATATTTTAACATCTAAAAAAAGGAACATTAAATACTAATTAATAGAGTGAAATAAAGGTTTCTAAAATGCCAAACTGAGATCTGAAGGAAAGAGCAGAGAAAAAGAAAACTCTGCCAAGCCGAGAGCATGTTTCCTGCAAGACTGAATATGTGAAGCTACATATGGAAACAGAATTAAATAGTTCTCTTCTCAGTCTTAGAGAGTGTTTTAAACAAAAATAAATCAAATTGGGGTTTCATTATAAAATCACAGATGTATCCAAATTCCCAAAGATGTTAAGAGACATAATGAAAGTGGTGGGAAGAGTACATGCAGTATACACTCAGTAGTCCATTCTTTTGAGTTTAGAACACTTTGAAGCAGACACAATTTTAATTTTATTAGTGTAAATAAGACAGATTTCTTCATTTCCCTAGTGACATTTATGCTTGATAAAAAGGGAAAAAAGTCTTTTTTACAAATCCCAAACCCTTTACCTCACCCCAGCTGTTAGATGACTAGGGAACCAGAAATGCAGATATTTGTTTGTACACACTAGCATAATTGTGTGCTAGCTTTATTTGTATTCATTCCTGTAATCGTACAGTCCTAATGTATTTTACTTGATAAATTTTTATGCAGATCTTACAGCACATTTTTTGACCACATGTTGGAACATTTGTGCACAAAAAATTCCCATCTTTATGTTTGAAATTTATGGGAACACAATTAAAATGAGAGGGGTCCAAAGGTATCAAGATAATTACATTTTTCTAATCTTACTAAACAAGATAAATTACCTGCAGGCCCTCTTATAAAAGATGAAATCTTCATAATAAGTGAATTAATCAAGCAGCAGCTTGCTACTGCACTTGCATTTATAACAGAAATGATTCAAAGACTTATTTTATGGGGAAATTAATGGAAACAGGCTTTTCATTCTTCTGCACCAATTGAAAACCTCAGCAACCAGCTGCCCACTTGTCAAGAAAACAGAAAGAAGCTGGAAACAAAGATAAATAAAAACACCTTTTTCCTGGCACTTTTGAAGAGAAAAAGGAGCTCTCATTTACAGCAGCCATCTGTTTGTTATTTAATATGGGTGAATTACATGCTGTAATGAGTTTGTTTCTGCATCACTCAGTGCAATGGAACACAAGTTCACTCTCATAATGTGCAGCAGTTTTTAAAAGCTAATCATTTAATTGGACACAATCGTCAATGACAAATGGAGATGTAAAAACTTCAGCCAGCTGTAGAGTGAATATGTAATCATTGTGAAATCATATTATTTTACACGCTTGAAGACTTCTTAATAGTATCTGATGTTGGTCATCACTGCAGACTGAAGAATTGAAGGAACATGGTGAAAAACAGCCTTTCAAAATGGCTTCATGTAATTGGCCCATGTTAATGCTGGTGTTAGAACCACCATTTGACTTCGGTACCTATGGTCTCTCTAAAGGGTTTATTACTGTGCTAATTTCAGTTTTGATTTTCATGTATTTTTTCAAATACTCCATGGTTTAGGCAAGAGTTATTGTTTAGGAGCGAGCAGCTTGGGTATTTATATTTTTTGAATCTGCTTCAGTAGAGGCATCTACTGATTTATTGCTTTTGCACGTGACCTCACATACAGATAGACACAGACCTGGGAGGTTGTGCGCCTGCAGATTTTTTTTTAAGCACACACAAAAGCTCTACTTTACACCAAACCTGAGTGCCTACACCTGCATGCATTACAGTCAGAATTTACCCAATGCTGCCATAGTCTTTAATAGAAGAATAAAAATCTCCATTACAAAGAATTTTCCCTTTGGATTTTCCACAAAGACACTATGCTTATTAGCAAATTTCTGTAATGACAGTCATCTTCCAATTGCTAGGCATCACAAAGAAATAGAAACAAAAAATCAAGTTATTGAATAGACTATGTACCTAATTATGCAGTTTGTGGATGTTTTAGATGTTGTGTTATTGTGGGGGCCACTATAACAATATATTTTTTCATCTTTATTGTCCTTCCAAGAATGTTAGACTCAGTCAAAAGTTCTCCTAACTGGAAAATGTATTGAGCATATCAATATGTAATCAGTTTGGATTAAAAACCTATGGGGCTATCTCTATACTCCATTTAATCTTAGACCTTTAAAACATTTCAGAAAGAGAAATAAGAGAGAACCCTCATTTCAGAAATCTACTGCTATCCTCTCTCCTCTACAAAATCATTTAAGCCATTATTATCATTCAATTCTAATAAAACACAAAAGTTCATGTCCTATATGACAACCCCCATCTCAAAACATTATGATTCATTCAGTGTGTAATTTTTTTAGCTCTAGATATGCTTATAATTGTATATGTGCTCCTTTTATATTCAAAATCAAAATTGATTTCTGGGTATGCTAGCCCTTAAAGAATGAATGCATCAGTTTTGTTGGTTTCTCTTTATAATCCTACCAGTCTTTTAACATAGTGACTCTTTAATAAATAGTGTTCATCCAAACTTACAGTTTGTTAAAGAGAAAGCAGGCAATCTTTGAACTGTCTTGAAGAATAAACACATGAAAAGGGGGTGTATTTTAATGTTTCCCTTGAGTATCACATTACTGTTTATATACAGAAATTGTTGACATTGAAAATGAAATACAATACTAAATATGTAAGTCTCAACCAGAGAAACTTGCATTAGCAAAAAGAAAGAAACACAGATGATTAAAGACAGAACAGAAAAACAACTTGAACACACTAGAATAATAATCCAAAAAATAAGATAAAGATTTATAAATTAAGAAAATAACCCAAATATGCAATGCAAGTGTGATTTGAAAGAAACACTGTCACATTCTTTCTAATGAATGATTAACAGATAGGAAAGGGAAGACGGGAAATCTGAATATATTAAGAAGTGAAATAGAGTATCTATGGAAAAAAAAAAGAGTTCAACCCTAAACATAAATTCACACAAGTATAATTAGCTGAATAATTATTCTTGGGTGAACTTCATCTAATTACAATATTTAAGTTGCATTCATTTGAACAAACCTATTCTGGAATGAAGAAATGATGACATGCCAGAGAGAACCTCCTTGGAGCAAAGACCCATGGACTTGGATGGCTGTGATATATTTAAATGCAAATTATCCATAGGAGACAATGCCTTATTTTTCACTTTGCCTCAATTTATTCTCAGAAGTCCTACTTAGCAATGGAGATCAAAGAATCTTAAGGCAATTTAAAAAGAAGAAATGTGAGTTGATTCCCAAGTACCCTTCCAAGGAATAGAGGAAGTCGTGTTCCAGGATTTATGTTCTAGAAAAACTCATGTAATCACCATCTCAAAACTGAAAAACTTTCATAGTACCCCATTGCCATGAAAGCACCTTTAATTCATAGAGACCTTCCACGATAAAATACTATTATATCTCAAATCGCATATTGACTGCTGTTTACAGAAATGCTTGTGCTAAACAGGAATGGGAAGACATTATAAACATTTGTGATTCTAACCTATTATGCAAGATTATCTCTCTCTTTCTTTTTTTTTTCCAAAATATTGGGTCCTGTTACTCCAAAGCTGTGTTTATATACCATCTCTTCTATTGGGATCTTTTCCATTGTCTCAGTTCACAGAGATGTTGCCCTAAGCAAAATCTCTCAAGGACTTGTCTGCACCATTTATGTGGAGTTACTGAATTGTTTATGAGCATATTTTATTATGATTATTCTTTTCATATTATAAGTGTTCGATAAACATTTGATTAGGTGGTCATGGGAACTTTCTGGAGGAAAAGTTAAACACTGTTTGCATGATACTTATTTATTTCACAGAGAAATAAAATGCATTCATACAAAGATTATTACAGACTCGGAAACCAGGTTTTTATTTTAATGAATTATATGTGTGAATATCTCTTTTTTATTAGATATCAGATTATTTATATTCTACTACTGAATATTGAAGAATACTTAGCTTCCATGTGTTTGTGGTCTTTCCAGATTTTGTCTTGTGATTGACTTCTGGTTTTGTAGCTTTATGATCAGAAAAGATGCATGGGTATGACTTCAGTCTTCTTGGGTTTGGTGAGGCTTATTGGGTGATCTATTCTGGAAGAAGAATGGTACTGATTTTAAATCTTGGGTAAAGTATAATGACACATAAGTAAGTGTAAGAAGTAATAATTTTGAAAACATAATTCTATCCCAAGCTATTATCAGAGAGAGAACAGTTCTCTACAAATGGGAGCCTCTCAGATTTATTTTTCCTTCTATGAGCATGCCTTCCCAAGATATCTTATAAACAGTGGCTCTCCTAAGGATGCAGTGGTCCTTATCATTGTGAAGTGATGAATTTAAAAATGTATATATTACAAGGATTTCATAATGCACAAAGTTTGTTTAGGAGAGACAGAAGTGATTAGCTTAAGAATATTTTCTTTATGCTTACTCTTTAGATCTCTGTAGGAAATATAAGATACCCAGATACCATCTGTGTAAAAACCCTACTTTGACTTATTTATGTATTTTATTCAACACATGAGTCAATAATGTATATTATTACTGAATATTTTCATTGAAAAAATGGTGTTTTCCTCCAACTGCCAAAGTGAAAACATTCAGTTTAATCTTTATTTTATACAGCTCTAACAAGCACAAACAATATTTCGAATAGAGGTACCGTTTTTTTCACGTGTCTAATTCATTACATAATAAATGAAGTTCCAACAATTGCATACCATTTAGCATCTTTAATTGTTTCACATTTATAAAGAAGCTTACATCTGTCAATCAGTAGGCTGAAGATCCATGGAAAGTATGGTAATTGGCCAGAGTTCCCACCTAAATTCAAGCAACCCAAGGGTAATAAGGATATTGTTCAGAAGGTAAATTATTTCCTTTAACTGAGGAATTATAAAAGCATTTATCATAATGTCCAGATATTTTTCTTACTGATATTGTAACTCATCCATTTAACTGTCATGGGAGCCCCTGCATCTGTGCTTCTAATTTAAGTGAATAGGAAATAACTGGTAAATGCAATACCTGAGTTAAAACAAAAGAGAAAGTGAGACTAGGCATGATGTATTTGCTGCAGACAACAAATATTAAATAATTTTAGAGCTATTCTGTTTAACTTACATAATATATGTGTTTCTAAATGTCATTTTTCAGGTGATTTTTTCTGTTTCTACATTGTTCTAATCACTGGAAAGGTTAGTCCAATCTGGTTAGCCAGTATTAAAAAAAAGGACTATTACTACGAATTTAATGAAATTGCTTTGGTTTCTTTTGAAAGTTACAGAATAGATGGGCAAATTACTATATATGAATTTTCTTTTTATCCCCTCTAGTCCTTTCTAATTATTTCTTTCTAAGATTCAGGATTTATATTGACAATTATATTATTTCTCCTACTTCCATGACAAATATAATAATACATATGAAACATTTAACTTACCTATTTCTGCTTTATAATAAATTTAATTTTCATTTTTATTCCCAATTAATAATTATTTTTTTCAAATTATCTCTTGAAAGAGTGACTTGTATGTTGAGAGAATTTTGCCAGTTTCTAAGTGACAGAAATTTAAATTCTCCAAAACTGGAAATTATAAATGAGAAGAAATATCACTTTAGAGGGATTTTATAAAGAAAATTTCTACAAATGCAAACAAAATAGATTAATGTGAGGGTATCAGATCCAAACTCTGGCAGTTGAAAAGTGTGACCTTGAGCAAGTCATTTTCGTTTGTAAAATGGTGGCAATACATTATTACAGACTTAATGTGAGTGTAACAACATAATGTGTGAAGCAAATATTTAAACACTTAATATTTTGTTGCCTGAAACTTTGGAATGAGTGCGAGTAGTGACAAAGAGCATAAACTTAGACTTGGGGTCATATCTTGGAGATGTTATACCCTACTGGATTTTTATGAGTATTAAATACACTAGCAGTTATAAACTACACAGCATGTATGGTAAGGGTCCCATCCATCTCTATCAAAAGAGATGAAGATAAACTCAATCAAACATTTATTCTATTTAATTTGACATTAAGAGACATAGGTTTTTTTCAAGTTGCATTTTTTAACCTACATTTTATTATATCCTCATTTCTTGCTTAGATTTTAAATGCCAAAAAGCAAAATCTAGACTGTGAGTTACTTCACTAGAAGGTAAAGTTATTTAAAAAATCAGTCTTTTTTTATTGTTTATTTTTGAGAGAGAGGGCAAGAGACAGAGACAGAGTGTGAGTGGGGAAGGGTCAGAGCGAGCGAGCGAGACTCAGAATTTGAAGCAGGCTCCAGGCTCTAGGCTCCGAGCTGTTATCACAGAGCCTGATGTGGGGCTTGAACTCAAACAGTGAGATCATGACTTGAGCAGAAGTCAGGTACTTAACTGGCTGAGCCACCCAGGTGCTCCACAAAACTCGGTCTTATTGCAATAATTTCCTTAGGAATTGTCAGGACATGGTAGGAACCCAAACTATTATTTGAAATGAATGGATAAATCTTCCTTAATCTGTTAACATTAGTAGTTAAAATTTATTTCTTCTATTTAGTCACTAATGAATAAGTATTAATTCCATATCTTCGGCATGCTTTGATTAGGAGGTAGCAATGTATAGATGGATGGCTTAATCCCTTTCATAAGTAACATGATGTCTAATGATAAGACAGAAACATAAACATACACACACACACACACACACACACACACACTGTGGAAACTTGTATTAACAGAAGATACTGAAGAGGATGGAGGATTAGTGGTTGTGGGAACTTCTGTGGCACTGCATTGATTTGTTACTGAAAAGAAGAACAAAAAGTAGTTATCTAAGTAGAGAAAACTTTCAGGGAGGAGGGTCTTCCAGGCATAAGAAGTAGCAAGTTCATATGCAACAACTTTTGGGAGAAGGTGACCAGGTAGTTCAGTGTAGCTAGTTTATTAGTAGTGATACAAGTTTTAAAGTGTTTGATAAGGGGTACCTGGGTGGCTGAGTCAGTTTAAGCTTACAACTCTTGGTTTTGACTCAGGTCATCATCTAACAGTTTGTGAGATTGAACACTTCATGGGGCTCTGCACTGACAGCACAGATTCTTCTTAGGATATTCATCTCTCTCTCTCTCTCTCTCTCTCTCTCTCTCTCTCTCTCTCTCTCTCTCTCTCTCTCCTCCGTCCCTCCCTCCCTACCACCCCCTCCCCTCCCCTGATCACATTCTCTCTCTCTCACGAAATAAATAAATATTTAAAAAAATAAAGTGCTTTATAAGCCATATAATAGCCACTATTTTTTCTTAATAACACAAGTGAATGAAGAGCTTCCTAGACTGTTTGGACTGCTGTAACAAATACCATATACTGAACTGCTTATAAACAAGTATTGATTTCTCAGGCTCTAGAAACCAGGAAGTCCAATATCTTGGGACCAGCAGATTCTCTGTCTGGTGAGAGCATGCTTCCTCATAGATGGCACCTTCTCACTGTGTCCTTACATTGTGGAAGGGGCAGGGACCTCTCCAGGATCCCTTTTATAAAGGCACTACTCTCACTCATGAGGGCTCAGCCTTCATGAGATAATCATACCCAAAGACCCTGCCTCTTAACACCATCATTTTGAGGTTTACTTTTCAACATATGAATTTGATATGAACACAAACATTCAGTCCTTAGCAAGGAGCTACTGCAAGCTTTTACGCAGAGGAGTGAGTTTTTTTATATTGATGCAATAATGCATCATCACAATGCACATGGGGAGAATAAACTTTAATAAATACTCTTATTAGTAATAATGAAAACCTTACAGAAATTAATCCAAGAAGAAAATATGTAACACAAAACAGTAACTAGACATGACATTCTTCTCTTTATTATTAAGCAGAGCTTCTCAAACACAATTCTTTTTTTTAATGTTTATTTATTTTTGGAGAGAGAGAGAGAGAGAATGTGCTAGCAGGGGAGGGGCAGAGGAAGATATAGAATCCAAAGCAGGTTCCAGGCTCCATGCTGTCAGCACAGAGCCTGATGCGGGGCTCAAACTCATGAACATGAGCCTAACTTAACCAACTGAGCCACCCAGGTGCCCCAGCCTCATTATTTTTGGTAGCCTGTCATCAAAATAGAACAGCTAATGAAAAACAAAGACGTTATTTAAAATGTGTTGGTTGACATGAAGACCATCTTACTATGTTTTGTGTCATCAAAATTCTCCTCCCTAATCATCAAATGGATGATTTATTGTGTGTCAGTATCCTATATTACTATAGCATGTTAAGTTGTGTTACAAAGAAAATCACAAATGAATGAGTCCCATTACTTGCCAAAAGCCAAAGTAGATATTATGAGATCTTACTTTATTTAACTGCTGTTTTTATTAGATACCAGAATTTCAGTTAAATCAGCTTCTCCATGATCTGTAGCAACAAATAAAACTTTCTGAGAATGGTGGCCTGGATGAGCACAGATGATTAGATTAGGCTGCGCCTCATCCGGAGAACTGCAATTCCAAGTTTTGCTCTTTGATTAAGAATTTTAATGGCCTCTCTGATTTTCACCTTTCCATTTCTAAATAGTTGTGACCCTATCTTGATCCCGGTAAAACTGATGAAACATGATACAAATGACACTTTGTGCTGGATTATTTGAAAGTGGTGAAACATTCATTGATAGCCAGAGCACACTGGTAGGCTTACAGTAGTGGATTGAGGATAACTGGACATCTTCAATTGTCCATTTAAGGTCTTATGAGATCTACCAATCAGTATGATCATGTAGATTATGGTCCAAGCCAGAACACTTGTGAAGTAAAGGGGTGCAATTAATAATTATGTCCAGATAGTAGGTTTAAACTAAGACCACTCTAGCCAAATGGGGATGTACGGTCACCCTGCCAATAGCATTTGTTTCTGTTCCTCTTACTATCTAAAGATCGACATAAATAAGGGACTTTTCAGAAGAGAAATATGTCTGTGGCATTTTAATGTTTGACAAATCCTATCTTTTCAGTTTTCTCCATCTCAGCAATGATAAAAGTTGACCTCTCCGTTAGAAATAAGTGTTTCCCTAAAGTGTTTAATATCAAGGTTTGTAATTCTTATTTGAAAAGATCTCTCTCCCTTGTGCTATGAGCGCTGAAGCTCTTGGTGCTACCTTTCTTGTTAAAATAAATCCCTTAGAAGCAAATATGAATACTTTTCTCCACTTGGAATTTGTTCTTTTTCCACATGAGTCATAAGTCCATCCTGGTTCCACCAAAGTCCTTGCTTAATTACCAATCAAAGCAACATGGCAGGAAATCTAGGATAAACAGAAATCCTTGTTCTTGTAAAGAGAACTACCTCCAACTGGAGCACTCAGTCCCTGAAAGCTACCATAATCACCAGCTATCTTCAGGCCCAATCCTACCTCCTAACGCATGAACCCTCTTCTTTATATCTAATCGTACTCCATTTTGGATAGAGTGGGCATAAGTGTGCTTATGTAACTTAGTTTTGTTCTCTAAGGGAAGGAGAGTGTATTCTGCAGATACACACTTCATTCCCTGTGGACCCAGGTGGGGATACTGAGCCTCAGCTTTTCTATCACCCTCTGTTAGAACATGGAAACCTTCTTCTCACGAAGCACATCACAAGAAAAAGTTAGAT
Organism: Suricata suricatta; assembly: GCF_006229205.1. Classification (NCBI taxonomy): domain Eukaryota; kingdom Metazoa; phylum Chordata; class Mammalia; order Carnivora; family Herpestidae; genus Suricata; species Suricata suricatta. Next base: position 34,874,595 of record NC_043703.1, read on the forward strand.
TCCATAGTTCCTTTTTAAAAAAATTTTTTAATGATTATTTATTTTTGAGAGAGACAGAGAGTGAGTGGCGGGGGTGAAGGGGGGCGGCAGAGAGAAAGGCAGACACAGAATCCGAAGCAGGCTCCAGGCTCTGGGCTGCCAGCACGGAGCTTGACATGGGGCTTGAGCCCACAGAGAGATCATGACTTGAGCCAGAGTCAGATGCTTAATGGACTGAGCCACCCAGGCATCCCCTAGTTCCTTTAATACTACACTGCAACTGCCACAGAATGAGTTAAATAGGCTTTTAAGATCTTATTGTTAAAGTCATGTTTTAAAGGAGTTTCCATGAAAAACATTGTTTTGAGTTTTAAACTTCAAGGACTTCACCCATTTTTAATTTAGTGCGATTATTTTCCAAAGCCATTACAACATCCTGAAGGAGTCCATTCTATTTGCTCCAGACTCATTCAGATTATTTTTTGTCACGATAAATGTTAATGCCAAAAACATACCCGAATTGTGCACTTTTTCAGTGACAATCTTGAGTCATCTATTGACGCTTTAATTATATCCAAGTAGTAGTTGGAGTAAGATGTACACTCTCTTTGTAAAATAATGAGGGGTTTATATATATAACATTAACAACTTACGTCTTTCCTCCTGACTATTATTCCATGGATTTATCTCATACAGATTTTACTTCAGCATTCAGCCTTTGAGTTTCCAAATCCTTGGTTTATTTTTAACCACAATATTTTGGACTGTCTGGTCCATGAATTGGGCTTCCCTATCTCTAAGACCTCTCAAGCTTCTAACTTTAAGTAACCCCTAACTAACAACCCCCACCATAAACATACCAGTAATCCAATGACAATATCTGTGCCCAGACTTCTCTTGATCTAGGTTCTCCACTAAATTTATGTCATTTTGATACCTATATTTTGATGTTGTTGAGCACTGTGCAAAGATTTGTTGAGAAAGGCAAAAATTTCCGCTTTTATTTAGGGATAAAACTAGATAAAAATTTTAAGCTTGAATAATTTGCATTATCTTTTTGAGTCACTCGTGATCTTTTTCTTATTTAAAAATCCAAACCTCATCTTTGTTACCTTTATTATTTTTACAATATCTTTTGTTAGATTAATAGAACAGCAGTATCATCTATGCTGCCTTCTCCCAATGTACACAAGTTCACTTTACACTCTAAAAATGAACAACTTGTAGACATTCTATAGTCATTCAGTTATTTTTTAAGTTTGGATACATGTAAATGTGCCTGCTTTAGAAGTGAGGAATATAGGTTGCTTTATTAAATGATTGATTTCTTTTATTTCATTTCTTAAGTTCCTTATTAATCAAAAAAGCTCAGCCCCTATCCCTTTATTAAAATACACTGCATTATTTTCTCATACTTCTCCTTTTTTGTCACCATACATTATGATATGAGTATGGATTTTGAATTTGTCTCCACAGTTCTGCCTTTAGAGGAAAGTAATACATTTTATTTGTTAGAAGAAAGCGCCTAAGATTTTTGACTGACTAATATAATTACTCTTGAGAGAAAAGCAAAGCAGAAACCTAGTTTATTTTGATGTTTGCCAGCATACCTAAAATGCCAACATGGAAGGAGCTCAGAAGAAAAATGCTAGAATCTTTCAGATGTTAAAGGGAAGTAGGATAACAAAAAGCACAAAAAAGACAGAAAAATCAATAGATGTGCTGATCTATTCACTTTTATTACTGAACTTTGGGGTTTTGAGCTGAATTTCAGCTATTTCACATGTCCCTTGATATAATGAAGGGATGATATAGACTTCGGTAAGTTATGGGGTTTATCTCATACATGTGAGCGCCTCATAACTTATTAGTGCCTGAAGCTATAATGAGTTATGTTACAGTTCTCATACAGAGCCTCCAAACCTTGTAACTCACCAAAACCCTGGGCAATTTCATTTATTTAATGCCTTTTTAGTATTGGAGTTCTAATCCGGAATTTGTTAATTTTTTTTCATAGTTACTGCGTAGTGTCCCCCGTGGTATGTTAAATTCAAAAGGTCATAAGTCCCTATATATTTTGCTGAAGTGAACATTCTCCGCCACAACATCTAAAGAATAACATTTGGGGGTGGCACACTAATACATCATGTCAAGCTGACATTTATATCATGAAGTTTACTGTTTTCTGGTGATATTGTTCATAATATAAGCCTTTGACTTGTTTGCAATCACAAGTTGGTAGGATATAGTGTTCTGTTAAGCATCTCTGGCGGTGGTTTGCGATGAATATGTGACTGCTCTACAAATTTTCAGAGATGTTTTGCCCTTTCATTTTGGTAGGAGTATAGAGAAGATGATAAAAGGCTCTATTCATCAAATGTTGTTTCTGTGGGAGTATCTTCAAATTTTCCTGGATTCTCTTTTCAGGTGGCCAGATGTGTATATACGTGGTTCATCATTCTGAACAATAGCCCTGTAGAAAATTGCATTTGTTGTAACTGATTCCAAAAACAAAGTTGTATTAAAAGTGTTTTTTTTGAACATAATAAAACAAGATTGCTTTTGGTTGAATTTGCCTCTTCACTGTATTATGGTGTTTAGTAAGCTTTGTCATAGAATGTAGCAGATAAAACGTAATGGGAAAACATTTTTTAATGGAGAAATTCATTAAGTGCTAAAATGCATTTCTCTTAAAAAAAGTATAGAATTATTTTTATGAGAAACTGAAATCATTTAATGAATATAAGTGTCCTTGAAAGGATTCATCCCTTTATTACTTACAGTGCTATAATGAAAGTAACATTTTAAGATCTAAACACAGTAAGTTCTGGATTAAATATGGCTACTATTTATATTCCTGTCATTAATGGTTACCTGTGTGAAGGAACCTACATGTGAGATTCTAGCTATAATATACCCCTGCTTCATCTATATTTAATAAATACAAACAAATGATACATGAAACTAGAAAAAGTATGATTTAAAAAGTCTTTCTGCTTGGGAACAATATAACTCAGTCTATTTCAAAGTCAAAAGTAATTATTATTGGCTCCTCTCCTTTACTGGAATTTCTATACAACTTCTCTCTATTCTTGGGAGTAATTGAGAAATGATGGCATTTATATCTTACTTTTTTTTAAAGCACTTACATTTGCTAATTCCAAAAGCAAAAGTCCATTAAAAAAAGACCTAATTAAAATAAAGTAGTTGAAATCCCTTGAGAAAACTAGTTTTTCCCCTAAGAGCTCAGCTGCAATCAAGAAAAGTAGACAAACATTCATGTCATAGAACTTGACGGACCTAAAATTGATTTTTCTTAAAGAATTTTTAATAATGGGTTGTATATTTTTGAGTAAACTGAAAAAAACATATCATTTCCTTTATAATAAGTGTTTTCCCTCTCATCACAATTTTCTTACTTTCAATTTTATGTTTGTTTCTAAATTTTGGTCAATGTATATTAAGGAGTAATTCTTTGCATTATAAATGCAATATAAAACTAATTTAATGAGATGCTGACAAGCCCAAAAGAGAGATACAGAGAAACATTATAAAGGCAAATGAACAGGGAACTCTCCAGTAAATGCTAAGAACCCAACTGAAAGGGAAATGAGTTGTTTTCACAGGGAAGGGGCAAACTGTTTGATTTGTATTTTCTTGTCTCCATTGTCCTCCTACCACTTAAAACAAACGAGAACCAATAGAGAGAGGCTTGCCCAGTACTAAGTTGAACTAACAATTTTATTTTATTTCTTGATTTTAAATAAAAAATAAAATCAAGACAATGTTTGTTTTAGAAATGAAGTTAATACGGAGTATGCCTTCGCCTGGAAGTGTTTTTGAGGACAACTTCAGTTACTTAAATCTTTTCTAAAGTCTACATAAATTGTGAATGTAGGGAGAGACCATTGATAAGATAAACTAAGAGTGCAGGCACACATTATCTTTAGGGAGCAAGGAAGAGAAGTTAACAGTATCAGTTTTAAAATATTATCCAGTCCTTACATTATGTGAGCAATTAAGGCTTATTTTCAAAGAATATCTCACTCTAATAACAGAATATTAGCTGACGAAATTACACAAAAAGTACCTACAGCAATCGATAAATGGGAACAATTTGTAAAATAATATTTAAAAGATTATAAAATAAAGTTATAACTTTAGAATTTAAAATGGTTCAACCTAGAATATTAAAACTAGAAAAGAAGCCCAAAGAGGTTAATGTAACTTGATGAATAAAATCTGTTAATAGCAGCAATGAGATTAGATCTGTTATATTTTATGATTTTTGTATCTTACCCCATTGTATAAAAACGGTCTTTTTTTCTCACACTGTTGTTCAACCAAAATATTTAATGTTTTTGGTTTATAGCTTACACATCATGAATTGAAATTTAATATGGGAGTGATGTGTATGTATAAAAAACCATGAAGGAATGTATTGAATAGTATATTTACATTTGCCCTACTTCTCCAACCTTAAAGTAAGAATGATCATTGTACCAATATAAACTTACTTGTGTATTAATATTCTCATATGTTTCCAAAATTTTTTTTCATGGGAGAATTTTTCAAAATATTATATGCTTGATGGATTTTCATGTGTCATTTCTTATAACTACCTTGTATTTCCATATACTTTGTTTCTACAGTAGTCTTATTTAGAAATTTTGACACTTTTAACAGAAAAGTAAAACGCATTTGGGAAAATACATCCATTCCTATTTACATATCTTTGTTGCCATGTCTTCACAACTGAACTGAGGAAGTAGTGACCTACCTCAACCATCCTGTTTCACCAAGAAACTGCCCAACGATTCCAAATAACTTAGAGCCGTAGAGAGGGTAGTTGAATAGAGCGCCCTGGAAGAATGCTGAGGCTTTAACGGCAGTCCTTCCGGCTGATAGCAGAAGTACCATAAGTAAGGTAATTGCATTTACCTCAACATTGGAGACTGGAAGCTCGAGGCCAGGGTGACGGCGTGGGTGTATGAGACTCCTCTTTCAGTTTGGAAACTTGAACTGGCATCCTCTCCTGGTGGAAAGGACAACTTAGCTCTCTGGGGTCTCTTTTATAAAAGCACTAACTCCATTCATGTGGGTAGAAGCTTATGACCTTAGTACCTCTGAATACCGTCATATTGGCCATTAGGTTGCAACATATAAATTTGGGGACATGGGTTGAGGGGAACACAAGCATTCAGTCCATAGAAGCTAAAGAATAGAGATCACCAAAAAACTAATCTCCTTATAATCTCTTTATCACATGTATGTATATATATTTATGGAAAAAAAAAGAGTGGTGCATAGTTTTGGTCTTTAAACAGGCTTCATTTTTTAGAGCCCTTGTAAATTCACAGCAAAATTAAGAGGAGAGATTTCCCATATACCTTTTGTGCCCACACACACATAACCCCCCCCATTATCAATAGTCCCCTACCAAAGTGGTGCATTTTTTATAACTGATGAACTTACATTGACACAGCATGATCATCCAAAGTCCTTGTTTACAATAGGGTTCACTTTTGGTATTATGCATTCTATGGGTTTGAACAAATGTATAATAACATGTATCAATCATTACATTGTCATGGAGAGAAGTTTCATTGCCCTAAAAACTCTCTTCTCTGCCTATTCATCTCCTTCCCCTCTCACTTCTGGCAATGACTAATCTTTTTATCTCCATGGTTTTCTCTTTTCCAGAATATCATATAGTTGAAATCTTATAGTAAGTAGCCTTTTCATACTGGCTTCTTTCGTTAAGTAATATTCATTGACATTTCCACTGTGTATTTTTATGACTTGACACCTCATTTATTTTCAGTGTTGAGTAATATTTCATTGTCTGAAAGCACCACAATGTGTCCATTTACCTACATCTCAGGTGCTTTCCAGTTTGGGGGTTTAAGAATAAAAGTGTTACAGCCATATGCAGGTCTCTGCACGCGCACACGTGTGTGTGTGTGTGTGTGTGTGTCTGTGTGTGTGTCTGTGTGTGTGTCTGTGTGTCTAAGAGACAAAGAGAGAACATAAGTTTTCAAACCCTTTGGGTAAATACCAGAAAGCATGATTGCTTCACTGTGTGGTTAGAATATGGTGAGTTTTGAAAGAATCCCAAACTGGCTTCTAAAATACCATTTTGCATTCCCACAACCAATGAGTGAGTTCCATTACTCTACATCCTTGCCAGCATTTAGTGTTTTTGGTGTTTTAGATTTTTGTAATTTTAATAAGTATATACTGCTGTCTTGTTTTAATTTGCATTTCCCCAATCACCTATGGTATGTAGCATCTTCTCATATGCTTACTTGTTATCTGTATATTTTCTTTGATGAGGCGCTGTTAACAGCCTTTCTCCATTTTTACATCAGGTTGTTTGTTATTATTGAATTTTAAGAGTTCTTATATATTTTGTATAATAGTCCTTTATCAAATATATCTCTTGCAAGCTTTTTTTTGTTCCTCCATTGTGGCATATTTTTATTCTCTTACCAGTGTTTTTCACAGAGCAGAAAACTTTAATGAAATTCAGCTTACCAATTATTTAATTTATAGATCATGCTTTTGAGTTAAAAAGCCATGGGCAAACCCAAAGTCATCGAGATTTTATCTTTTGGAAGTTGTACAGTTTTGCGTTTCATATTTATATTTGTGACCCATTTTGAGTAAATTTTTATGAAGTGTCTCTGTCTATATTTTGTTAACATTTGTTTCTAGATCCTTTTTTCCACCTTTGGATATACAATTGTTCCAGCACCATCTGTTGAAAAGATGATCTTATTTCTGTCATATTGCCTCTACTCCTTTGTCAAAGATAAGTTGATTGTACTTATAACAATTTAATTCTGGGCTCTCTATTCTGTTTTATTGGCCTATTTGTTCTTCTTTCACCAATACTACACTGATTACAGTGGCTTTATAGAAACTCATCAAGTTGTAGACTATTAGTCCTTTAACTACGTTTTCCTTAAATATTATGTTGGCTATACTGAGTCTTTTGCCTCTCTGTGTAAAGGAAAGTTTGTTGATATGCACAAAACAATTTTCTTGTGTTATGAGGGAAATTGTTTTGAATCTGCAGCTCAAGTTGGGAAGAACTGACTTCTTGATAATACTGAGTCTTCCTATCCATGAGCTTGGACTTTCCTTTATGTATTCTTTAATTATTTATTTCATCAGAGTATTGGACTTTTTTTCATAAACGCTTGTACATATTTTATTAAATTTATATCTAATTGATTATTGAGGTTGATAATGTAAATGATACTGTGTTTGTAGTTTCAAATTTTACTTCTTCATTCCTAGTATATAGAGCTGCAACTAATTTTCATACACTACCCCTGCATTTTGCAACCTTGCTGTAATTGCTAACTTGTTTTAGGAGTATTTTTCTTGTTGATTCTTTCAGATTTTCTTCATCAACAACCATGTCATTTGTGAACAAACATAGTTTTATGTCTTTTTTCCAGTCTGTAAGCTTTTCATTTCCTTTTTTTCTTTACTACATTAGCTAGAACTTCAAGTATAATGTTGAAAAGTTGTGGTGAAAGAGGGAAATCCTTGCTTTACTCCTGATTTTAGGGGAAATCTGAGTTTCTTATCAAGTCTAAATGGTCCCCAACTGATAGTGGTTGAACTTACAAGTTTTTAATGTTATAGTAGTGTGAAAGACAATGTACATTCAGTAGAAACTGTACTTCATATTTTGAATTTTGATCTTTTCCTCAGCATCTTCAACTTGTAATATGTTTAATATGTTTTGGGTTTATTAGGATGTAACAACATTATAAGTCAAAGAGAATCTACATGATATGAATGATATTTCTTTGTTTTGTTTTATTCTGCTAGATTATTGATAGTTTCTACTCATGAATAGGTATTTATCAAATGCTTTTCTTGCATTTATAGTATGATTGTGTGATTTTTCTCCTTTGATCTATTAATGAGGTAGATAAGCAATCGAATTTTGGACTGGTGAATTAGCCTTGCATACCTAAGAGAAATCCCCTTTCATTGGGGTGATGGTAAGTGTTTTCAAAAGCAGAAATCGCTCATAAACATACAATCCCATTTGAATGACAAGTAGGGAAGAAGCTTTTGCTAACTGTCAATAACTTGCATGTGTGCATGTGTACATGCCTGTACCCCCAAGGAAGGAGAATGAGAGGGAGGAAAGGAAGAAGGGAGAGAAAGTTTGGAAATAGGATTCAAAACTCCTATGAAATAATCCATATTGAGTATGAATGCTGTTTTGAGAAAGCTATATGGATAATGTTCAGGAACTGTATGTACAATGGTCTCCATAGCCAAACTATCTAGTTTCAAAATCTCATTTCAAGCACTTTCTCTCCGAGCCTGCTCAGACTTCTGTGCCACTTTTTGTGTCTTTGTTTTTTCATATATAATAGGAAGGGTGATGAAAATTATAGTGTCTTCCTTCCACCTGTAATAAAATGGTTAATGTAGGTGAGGACCTAAGAGAGCACGTGGCAATTACTCACTCATGTTTAGTTATCCTTGCTTACAAATAAAGCAGTAAATAACAGGGCATTCTGTTTTCTCACGATATTTATGACTTATGAATGGAATATGTGTGAGAAGTGACAAATTAAAGGACAACATTACCTCTGTCAAGGCCTAAATTTTCTCACTGTGCCATTAAAATTAAGTTTTGTCAATCAAGTATGTTATTTTCACTCATATTTGCTTAACTTTTCTAAGACATATTGAAATCATACTTGATTTGGGGTCCATCTGAAAATTCTCATCTTTTGAATAGGTGCTTCCAAAAAGAAACATACTTATTGGTAAGCAAATTAATTTCCAAATATGTATAATAATCAATGTATTCATGAAGGTACACAGTGGTGTTTTAAAAGAGATTAATTACAAATACTCTGAAAAGAACCTTTTCCCCCACGTTTTAAATAGTAGAAATAAAGGTGTTTTATTAATATATCTAGCCTAGCAATGAAAAGTTTGTTGCAAAGGCTTTTCTGTAGAACTCCCATGTTTGTTAGGGTAATACTAAAGTGATGGTCTGGTGGAGCAGAGTTTTGAGAAAATTAAGTCACATACCTCCTCACAGCAGCCTTCAAATGGTGAATGGGAAAGTTGGCAGTGACTTTTGTTGGGAGATGAGCCTTTGCATGAACGATTTTTTCAAATCTTTGTAGAGAACTATAAGTAATTTGTAATCAGACCGTTAAACTGTTACTCTTTTGTTTGAGGGAAGGCCTGTACTCTATTTCTGTACCATATATCTTTTAAACTAATTTTTAAGGTAGTTGTACTATAAACTATGCATGATGCCACATATAAGGGTTTATAATAATCAGTATAGGCATATAGACCTCACAGAAGAATATTCTTCGTTATTCACGTCAGAGATTTTTAGATCATTTTAAAAATACTTTTGATCCAAGAGGCTGTTCTTTTGGTGTTTCCTTTATTCTTCCGAGCATAAGATAGAAAAATCACCCCACACCCTCCAATCTTACGTCAGAACTATTGAGACTATGGTAACACATTTAGTACCAGCGTTTGTTTCCCTATTTGGCACAAATGGGCTGAGATATCTATGAACTGTCCCTGTTTTAGAAAGGACACTTTACACAATGCTACTTCATCATAATCCATAGCTTACTGAATCCTCAGGTTCTTTGATCTTTATTGTTTCAAATATTTAAATTTAGCTACACTTTGCAGGGGGCGGTATTTATTTTTCCAGGAAAAATATTTTGAGTCATAATTTACTCTCATCTTAAGGAATGCGTAGAGTAGAAATTTGTTGTGTCTTGCTTTGCTGAAGTTTTTTTCATTCTTGAGACTGGTATAAAGTGGTTCTTTGTTTTTTGAAGGTCAGGTGACAATTACACTAACTATAAACATTCATTCTATTTCACTGCTAAGTGATTTCTACTTTAAATTGCTTCTAAATCTTTTCTCACCCACCTTAAATCCAATATTTATTTTAACCTTGAGCTGCCTAAGACCTTTAATAGGAAGCTTCAAAGCATTTTAAAAATCGTATCCTTTTTAAATCTTTCTCATTTGAATGCAAGTGCCTTGAAAGCTCAAACAGTGTTGGTGGTTCTTATTGAAGTTTATAATGCTTTAGATATTCAAATCAGCTCTATGTCTTCCATTTGTTATGCAAATCTTTAAACTTTATATACTGCATGGTTTATCTACATTAATACAGCTTTCACTAACAGGTCCTACCAGAGCAGACATATACTCTAAAGGTGCACATTTTTAGTGTCTTGAATTACCATAAAATCATAAAAATAGTGTGTATTGCTTTACTCTAATCAGACTCAGTTTTATGTGGTTGTTGAAAGCCCTTTTACATTCCATTCTGTGTCTGGAGGTCTGTGTATAAAACTGATTCAGAAAAAGCAAAGTGAAGACACCTGCTGGCTTATAGCACAAATACTAAAATATCTTGGAGCTGAAAGGAGAATTGGAACAATATGTCATCACTGAAGGCTCACTTGCAAGTTCTAATGTATTATAATGAAAACAGTATGACAAACCTAATGAGACAGTGAAGATTTGGGTAATTGTTCCTACAATGTATGGTAACTTTTCCAGCTTTTATTGGCAAACATAAAACCTAATGAGATTTTATTAATTTAAATGCAGTACATCTGCAAAACATTTCCTTCCTTGCAGTCTCCTCTGATAGTCTTCCTTTCCTCCTGGACTTGATCCTTTTAAGTTAATTGTTCTGTATAGTACACTCTCCAAACAAAACACTTGACGTAAATTTGAATCAAACTTTTTTCCATTTATTTTGTATACCTTGTCCTGAAGCATAATATTACATGCAAGCTGGTGAAGACAATCAGCACGGCATTGGATGTATAGTATAATAGTTGAATTTATATTACAAACTATTTTGTGAGACTCTTTTGAGTGTCTTTTAAAAGCTCTAGAAATGCCATTATTTTCTTAATTTGTGAAGGGAAGAAATCAATTTCCTGTTACTTTCAGCCATATGTTTTAAATTGTCAAAAGACAAAAACTGAACAGGCAGTGCTGTTCTGCTCATGGAGTACCTCTTAGTCATTATTTGTTAATTTTTTAAATATGAAATACGATGGATGGAGAGGCTCCGTCTACTTCCACAAGGTCTAAATTTAAATTTTCTGCATGTCTTTATATCTGCAGCGCAAATATGTTTCCGTTTAGAAATGAAAATGTTTTTTCATCACGGAGGATTTTAAAAATAGCACTGTTTTAGGCTTGAAAAAACATGAAGTGAACGTTAATTTGCTATTAACCTTTAATTCTTGTCTGTTTTGAGCTTAATTCACTTTGCTCTTTTTCAAGCTAGAGTGCCATAAACACATGATAGGCGAGATCTTGAAATCTTGATTTTGCAGTGTTATGTGGACGAACATTTCTTGATGAAGGCGCCGGTAACACATTGCCAGCTCAGGGTAGCGAAAGCAATAGAGCTGTCAGGAAGTTCAAAAATTATATTGTCTCTGCCAGAATAACTGGAAAGAGATCATATTCACTTTCCCCCTGAGTTTTGCAGGTCATTTTGGATTTACAGTACAGCATTTTATTACACTTTGAAAACTTTATAAAAAACTTTGTTGTCTAGTTCATTGTTACCAAAGGTTCTTCCATGCAAACAGATACAGTCAGATTAAAAAAAACAAACAAAGTTTAACTATCTGTGTGATTTTTCTAAGTTCTGATTATAAAGAAAATAATTTAAGCAGAGAGCTATTCTCCTTTATATTTTGGAGTTTAGGTGAATACATATTTCATATAATAAATGGGATAGTTAGTAAAATACTTTGAGGACTGAAGTGGTAAATAATTTTATAATGCCCTTTTGTGAAGGTTTGAGTAAAAAAATGTATTACACTCAATATCAAATATTTGGATAATGAGTTTAGAGGAACACGTTCTTAAATTGACCATATGTTCTACGACGATTGCTTGCTTTCTGTCTCTTCCAACATGTGTATATTGCTTGGGGGAAGCATTTTCTGTAAGGAATTACGAAACAACTTCTACCATAGGAGAAAATGTAAACATTGTTCTCTCCCTCATTGATTTTCTGAGAAGCTATTAGGCGTTTAATTAGTATACTGTTTAGGTAAGTATATGATTTTATTAATGTAACTTAGAGTGTTTTGCTGTAACATGACCTGATGGTTTCCCTTATCATGTTATAATATTTAAGATAGGTCAATTTTTACTATAAAAGACAACAAAGAAAACTACAATTGAATGGCCTAATATCTATGAATTTCTATTGCCAACCATGTTTTTATTATTGAAATTTTCTGGGGGTACTTGGGTGTCGCAGTCAGTTAAGCATCTAACTCTTCACATATTGATCCCTAGGGTCATGAGTTCGAGGTGTGTGTTGGCTCCAAGCTGATTGTGGAGTCCACTTAAAAAAGAAAAAAAAAAAAGAAAATTTCTGATAGTATTACTGTTTAAGAATGAGATCTATGGGTTATTACTCAAAACTTTATATTTCTATCTTTTGATGCTGTTTCATTTACACTGCAAATATATTTTAAACTTACCCTGTACACATCATATCTTCCACTTAACTTTCTCAAAAGGCTTAGAGTGTAGTGAGAATGCGCATATAAAGTGTGTAACCGCAAAAGTGTGAAATCTGAAATAAAATATGTAGATCCCTATTGTTTAATTGCTTTATAACAAATTACTGGTCTTCTGACTTTGTATTACCAATTTATATAGATTTTTGCATGATTTTCCATCCAAATATTCAATGTAAATCGCGGGTGCGCGCCTACACACATACACACACACACATACACACACACACAAAATGAATGCACTTTAGTTGAATCCTTTGGTTCTTTGGTGATAACAGTTAAAGTGAGTCTGTGAAATAAACCTTGAGTTAATCATTTCCCCGAATTTATTTAATCAGAGACAGTAATCCTTACACTATAAACTAAAATATAATGAATATATAATAAGAATTACCATTTTTTTTTTAGTATTGCCTTGTTTTCCCATTAGGATCTTTTCAGGATCTCAGACTCAACTTTCATATGAATATTTCATAATCTGCATTTTTGGTGCAATAGGAAAATCAGCTTTTAGTGAGACTGATCTTGATGCAAATCCTGGATGCCACTTACTAGCTATGGAAATTTTGGCAAGTTCTTAAATTTGATCTCTAGTTTGCCTATCTAGAAAATGGAGATAGTTATAAACACTTTGGAGAATAATTGAGAACGTTACATGAAATAATGGATATATAGACCATGCTGAGCTCAAACCATAGCCTAAATAAATTCTGCCCCCTTCTCTCATTTTAAACTTCTTTTTGCTTATTTAATAACAACTTTAACCGTGGGTTAATATGACTTCATTTCCTTCTTTTTCCAAGAACATAGAAATAGAGACAGTGAACATGTGCCACTTCGTTTCCTTACTAGTTTCATCAACCTATCCTCTCTAAAACTGAACACAAAATGTATGTAATACATTTTATGTGGCTTGTTTTGAAAATAACACTCACAAATTTAGTAAAAGTTCTTTTATTTTCATTCTTATTCTCCAGCTGTCATTGCAGTTCTTGCTTTTGCTTTTCTTCCCAGAGACAAAGCAATGCTAAAAAAATTACAGTTGAGAAGCACTGTCTTTGCAGGGTTGGAGGGGAGAGAGTGTCAAGAGTGTCAATGAAGGAGGTTGCCAGTCAACAAAATAAAGTCCTGTTACGTTGCATTTTTAATGGGAACGCTATGGTTACATTTTTCTAAAGAAAGAGAATTTTTACATTCTGGAAACTGATAACAAAAATATTTCTATGGTGGGAATGGGAGAAAGTAGTCTGCCCTGGTAAAGGCCGTAAGAGAATATACTGTCAGTAGAAAATCTGAGAACATTATTATCTACATTTTATCATAAGCACACTCTAGTATTTATAAAAAATTCCAGTGGTAGAATTCTTCAGTCTGGCTGGGCATCACCCCCTTGCCACTTAATTAAGGATGGTTCCAATTCCATCATCTCAAAATGTGGACGCGGAAAGTATTTTTGTGACCTGTATTTAAAACAATGAGTGTAGTCTGTGATCTTTACTGTTACTGGTGACTTTATCCAAAAATTTACGTAGGTCCACATAGCATATTTTATAATGAAAAAATAGCATATAAGATCATTCCAAAGAATCATGTAGATCATACTCATACAATACAAATTAGCTTAGTTTTCCCTGGGTACATATTTTAGGTTCAATTTTCGCTAATGTTTATGTCCTTGATAGCATAGTGAGCTTTAGTTTTATGCTGTAAAACAGTAACCTACCCTCCTTAGTAACAACTGATCACATAGTTCAAAGAAGACTTCACAAGAAGTGTTGAGGGAGAACTGGATTTTTTTGTCCATTTACTGTGAGACATCATTTCTAATTCATATGCCATTTTACAGTAGTTGAAAAATGTGTGATAAATTCATAGATTAAATACCACTCCAACTAAGAATAATCAATCAAAAATGACAGCTGATTGATTTCTTTTGTAAATGAGAATATACTTATTGTTTAATTGATTTCAATATGCTCAAAAGGTGATTTGAAAGTCATATATTCAAAAGAATATTGCTGCTGTTTTAGTGAGAATTTTAGAAGTTCAAAAATGTGACTCATTGACTGACTTAAGATCTTTTTTTCCCTGTCAAGATCAGGAAATTTATGACCTAGTCACTTATTTTGAATTCACTGTGAATGTACATAATAGAAAATGATTTAGACTTATGAAGAAGCCTCATTTTTTAATTTTATCAATAGTTTCTTTCCAGTTACTTTGGAGTTGGTTTCAAACTATTTATTTTTAATGAAATGTAGCATGCCTCCTATATCATGAACAAAAATTATGATCTCCCTGGAGTGCTAGGATTCTAGAATTAGGAGCCATAACAGGCATGAAACAGATGGCTCCACAATACAGACACATTTTAAAATAAACATTAATACAAGTTAGAATAAAATTCTTATTAAGACTGCAGTTTTAATCATGTTAACTGTTGTTGACTTTGCTACTCAAAACTATTTCACAGATCCTAGAAGGGGAAAAAACAATTAGTACAGAATATGATGAATGTATGGCATTAACTATGTTATTTACAATAAAGTTGTCTCCCAGAAAAAAAAAAAAGTTGTATTTTGGTTTCATAAGACACGGTCTATAAATATTTTTAATTGCTTTCATAATATTTGAGTAGGCTTATTACATATGTCTACTCATTTTCTCACTCTAAAATATGTTTGTTTATATGATAGCCTACCACCTAAGCATCCACACTAAGGAATTTTTTCTTCAGTGTGGTAATCTTGAGTGCTTAATTGACCATTTAGAAACATAGGTCATTTCTCTATTGAACTAAGTGAAAGCATAATGGTTAAAGATATATTTTTTTAATAGCCGGCTTCAGTGTCTTTGAAGGCACATTTCCTTGACAACATACTACCCATAGAGACAAAAATTACATTAAATATATTTGTTACTCTGATAGAGATTTAAGGTTGGTGATGATTATGAAGATGATGTACATATATTTTGTTTCTGCAGAGTCTGATTTTCACAAATGACTAACTTTGGTTAAGTCTTTTTAGTGTAGAATTATAGGACAGATAGGCATACTCCTTCATACTTGATCTATCTTTAGATCCAGACAGAACATTGGAGTGTGGAATGTTAGAACATAGTGGAAGGAAAATGGACTATGACATGGCTTGAAAATCCAGATCCCACATTTGCCTCTATATTTACTTTGCCATTATTACTTATTAGCTCTATGCCTATTGCTCCAAAAACAAAAGAGGCCCGTTATACATTTTGCACCCAATTTTGTGAGTAAAAAGAGTTATAATCCATGGTTTCTTTGATATGTGTTCAGCATTTTAAGTAACATTAAATCCTTCTTCCTTCCGTTTTCTATTCTCTAGCATGAAGTTATAATGTGATTTTTTTTTAACTCTGCAAAATAAACATTTAATTTATATTCTTGAAACTCACTTTCTCTCTCTTGGTTCTGTACCCATCTTTTCCCACATTTTCACTCCTTCAAATTCTGCCTACTACCTGGTAATTTTCTGAGCTATTCCTATGAGTCAAAGCTCAGAGCTTTGCCTGAGTCCTTCATATTAAACACAGAAGTTTAGGATATAAAAATACTTTAAACATGACAAAATGTGAGCACTCTTATGGTACAGAATGAAATGGACTGAAGTGATTTGCCTAAAATCATGCAACTAGTAACGGGCACATCTTAAAATCAAATAAGTGTTATTTTAATGCTTTGTACCATTGTTTCATTATAGATATATTATATAGATGTCTGTAATATGATTTTTTCAAGTAGGATGCCAGAGTAGGAGAGAATCTCACCAAGAAAATTAAGAAGTCATTTAAACTTTTGGATTCTAAAACACATAGTTGTCTACCTGATAGCAATCCCAACTATCATTTAAATAATGGTCTAAAGGTGACATATCTGATATCAATATATGATTTTGGTCTTGAAAAAGAATCTGGTGAAATCATACTTTAGGATTTCACTAATGTTCTTTCCTAGTGTTCCCTACCTCATTCAAGGGGAATATTCACTACTTTATCATTTAATATAAACCTGATATTTTATTACAAAACTAATACATGATCACACAATTGAAAAATAAATGCATAAACACATAGAGTTGAATCATTCATACTAAATGTATTTATTTCCCAATTCAAAATGGCACTTGAAGGATGAAACTTACTTTCTCATAAAACCAAATATGAGCAACCAAGATTCTGTTTAGTGTCTGTAATAGTTCATGAGTGAATGAGTTATTTTAATACATAATTATACATTTGTATAAATTATACATATGTAAAATTATATATATATCATGTGATCATGTATGGAGCAATTTTTATTACATAGTTGGTTGTTTTTAGAGTTTTTCTATCATAAATCATAAACTACCTTTCTAAATATATATGATTTTATACCTGGCTAAATTATTGAAAGAGAAATTTCTTTTTCAAAGTAAAAAGGACAGTTTTTAATGCATTGGGTAAATATTCTTAACTTATAATCTAAATGATTACATCAATTTATATTTTTTGTTCGGTTAATTTACTTCTTTGATGTTATTGATATCTCTATTGCTACCTATAGTTGGAAGCCAATAGTGATGCCTCAATTATTTTAAATAGCTTTTTCCTGTTTACAAAGAAAACATAAAGAACATTGTGGGAAGAAGAAATAGGGTCAAAATTAGACAATTTGGTGTTAAGTGTTGCTTCTTTTCTTGATAGGCATTTTTCTTTTCTGAGTATCAAAATCAGGGCTAAATTTCTTGTCCTTCAATCTATAAGATGGTTGCATTGTCACAGTTAGATACCTGGGCATTTGGGAGAATATACTGAAATTGTGAAGGAACCCCATCCCTTCTAGGCCCTCCAAAGAAAAGTCAGGATATCTCTGAAGGGGTATATTTGGATGAATATGAGCAATTGTTTTATTATGTGCTTCATTAGCTTGTTATTATATTTTAAAGTTATAATTATTCATGTGCCTCATCTATTAAATTTTTAGGACTGTATGAATGGAAAATTTTAGCCATTCTAAGCTACACTCACAGAAATGAACAGTTAGTTTTAGTTGCCTTAACAAGTAATAATTAAATATTTGACTTACAGCCATAGCATAAACAAACAAACAGATAAATAAAACATACTCAATGGCGTATAAAACCATTTTTCCAAATTGATAATGTCTGTCCTTGAGATCAAAGCCAGGATGCCTGTTCACATATGCCAATTGATGGCTTGCCAACATTTCTCACTTTGACAGTTGTAACAACATACCAGTAAACTTCCTAACAGAACACACTAAGAGAGATTAGTGATTATATCTTTTAAAATCAAAATAGAAAGTAAAATGTTTAATGTTGGCCTTGTATATACTTTTCACTGCATGATCCTTTCTGACTCCAAATATATATTAAGCTATCCAAATACCTGGGCTATTGTCCCCTAGGCTATTATATTTTGCCCAAGGTCTTTTTAAGGCTTACCTTTCCACTCATGCTATTATCTGCGTATTGAGAAGTCCATAGAGTCTGAGTCACTGAAAAATTGATAGATGAACAGCCTTAATGTTTGGTCCACAGTCGGCTCTACAATACTGCCAATCTGCATGGAAATTAGCTACAGTTAGTTGATGCCTGAAAAGAGTCCATTTATTTTGTTTTGAGTCAACTCATATGATTGTAAAATTATTTCATATTTTGAATAGGCGAAGTCTGCTTTTTGGCTCTTTCCTATTTGCCCAACTTTCTCACGTTTAGTTAGCACACATGTACCTGCCCTCCATCAATTACAGCCTACCCATTCAAGTCTGTGGAGGCAGCTACTTTATGAACCAAGAATTGGGTCCAGGCCAAAGCTTAGCTTTTGATTTAAATACTTCTAATTCCTTCAGTAGTTTTGAAATGATAAGGTTTTCAGGACTTTGATTATTCTATTTTTTCCCTGTACTCAGTAAACCTTTATCATGTGGTTTATTATTTTTGGTGACAGTTGTTTTACTGAAATAAAGCTAACTAGGGTCCTCATTTAGAAGTATTTTAGGCACTATTAACTACTCTCTGAAGTGTAGCATGATCGGTTGTGTAGCCAAGTCATAAGATAAATTATTTAAAAAAATTAAAAACCTCTTTCACTTATAAAATATTATACTAGGATTCAAATTCTGCTTAAAATCATGATTCTTGGGGTGCCTGGATGGGCAGTTGGTGAAGCATCTGACTTCAGCTCAGATCATGATCTCATGATCCATGGGTTCAAGCCCCATGTCAAGCTCTGTGCTGACAGCTCAGAGCCTGGAGCCTACCTTGATTCTGTCTCCTTTTTTCTCTGCTTCTCCCCCACTCACACCCTATTTCTCTGTCTCTCTCAAAAATAAGTAAACATTAAAAAAATTTTAAAAATCATAACTCTTCATCAAAAATATCAGCAAGTATTAACTAGAATTCTCTAAGTCAGATATTAATAGTGTATAATAATTATGCAAAAAACAACAAATTTGCAAAAGAAAAATACTCATCAATTGTAGTTAATTCCAAATAGATTAATCTTAGGTTTTCTTGTTTTACCTTGAAGAACTTGGACATCCAAAGCTGTAATTCCTCCAGCATCAGACTCTGGGTGAAAATCATCTTTTCTTCTGCTACTCCATTAACAGCATTTAATTTACCAGAAAACCTACCAGGGAAGGGTTTCAGGATTGTCTTTTGACCAAGTATTTGGTAAATATGCTTTTACTAGTGATTTGCCTGTTGCAACATCTGTAAAATATGAAACAAAAATGAAATACTATGTAACTCTTACCTATGAATGGAATTTTAGCTATTCAGAAAAAAATCCTTTTAACAATACCCCCTACCTCTGTAATATAAGTCAATTATCATCTAGCCAAAGATTGTATGAAAGCTTACCTGCCAGTAGTTTTAAAACTGAGTTCTTTCTCTCATCCCATCAGAAAAAGTTGTCTGTTTCAACAATGACAAATGGAACTTACGAAACGAAAGAAGGCACTGGAAGGGCATTTGTGGAAACTGAGTCACAGGATATATAATTTTCCAAGTTCCCACACCAATGTTAATAATTGGGAGAAGAGAAATCCAATCTAGATTTCATTAGTCCCAAGGTTTATATTGGTTCACTGATACTTCATTTTACAAAGATTTGGGGTCTTATGACCAGGATTCTTGTCAAAAAATCAAATCTGAATGTGATCAAACAGGAGTCATACGTCTAACCAGTTCACTATCACTACAGAAGAAATAAAAGAGATAGAAGGAGAATTGAAAATGACCACAGCTATGCAATGAAAAAAAATCTATGACCTGGCAATGGTAGGATACTTTTAAAAATAAATTGCATGGGATTCAAAGAGGAATGGAGGGTAGATTTACACATTGAAAGTGATATAAGGATAGCAATTGCTTGTATTGTATTGATTTACTAGGAGTAAACAATTGGAAAAGTAGACAATTAAGGAAATCTGGGAACCTAACTCAATAGTTGTTCATAGTACAGAAATTGTTAATATCTGATAATTTGGCAATATGGAGTTTAAGAAGTCTATATTTTTAGAGACATATAAAATATTTCCTGATAAATTATGTGACATTTGGCATTTTCTTTAAAATAGTCTATGTGCCTTGCTAGTCATTAATTGGGTAGGAGCTAGATGAAATAAGATTAGCGTTAGGTGCGGATACATGGAAAGTCTTTATACCATTCTTTTACTTCATCGTGCCTGAAAATTTCCTTAGTAATAAGTTAAGCACTTTAAAAGTACCTTTATTTATAGAAACACTGAAAAGCTATCTGCATATTTATTTTTTTTTAATATATCAATGTCATGCCACAGCGGGGGAGGCCATCATCTTACTAGGCAACATTTTTAATTTAAAATAAGACCATTATTTTTTAAGTCACATTGTGTTTTTACCTGCCGCATCCCTAATGTTTTGGTAACATATAATCAAAAGTAAAAAGGTAGTTTTGAAACCATTTTTACACAGTGAGAATATTTCTATTAATAAGAATTTTATATCAGAGACGTGAAGTACAGTCTTTTGGTTTGCTGGGGGTGTCAGATAGTCTGTCTACATTTTCTATTATTAGAACCAATGTCAACACAGAGAAAAGGGTGTTCATGCTGCCACAGGGCGTATACCTAGACTACTTCTGAACATTATTTTTCAGGAAGAAGTGTTCAATGATTTGATCACTTGTCAGACGCGTCTCACTGAAAGATCTTGCAAAGCTTTCAGTTTTCTTTCCTTTTCCATCTGGAAAACAAAGAACAAAGGCCCCATTCTTCAGTGTGGTGTATTGAAATCCATGCATTTCATAGAAATCCTACTGAATATCAGGAGCTGTGCTGAATTTTTCCCACCTTTGTCATCCCCATGACCAGTTTTGGTACTGTTATCTATCATCCAAACACTTAATCTAATTTGTTCAGGTTGTGGGGGGCTTGGAGGGAGTTGTTATATAATTGTGTGGTAAGAAACTTTTAAAAAAAGCTCTGCAATCAAGTACACAGTAGACACTGCTGATGAATATGTCATGGAGAATATTTTTAAGCAGATGGTATCCACAGTGGTATATCTACAATTTCCCCTAAAATTACCTTCTGTCATTGAATGAGCCGTACTGTAGCTGAAAGTAAAGCCTCAAAAAATACTATCTCTGAAAAAGATGTCACAGTTTGATAACTTGTTCCCACCTCATGGGAATGTTGGGTAAACAAATGAGATAATCAATGTGAAAATTCCTTGAGCATCTCAAGAGTAAGGTGCAAAAAGAGCCCAGTATATTTTATTATGTTGTAATATTTTAATTTGGAAGATAGCACATTTTTATATATCTGTATATAGATATGATTAATGATAGGAATGAAAGAACGTATTTTTCTGTACTCTACAAAATTCACTGCCATCCTATATTCTTGAATTACCCAGATAAATGAATACATTCTTGTGCTGTGGTACCTCTTCATACAGGTTTGTTTTTTAATCTGATGGAAAAGAAGCTCTGTACATTTGCATAGACTTGGAAAATATCAGTCTTTGGCAAATAAGGATTCAGATCCAATTCCTCCATTTTTAACCCATCACTACTAAGGTCCAAAACTGTATGTTTCCTTAGTTGTTAAATAATATTTTAATGTAATTAGGTATATATTATTGGCCCCAAAATCTGAAACTGTATGTGTAGAGTTAGATTTTTTTTGAATAAAGAAAAAGAAAAAGGTTATCTGAATTCATAAATAATTCTATAAAGCATCAGTTTTGGCCAGTGGATGTATCTATAGCAAATTACCCAAAATTTACCAATTCAAACATATCATGGAGTTTTAGGAAGCCAAGTTCTTAACCCAGACCAAATGCTAAAGGATGAAACATCTGACTTCCCCCTAACCTTGTAGGCTACCTTAAATTTTTTTAACTTTACCTTTTTTGTAGGAACTTCTCACTTCAATTTAGTTCTGTATTCCTGTTATCTCCCTACACAAAATGTCTTAAGACATACTTGAAACTTTCTCATACTGTCATATAAATTATTGATAAAAACTTTCCTAGGGAGATTTGCATATTAAAAGGGATCAAAAACTTAAACTTGTTGCCCTGGATCAGTAGTTAGTTTCCTATTGTATGATTACAATTTAATACCTACATGGGGTGAACTCTTTTGGAGTAGAGAAAAAAGTATTACTTATTGAGAGCTATCATTATCTAGAGTCTTGAGATTTAATTCTTAGTTTTTTTTCTGCAAGAATTTACAGAATGCAAGGGTTCAATGAGTTTCCATCAAAATGATTAGAAGACAAAACACAAGACATACCATTTTGTAATATGAGAATCATATGTTTAGTGATGAGTTCATAAAATTTTGAGACAGGGGCAAAGGCTTTAAATTTTTTTTTTTTTAATGTGTAGAATGGCATTGGATTGCTCCCTAGCATCTAAAAAAATTTGGAATACATGATCCCTTAAAATCTGAAAGAGAATTATTATTTTTTTCTTTCTCTAAAGTTTAATTTTATTTATTTTGAGAGGGAAATAGAGAGCAAGCATGGGAGAGACAGAGAGAGAGGGAGATAGAGTCCTGAGCAGGCTCAGTGCCACCGGTACAGAACCTGATGCAGAGCTCAAACTCACGAACTGGGAGATCATGACTTGAGTGGGAGTCAAGAGTCAGACTCTTAACTAAATGAGCTACCCAAGTACCCTTGAAAGAAAATTATTTTGAATTGTTAATTCCATTTCCAGAAATCTAAGCAATTAAATGAGATGGTAGGACTTCCAAACATACAAGGAAAAAATATATTAGCTTTCTTATCAAAATAGAATTTTGAGGCCTGTCACCTAGAAGACTCTTATAGGATTTAATATTTTCACCAAGAGTTTTGAGTGAAAATCCACGTAGGATTAACTGCCTAACTTCCTTTATTAAAACATTTTGACTTGACCTTCATTCTCCTACCTGTAACGCTTGTCTGTTTACACTTGCATCTCTCCCACTGTGTGGGAGGGGGAAAAATGTTTCCTACCTGCCTCTTCCTCATTTTTATTTAAAAAAAGACAGGGGACAAATTCTTGGAACTAAACCGGAAATAAAAAATCCACCATACCCAGAACCTCTCTTAACTAACTGCCTTTTCAGATGGATTGCATGGTATTTAAATCCAAAGACTTCATACTTTCCATATACATACTTGAGCGGAAAGGGTAGCTTTTGCCAGAAGTGAGGGACAGTAGGAAAATTCGTGCTAAATTTTGATACTTATGACATGCTAATTTGCTAATATACGATCTGGAAATCCATGGAAGGGGTCGGGGGTGGCTGGAGGGTCAGGGCAGCTGTTCCGATCAGAGCTATTGGGCTTTTAATGAATCAGTAAAATCAACCCAATCAGGCTAAACAAAACAAATAAAACCATGTCAAAATTTGAATCCAGGCCCTCAGCACAGGGAACCGGACAATTGCACTATTTACTATGCAAAGGAAAATGTCCTATTTGACCCAACTTATTCAATTAAAAAGGTGAAGAAATAGGAATTTTTTTTTCCTTCTTCTGTTTTCTGATTATATCCTCCATATTGTCTGGCAACAGTAATGCTACTTTATTGTTGTGTAATCCACTGATATCTGTAGCTGTTTTATACTAACTTGGTTTGAAGCACTATCATGTCATTATCTAATGTAATTAGCATTTTTCCTCTGGCCATTTACTGATAGGACCATTACCACCGCACCATCCCACTTCTGAATAAATACAGAAACCTTCATGATTTTTAAAGTATAAAATCAACATTCAAATAGGATTCTCTTTATTTAAATAGACTTATTAGAAATTTAAAGCAGATGAAGATGGTTTCAATGAAATGAATAAATAATTAAGGCAAATCTGTATACTTGTCAGAAATTCCATATTAAGAATCAGGTGAGGGGAGACAGTCTCCTGACAGAGCTGTCATTTTTTTAGTTAAAGGTAATGTTAATTTTTTTTAAAAATCTTGATGTTCTTTTCAAGTTTACTTGATCAAACCAGAAGCCAAGAAAAAAAAGCTGCCAGATAACTTACACAGGTAATAATCAGAACCTTTAATCACACATAAAAAGAGCCATTCAATTCTATGTATTGCAAAAATCATCAGCTGGTTGGGAAGGCAGGTTTTTGTACTTCAAGCAGTTTTATTCATTGATCAGGTTGTGAAATAAAATAACAGATTGCATTTTACAAACTGGTCACTAGCAATGCCTCGTCAGCAGACCTAGACAATAATCCCAGAGTGTTGTAGGACCGCAGCCGTTAATAACCTGGCTTGTTAGTTGAAAGCTGGCAGACTCTCAAGCATTTAAGAGGATTACTGCTATAAACCATATTAATTTTTTTTCTTAACATTCAAGTCCATGGTGATGAAGAGCTTCTGTAATAGAAATAGTAAAGTCAAACACACAGCAAAAGCCTGTGCAATTCCTTTTTGTTTAGTGACTGATTTTACAAGAGGAAAATAACAGTCAGGCTTCATTGTACTGAGTTGGAATATTAATTTTTGATGAAATAATTTTTAATTGCAAATCCTACAAAATAAAATAAGACATTATGTTAGAGAAGCTTGCCCAAAGGATTTATTTCTAATAAGTCTTGTTCAAACAGATTTTTTTTTAATTGGCCTCTCTCTCACTTACTATGGAAAGAATTAGGCAAAAAGCCCAATAAAATCAAAGCTTCCAACTTTTGACCTCAAAGAAATTTATCAATCTCATGTCAGAGGCAGCACTGGGAGATAAAGGTATAGACTCTGGGCCAGACTGACTGGGTGTGAATTCTTATTTCGTCACTTTAGGCTACCAGCTAGGTTCTGGGTAAATTAGGTAGCCTCTCCATGCCTCGGTTTCCTCACCTGTAAAAGGAAGTAATAACACCTAACTCTTAGGATTGTAATAAAGATTACATGATTTGATATTTCAGTAGTTCATTAAACGGTGCATGGCATATAATAAATTCGATGTACGGTTTGTAAAATTAAAGCCTGAGAATATAAATTAATGTATGTCAGAGATAGAATAAAATCAGTAAGTTTTATGTATTGGCCTTTAGTGGTAGAATACAAAGTCTAAATTAGAAAATAGTTGTTCAATCAAAAATACTCAAGCAGTTGGTATTTAGAGATACAGTCAGAGATAAATTTGGATATATATACCTCTGAAAGTTGTATACTTAACTTTCCTGTAACTTTTTGGAAATTATTTTATTTTAATTCCATCAGCCAGAAAATTTGAGGATGTGTGTTCAGCTAACGTGAAAATCTTAAGTAAGAGTATTCTATATTGTACCCAGGCTTTGTTGAACAGAACATTATTTTTTTTAAGAACTTGAACTCTTGAAGGGTCAAAATACCAGGGATTTTTCAACTTAAAAATGTGTAAGAAACACCACAGGAACTTGCTAAGAATGCAATCTTGGGGATTCTAGCTCAGATGTGCTATGTCCCTGAGTCCACAAATCTGCATTTTAAGAAGAGGCTCAGAATATTTTGGACGTTCTCCTAAGACTACATTTTTATCAAGTATTGCTGCTACAGAAAGCATTAGTTATTTTTCTAAATTTTATCTGACCTCCAAAACACCAGGTAATTGAAACATATCCACAGGATCAAACTATTTCCTTACCTTTTCTCTCCTTTGAGAAGAAGAGGTTTTCTGGTCATTTATATTTCAACCACATAATTTTTAAACTTTTTGATGAATGCAGAGTTAAGATATTGTGGGATTAAATGTCCTTCTAAATACATGCCCCTAGAAGAATGAGTATATTCTATTCACCCTCATAAAAATCTTAATTCATATAAACGATGTTATCTAGTCATTGATACTGTTATATTTTTAAAAGACAATTATAAATATGCCCCTACATGGTCATTTTTAAAAACAAATTATATGAAATCATTCTTATTTATTTAGAACTAACATATTTTATGAGCAGTATTAAAAAGTTGCAATCCACAAAGCACCTGGATAGTCTGACATTCACTGTACCAGAATTGCTAAGGGGCCAGGAAATGGAGAATGAGAGCTCAAACAGAGCATGTATGGTGTAATAGTAATGTTCTGTGCCTATTTAAAAATTGTTCACACATTGATCCTGTATTCTTAAGAAGTTACCTTGTACTTACAGGTCTTTTAAATAAGTCCTGTCCTTGTTAAAAAAGGAACCTAAAGGGGTACCTGGGTGGCTCAGTCGGTTGAGCGTCCAGCTTCGGCTCAGGTCATGATCTCACAGTTTGTGGGTTCAAGCTCCACATTGGGCTCTGTGTTGATGGCTAGCTCAGAGCCTGGAGCCTGCTTCAGATTCTGTGTCTCCCTCTCTCTCTGACCCTCCGCTGCTCACACTGCCTCTCTCTGTCTCTCAAAAATAAATTAAAAAACATTAAAAAAAAAAAAAAGGAACCTACCATTGACCAGTGCAGTGATCACCAGTATCTGAGAGGTAGACAAGGTGTATCTGACAAGGAGATACCCAAGGAAAGAAGAGCCGGACTCTGTCTTTGCACCATTTGACTCAATGACCTGGCTAAGGGCATGGTAGCTTTTTGAAGAATCTTCCTCAGTAATACAAAAAGAAAGTTAATTTTTAAGGTCCATTTTCCCCTTGTGACAAGGTCCCAATTATTTGTGACAGTAGCTCCCAATCAAGGACATTTTGTCACTATAAAGACAGCTTCTGTGGACATGATGAGACAGTTCTTTTTGTTCAATTTTATATCACATGTAGATTATTTGACAACATTTCAATAATACCTTTAATGTTTATTGAGTGTGTGCTCTGCCTAAATGTGCCTTGTAGGACTGCAATTAATCTTCGCAAATTTAAGAAATAGCTATTGTTGTTCATCTTATTTTGTTTGTTTTTAGATCAGGTAACTGAGTGTCTGGGAGAAAATAAATTCAGGGTTACACAGGTCATAATGGTGACAAGGGCTCAAGCCCGGTTCTCTGATAACTGAGAACCCGCCTTTTCCCCAGGCCTTGTCCCAAGCATGTTTTGTAGCTAGCTCTTCGACACTATATATCCTTTTATACGAAACCCGTGATCCAGTAAGCGAAATGTTGCTTTGAACTCTGTGAGCTGTTCTAGCAAGTTAATTAAATGTGAGGAGGGACTCACTGGACCCTGTGATCTGTAACAGGTTGGTCAGAAGCACAGGTGACAGTCTGGACTTGAACCTGACTTTTTAAAATTTTTTAAAATCTGTGTTTATTTTTTGAGACCGAGACAGAGCATGAGCAGGGGAGGGGCAGAGAGAATGAGGGAGACAGAGAATCTGAAGCAAACTCCAGGCTCTGAACTATCAGCACAGAGCTCCATCTGGGACTTGAATTCATCAAGTGTAAGATCATTACCTGAGCCAAAGTCAGATGCCACCTGACTGAGCCATCCAGGCGCCCCTGAAACTGACTTTTGAAGTAGAGTAGGGGGAGGGACAGTCTTGTGGGACTTAGCCTTTATCCCGTGGAATCTGGTGCTATTTTTGGGTGACTAGCATCAAAATTTAGTTAAATTATAGGTACCCAGTGGGTGTTGGAGAATTGCTTGGTAGGAAGAAACACCTTCCAAACATTGTAAATGATAATGGGAACTTTAATGATAATACAGTTTGATACCCAGTTTATACTTAGGAGCTGAGAATTACTTTTATTCTAAGTAAGGGGACTCTCTGAAATTCTCTTGATGCTGGTAGACTCTGCAGCACTCATTCATTTTATTGTTTTTATTGTTACTTGTTTTTATCAACCAGTTGACAAATACATAATGACTAGTAGAATTTATCATTGCTCTGTAGCTTAATTTTAGGCAATTCTAATGGTGAATGATTCACTAAACTTTGAGGCAGTCAGTTCAATTATTTGTATATCTCTGGTTGCTAAAAGCATCTTCTTTATATTGGCTAAGCTCTGTAACCTAAACTGGTCCTGCATTTATAATATAAATACATGCATATATTCATAAAAGGTGATGTAGAGCCTGAGTACAAACTCGAGAAAGTGCTTGCCCACAAGAGGCTACATGCCTTAACAAAATCAGAGGAATTAATGTAATTTTTGTGTTTTGAAATCATGCTGTCTTGGGACACCTGGTGTCTCAGCCAGTTAAGCATCTGACTCTTGATCTCAGCTCAGGTCATGATCTCACAGCTTGTGTGTGAGGTTGAGCCCTGCATCAGGCTCTGTGTTGATAGCATGGAGCTGGCTTGGAATTTTCTCTCCTTTTCTCTCTGTCCCTGACTCATGTTCGTTATCTCTCTCTCTCTCTCTCTCAAAATAAAAAACAAAAAAATTTTGAATCATGCTGCCTTATTATGTAATATTTTACATTTTTCCTTTTTCTCTGTTTACCCAGCATGCTGGCATTTTAGTAAGTTTTCTATAGAATTTTTTTAAATGTTTTTATTTATTTCTGAGAAGGAGAGAGACAGCATGAGCAGGGGAGGGTCAGAGAGAGGGAGACACAGAATCCGAAGACAGGCTCCAGGTTCTGAGCTAGCTGTCAGCACAGAGCCCAATGTGGGGCTCGAACCTACGAACCATGAGATCGTGACCTGAGCCAAAGTTGAACACTTAACTGACTGAGACACCCAGACGCTCCTCTATATAATTATTTTGATAACACCTTACAAATTCTTATTACCTGGAATGTAAGGTAGTAGTGGAAAGAGTCTGAACTTTGAAATCAGAAAAGCAACATGAAATGATTAATTCTTTCACTATGTGACTTTATTTCACTACACCTCTATTTCTTTATTTGTAAATTACAAGCAATATCCAACTCAAAGCCGTAATGCTTTGTGGATTTGTCATGCTATATATATAGTGATTTCAAACAAATGATATAGGTGGCATTTATTTGTTACACGGGGAATTCTGAAAGCAAAATTCTATATTAAACTAATTAATTAACCAATTAATATGTCAGAGTCTGGAAAACTGTTTACTATGACATATCAGTTTGTTAAATTCCAAAGAAATTGTGATACTTTTTGAAATTTTGACTGATTTTAATGTTCAATTCTGTAAAACTTCTCAGAAGTCCAAGTCACTTTTGTTTACTTTGATAAATCCTGCATCAGTAATAAAAACTTTAATTCTTGAGACCACCTATTTCTGTACACATGTACTTATTTATGTCAAGTGGAAGACCCCGATCTCAAGTACATTTTCAAAGCCCATAATACCTGAGCGTCCTACCCTTTGAGGATCATTCATAAATACTTGTTGAGAGTGATGACCAGACGATATTTTTCACATGTCCTCATTTACAAGAACCATTTGACTTTGCATATATTCAGAAATATATAACACTTTTTTAATGTCCTTATAACTCTTACATTTTTCTTCATTGTTAAATAAAAAATAAGCAGTCTCTCTCCCTCTGCCATTTCTCCAACTTATTCCTAAGACTAAACAATGTTTATGTGATGTGTATTTTCAACCTTTATTAATACCATTGTAATGGAAGGATTCATGAATTTTAGTTTTTCCTTTTAACATGAAAATCAAATCTATCACAGTATATTGATAAATATTCCATGAATGCACATTGCAAATACAATTGAAGTTCTTGTTCATTAAAATCTAATTTTAGAATTTATTGATAACTCTGTTTAAAACAATATTAAATACAAATGAAATCATAAATGATAGGGTGAGTATTGGTAGATATAGATTTATAATGTAACCTTTCACTTCTCAGTTCAAGGTCAAATCTGATTCTATCAACTGAATAGGATTACTGTTGAGATAAATTGTATCTTAAATTATAATTCTTTACTGATTTAAGTGCAGCTATATGTGTTTTTCTTTCTTCCAGAGAATCAGGAACATAAAAAACGATTTAACCCTGTCAATAAAAATATTTCTTTGTAAGTCAGTCCATAAAAAAAATCCCATAAGCTATATGCTATGACAGATTAATATGCAGTAGTTAAGAGTCAGATTACATTGAACCAGCAAGTCTGGAAAATAATTAAGCACTATACAGAAACATTCTGTTGAAGAATTCAAAGATTCAGTTGGGCTTGTGGATTAGTAATGACATCTTTACTACTAGTTTAAGTACAGGGAATCTCAACTCTCAGCCATCTGCTGTTTTGGATCTGTTTTCTAAGAATTGCTGACATGATAGCTAACAGATTTAGAAAATATATTCAACTTGCAGTGACCCAGTATGTGAGTGTATTTATATGTCCTACTACAAAGTGGCTTTAGAAAATATCAGGATATTGTAACGTTTACATATTACACCTGTGAGAAAAAATACTGAAAAAAAATGTCACTTGAGATAGGTTTTTCTTTATTTTCAAATATGTTTCTCCAAAGCCCAGGTAAAGTAAATCAGAGGTAGTATTAAAATATTTGTTTTTGATGTTTTTTGAGGTGTGCAGTAGAATTGTATTTGTTGTTTTACAATTAACAGAGCTAAATTTCTAGAGTCCTACTTTTTGTATTATTCATTCTACTTAGCTCTTCCAAAGTAAATTTCAGTTAAAGGGCTTCAGACATTTACTGGAGTTATCTTCCATGAAAACTATAAAGAGGATATTTTTGAATAAGTTTCACGAGACCGATGTTATGAAACAAAATCAGTCCTCTTCATTAGGTTAAATGGAATGACCTACTGTTACTTACCTGAAGTGGACAGTATGCTAATTCATAAGGCTCAGTATATTTCCTCAGTTAAGCTGAATTAAAGAAAGAGATGAATAAGCACTCTGAACCATAGGTGCCTTTGTGGCTCAGTCGATTAAGCAACCGACCCCTGGTTTTAGCTCAGGTCATGATCTTACATGATCTTACAGTTCCTGAGTTTGAGCCCCACATCAGGCTCCACCACTGGCAGGGTGGATCCTGCTTCAGATTCTCTTTTTCCTTCTCTCTCTGCCCTCTCTCACTCACACTGTCTCTGTCTCCCTCGAAATAATTAAGAGAGATTTAAAAAATACCACTTTGAACTAATTTGGCATCAAAGTAACTGACACATAACTACACATATGTGTTTGTCTGTATCTGTAAATAGGTAGGTAGATTGATACAACATGGCAAATATGGGTATAGATATATATTTTTTAAATATCTATATATGTGTATATAATTATAGATATTTAGATATACAAAAAAGTTCATCATTCTCTATTTTTTGTCAGACATCCTGACAGAATTGAACTCTCAATGAGTATTTGGTGAATGATTAGCCGCATAACAAAAACTCATATGCAGATATCCTGACTCAAAAGCACTTCTCATTTCCCTGCCCTGTAACCATTAATATACTATATACTCTTTTATTGCTGTATAATATGGTGGGATTTGTTTGCTTGTTGAAATGTATATTCTTTGGCTTAGGCCTATTGACGGTACTCTACTGGTATTGGAGACAGAAGCAAAAGACATTGTTCTTACTGTTTCTATTTGAAAAGAGTATTACGTGGGAATTAGAATATGTAGTCTTGCTCTGCCACTAAAAAAACATTTGTTTCCTGTTCTTCCTGTAATTAAGATTATTCCTTTGTGCATGTTTTCACGCCTGTGAAATGAAGGTAATTGTGGCAGCTACAAGAAAGAAATCTTGTAAATATTAAGTAACACATACAATGGTCCTTTCACAAAGTAAGTGCATACTAAATATTATGTATTAACAGTATTTATCATCTGCATTTAGATATGAGAAAACCAAGACCTGCAGCCGTTGAGTACTATTTTATATTCATTCATTTACTTGGAAGTTTTTATACACTTTTTTTTTTCATAGTCATCGCCCTGCTTCTAGAGACTGATAGCACTCTCTCCAGTCGCCTCTATCCCCCAGCTGTAGCTAATAGATCAGTTGTCCAAGATTTTGAAACTTCATGAGGGCAAAACAGGAATTCTCACTTATAACTCCTGCTTCCGTATTTGTCTGTTCCTTCCACCTCATAACCAGTAACACATTTTACAGCCATATGTAATTATACCTTAAAGAAAGACTCATGTTTTGTGTATGTTATTTTTAAATAATTGGTAAAAACATGAGTATAGACATAGAAGAAATAAATATATATATGTTAAATAAAACAGCCAAATTTGTCTTTCCCATGTGTAAATTTGTAGGCTGATCACCTATTATGTATATAAAACTCAAATGCCGTTGGAGAAAAAAAGTCTATGAAAATTCTTCATGCCATAGACATATCAATAATGTAATTATATGGAAAAACATTTTCTGAATAATATATTTATATATAACATTCCTTCTAAAACACATGTGTCATCTTCATAAAATTTTATTAAAATTATGGATCCAGTCCAGTTTTCTTAATAAAGCATGTTTGTTGGTCCTTTTTTTAAAAAAAATGTTAACATTCATTTATTTATTTATTTATGTTATATTTTTGAGAGACAGAGAGAGACAGATCATGAGCAGGGGAGGGGCAGAGAGAGGGACACACAGAATCTGAAGCAGGCTCCAGGCTCTGAGCTGTCAGCACAGAGCCTGTTGTGGGGCTTGAACCCACGAACCTGTGAGATCATGACATGAGCCAGACATTCAACCAACTGAGCCACCCAGGTGCCCCCTTGTTCCATTTTGAATACTGTGCTAAAAATCAAATACAAGAAACATATTTTAAATTTTTTTTATTTTGAGAGAGAATGTGTGCGAGTGGGAGAAGGGCAGAGAGAGGGAGAGAAAGAGAATCCTAAGCAGCCTCCTCTCTGTCAGCGCACAGCTGACTTGGGGCTCCACCCTCAAATCCTGAGATCATGACCTGACCCAAAGTTGAATGCCTAACTGAGCCATCCAGGTGCCCCGCAAGAAACTTCTGAATGACTAATAGGGACCATATTTGCTCTCCTGCTACACAACTCAAAAAATCTGACAAAATATATAAAATGTGCTCTTCAGATGTAGGGGAACTGACAATGCAAAAGAGGGAACTCTTGGAAAACAATCAGCATGAGCCTAAAGTGTCCCAGCTACTGCCTGGAAGTTTCCCAGCCACAGCTAAGGAATTGGAATGCAAATGGAGCATAATGCTCTTTCTGAGTAGAGAAAGAAGCCAGGGGGACCTTGAGGTCAAGGAGGTTAACAATTCATAAGAAAGAATAACCAGAGAGAACTGCTTAGAGACAGAGCTCTGGGAATCTGAAGAAGGTTCCTCCCGAGTCTTCAGTGAAGAGGAAAAAATGTAAAGCTGATGCAAAAGGCTATTTGAATGGAACTGAGGAACAATCACTAAAGCTCACATAGGGCCAGGAATGATTTCCCCATCAGCCATATTTCAAAACCCTGATAATGTTAGGATATCAGGTAGAATACTCTTAGGGTCATTGCCTCAGAAGTGGGCAAAGTTAGGCCTAAAATTGTGAGCACTCTGGTCCCATATTGAAAAAAAAAAAAAACAATGCTTAAGAGCAAGCCTCTCAAATATAGGTTTTCAATAATGATTTTATTGACATTTTGAGCCAGGCAATTCTTCATCATGGGAGTGCCTTGTGATTCATAGAATGTTTGGAAGCACTCTAGCCTCTACCCACTAGATTCTAGTATAGGCAGCCTCTCCTGACTATGATAACCAAAAGTGTCTCTAGAAATTGACTAATGTCCCTGGGGTAACAATTACCCCTAGTTGAGAACTCGTTCTAAACATTAATCTCTTTCCAAAAAACTGCATCCAGGAACAGATCCCAGGAATATTTATAGCAATACAAAAAAATATCCAGCACTGATCAAGGTAAAATTCAGTATGTCTGGTTGCCACATAAAAATTATTAGACATGCAAAAAAGAGCTTATAAATAGAACTCATAATAGGTAGAAAAATAAGTCAGTTGAAACAGAGATAAAAATAAAACAGATTATAGAATAGCCTCAGACATAATAGTTAATATATGTTCCATACATTCAAGAAAACAATGAGCATGTAAAGAAGAGGATGTGAAGAAAAAAATGAGGGGGGGAAAAACAAAGTTCAACTTGTATGGTGACTGAAATGAAAAATGCACTGTGTGATATGTACATAAAATTATATACTGCAAAAGAGAAGATTACTGGACTTGAAATAACAACAGTAACATTCCAAAATTAAACATGGGAAAATACTGGAAGAAAATGTAAAAAGAGCATGAGTAAACTGTGGGCCATCTTTAAAGAGTATAATATATATATTTCTTTCAAAGAAGAAGATTGAAGCTGAAAAGATATTTGAAAATGGCTGAAAGTTTTCCACATTTGTTGGAAACAATAAACTCATAGATTAGAGATGCTCAATAAATTCTAAGTAAGCATTAGCAAAGTGAAGAAAACTCTACCAAAGATTAAAATTAAGTAGAGAAAATCTTAAAAGTATCCAGAGAGAAAAATTATGTGAGCTGAAGGATAACAATGACCACCAACTTCTCATGTAAAAGTGCAAGCTAGAAGATAGTGGAGCAATATCTTTAAGTGAGAAAAACTAAAACCCAACAATAACTATAAAAAAAAACTATACAAGTTAAAATTCTGTACTCAGAGAAAATCTATCAGTCACAAAAGTCAACTAAAGACTTTTTTCAGACATGGAAAAGCTGAATTATGCTAGAGATTCATCTCCAACATCTCTGAATTATACTAAGGGTTAAATAAATTATATCTTACAGAATTGAAAAATACTTGAAAAATCACTAGAAGCCATATGTAAAAAGGTTCTTATTTTTAAATTAACGGTTTAGAGAAAAATAGTATGTATTTGGATTTATAAAATATTTGAAATAAAACGTATGGAAGGGGAATATTATTAATGCATAAATTCATAAATGCATGGAAGGGGAAATGCAAATCTTATTGTAAGCCTGTTATTCCATATGTGAAATTATATAAATTACCTATAATAAGGTAAAGGTGTGTGCTATAAGTCTCAAAGTAATAACTAAGAAGAGAGTTATGGCTAAAAAGCCAGCAAAAAATACACAATGGAATTTTAAAACGTGCTAAGTCTGAAATAAAGAAAAAAAGATAGAAAATTATCAAATAGGAAATATGTAATAATACATTAGGTTTAAAGCCAACAATATCGTTAATGTCAATAACATTAAATGAAGTGATAGACATACTACAATGAAAAGAGAGAAGCACCAGTTCAGATTAAACATTACGACCAAAAATATATTGCTTTCAGGAAACTTTAATTATAAAGATAAATAGTTTAAGAAATTGTATCATGTATCTTGAATGTATCATAGATAAGCTGCTATATAACGATCGCCACGAAATTAGGTGATTAACTAGTTGTTACCTAACCTTCTAATTTCTGTATAAGTCTAATTACATGAAATAGAAGTTGGGGTTTAGACTACTGTATTGTAAATGATGGAAAATAATTGCATATGTTAAAAAAATAAATTGTGTTATATTCAAAAAATATATATATAGGCAGAATAAATTATAAAGTACAAAGAAAAAAGTAGTTTAAAAGTAACCTGATAGGGGAGAAATATACCATACTAGCATGTGCTCACACACAAACACGCTCACATCTGGTAATAATGTCTTAATATCAGAGTACGTAGTTGTCAGAGAAGAACATATTATGAGTGTTGATAAAGTGTCAATTTATCAAGACCTAGCAATCCTGTCATTGCTTCTAATATCCCAGATTTAAATAGCAATGTTCTTCATAAAGTAAAACTTTTAGGACTTTAAAGATAAATCTACAATTAGAAATTTTAACACTACTTTGATAATTGATAGAACAAGTAGAGAACCATTCAGTAAAGATAGAAAGGATCTGAGTAACACTATTACTACCTTGACCTAATTGATAGCTATAGAACACTATACACAGTGGGCAGAATACACATTGTTTTCAAATGCATGTGGAACATTTTTCAAGAGAAAATACATAACAAAAATAGTCACCAACTGGTGATAGAATAGACAAATTATAGTATATCCTAGCAATAGAATTATACTCAGCAATAAAAAGAAATGTGCTACTGGTACATACTACAATAATAATATTTAATAATTATGGTTTAAACCTATATAATTATTCTGAGTAAAAGAATTCATTATTAAATAGCATACATAGTATATGATTCCATTCATATGCAATTCTAGAAAATGAAAACTTATTTATTGTGAAGACAAGCAACTCAATGTTCGGAGATTGAGAAAAGTTTGGGGATGGGTGGAATGTAAAGAGGTCTGATAAACATTTGGTGTGTTGTATGATTTTATAATCTTGAATGTGGTACTGATTTCTAGAGAACAGATGTATATACACATGCTTCATGGGAATATAAATATATGAACATTTATCAAATTGTTCAGTATAAATAATTTTTTGTATCCCAATTACACCTGTAAAAATGAATTTCAGTGGTCTAGGTTTCTTATTCTTATATAACTTTTAGTATAATAAATATATTAACTTCACATTGTATTATGAATACTGTTATAAATATTGTATATATATATAAATATGACTTGATACAACTCTTTTCCACACTACTCAGATGATTTTAGAAAATATAATACAAACCCTTTTAGCATTTTAAAATTAGACTTGGAATCATAATTATAATTTCATACATGAAAAGCATGCAGTTCATTTCAGTAACATATCCCACAATTGAAAGTATTTTGCTTTCAAAAAAGAAAAGAAATGGTAAATATTAATCCAAATCAGAATAGTCATCAATGGTCATGAATTTTGGAGGTTTTTGTTGTTATTTAATATTTGTTTTTACTTAGTACCATATATCAGTGAAAATATTGGATAGTTTCCTGGGTGGCTTTTGTAGACATAATTTTCCAATCTCTGACCTGATGAACTGACCTTCAGGAAGTAATGCTTACTATAAATTATCTTCTTCAATTTCCACGTGCAGTTCTGGGCCAGTTCCTAGCTCCACCATTATCTGCCAGATAGTGTCCTAACGAGTGCAGCCTGTCATAGATTGCTTTTTATTTCTCACCTTTTTACAGTGGTTTTCTAGTGTGTAACGTAATTCTATTAGTGCAGAAGCAATTTTTTTCTGAATATGAGATGATGACTAAGTTAATAAAATGCTTTGTTGTGTTCCTTTAATACAGTAAGTACTGTATGTGTTTGCTGTTACTATTTTTAAAGCGTATTTATAAAAGAGAACTAATAAGGAGCTGAAAGGGAAATAATTGAACAAAGAAAGTATAAAAACAAAACCGAAACAAACAAAACAAAAATTAGAGGCCTGCCAAGACTTTTTCAATGGAATTTTTAGAGAATCTTCATCAGTAATCATCGAAACCCATGGAAACATATAGAATAAATCAGTTTGCTCACAACTTTCTTTACTGTTTTTCACTGTTTCAAATTGCATTACAATGTAGTCTCTCAGGTAGAGAACACAAAGGAGAGCTACAGACCAAAGTCATGACAGGACTAGCTTTTATCATTGTCTGTGTACTTGCTTGTCCCCGGGAGGTTATTTTTCCAGAAGGCTTCGCGATACTTTCCAGGGACCTTTCCTAGCAACCAGCAGGACCCCCTTCCCTGCAGGGCCGCTCTAGCGATCAGGGCCAGCCTCTCAGCTTTGGTTTCTCCGGGAATGTCTTCCGCTCTGCCTCATCTGTGAAGAACCGTTTTCCCAAACGCAGGATTCTTGGTGGACAGCTGCTTCCCTTCAATGCTTTGAACTCATCACCCCTTGGCTTCTGGCCTCCAGGGTTTCTGAGGGGACATCTGCCCACAGCCTTATCGGTGAACGTGATGAGAAGCAATCTTCCTCTGAGCTTTATTGACGGGAGCATTTCCCTGTATGTTGTGGCACCATTTTGAGACCAGGACCTGAGGAGGTAAAGTGCAGCCACCATGAGGGCTATAGAAGCTAAAAATTACACTTTTCTAAACTCAAAATGAAAAAGCACTGACCCATGTGAGAGATTTCGATTTCTAACAAAGTAAATCTCCATCTTGAAAAGCCCACACCAAGAAACAAATAGCCCAGTGGGATTTTATTGATTGATTTAATTATATTTATTTATTTTGAGTAAAGAGGTCTTGGGTACAACAAGGGAGGAGACGCTGTGGTTGCAGATGAGGTCAGATGGGTTGCCTGCTCTGACCTCACAGAGCACCATTGTGACGGAGCTCCAGAACCTGCCTATATAAGACCGTGGCCTGGCGGGGTGTTGGGTCTCTACAGCCCAGGAAGCCTTGGTGACCTGTTGTCCTGACCCTAGCTAGCTTGCTTTCTGCTTGTCTTTTCTTCGTTTGGTTCATTTTTTTTTTTTCATTTTAATTTTCCTCCTTTTCTCTACTCATTTTATCTCCATTTTCTTGTTTTTTCTTTTTCCTTCT
Organism: Suricata suricatta; assembly: GCF_006229205.1. Classification (NCBI taxonomy): domain Eukaryota; kingdom Metazoa; phylum Chordata; class Mammalia; order Carnivora; family Herpestidae; genus Suricata; species Suricata suricatta. Next base: position 34,913,016 of record NC_043703.1, read on the forward strand.
TTTCCCCTTTTTTAGTTTCTCCTTTTCCCCATTTTTCTTTATTTTTTTCCCTCCATTTTCTTGTTTTTTTTTTCATTTTTCTTTAGTATTAGTGTTTTAGTATAGTTAGTATCATTTCTCATTGGTAGAGTTAGCGTAGTATTGTTAGTATAGCATAGTTAGTCTGGTTAGTATTGGCAGTAGTCTGGTTAGTATTGTTGGTGGGCGGGTGAGTGGGTGGGGGTTAGCATATTAGTGTAGTTAGAAAAGGCAACCATGCTTCTGGGGCTATTACCCGTTGTCTCAGACAATGGGGAGACCCATATCGATGTGCCCTCCAAGACCCAAGGGGAGGGCAGCGTCTCCAGGATGCTGGACCACCCTGAAGCTGGGGATGTGGGATATCCAGTATGTCCACAAGACCCAGCAGGACCCTGCTGGCCTCCAGGGCCTTTGTTATGAGGCCAAGAAGCTGGAGACATCCCATCAGCCAGATGTCGTCACATCCATGGAGGTGGTGAACACCATCACGAGGGTCGCCCTCGTCTCCCGCCAGGTGAGCAGAGACCAGCTGGATGAGGCCTGTACGCACCATGGCCGCGTGGTCGACGACGGGCCCCACACGTTCTGCCAGCTCCTGTCCAGTGTGGAGTGGTGCCACCAGCAAGGTGTCTCCCCCGGGGACTTGACGCTGGAGACCCTACTCTATGAGAGGGAACTCAAAGTATCTCGCACCGGTGTTGGCCTCACCATGGAGTTTGCGGGGTACAAACTCCACACGTTTCGGGAGAGCCCCGGGTCAGTTGCCCCGAGAGCCTTCCTGTGGCAAGAGGAGGAACGGCCTCCCATGGACGTGTGGAGCCTGGGGGCGGTTTGGTCCTCAGTGATCACGGGGTACGAGCCCTTTGAGGGGGAAGTCTTCTGGCACTTCATCGGGGACTTTCAAGGACCGGCTCAAAGCCTGGACCAAGGTGTCCTCCTCTTCATGTCACTGAAAGAAGGAAACATATGGAAATGAAGCGAAGGGGAAAATGCGTGGCAGGAGGAAGGACTCAGTGCTTGGCTTCAGGCTACCACACCTGAAACAATGGACAATGAAACAAGACAATGGCCACACAGTCCCCCACTCAGCCCCCAACCCAGCCTAGCGTCTGGGGTCACAGGCTTGGAAGGCTCCTGGACCCCAAGCCCAGCCTCCTCGGTCATCTCCAGCAATTTCTCCCCGGGGACTTTGAGCCCCGAAAAGACTAACCAAGGGGATGACCAATCAGATGAGGAACGGACCCCGGTGAGGAGAAGCGTAGAATGCGGGAACAAACTTCAAAAATTTATATTTAATTTTAGAAAGTTATTTAAGAAAAAGTAAAGTGAATCCCGAATGAGAGAACCACAGTCTGTGCCTTTCATTTCGTTTGATTGTTCACTTGAAAGAAACAGTTTAGAAAGAAAGGGACAGGGAGAGTGGGGGAGGGCCGGGAGAGAACGCATGCAGACTCTGGGCTCTCAGCTCAGATTTGATGTCAGGCTCCAACGTCCAAAACTGTGGGATCCCAACCGGAGCCCAAACCCACCCGGAGTGGGACGCTTCAGCGACTGAGGCCCACCCAGGTTCTTGGTCCCTGCCATTGATTCAGAGGGAAGATGCAGAGCTCCACGAAGCCCAGGGACAGGCACAGGAGAGTGGCCAGGGGGATGGGTAGGACCACATCCAGGACAGCTTAACAGGGTGCAGGAATGACAGCGGGATAGCCACCTGCTGGATGTGGAGCTGTCGGAAACACAGGGTAGATGGCCAGACCGTTGGGGTGAGGCCCTTCCTTTCTGCTGACTCCAAGAGCCACAGTCCTATCCCAATCTTGGAGGGTCAACAGGTACTGATAGAGGTGGTACACAGTACTGCAGCAGAGGCCCAAAGTGGACCAGGAGACCGAGAAGAAGGTAAAAGTGCCGGACAGTCCCCCACCCAGCCTAGAGTCCAGGATCAGCACACGGAGCCCAACCCCCCCACAACACCCAGTGGACCAATGGACGCCTGGGACTCCCTCCTCAAGCTACAGCCCCTCTTCTCGGCATAGCCCTGGGAGCCCTCCTGGAGCCCCAGTCCAGCCCCCCAACAGAGCCCTATGACCCCTTCTGCAGCCCAGCCCGGCCTCCCAGCAGAGACCTGGAGCCTTCTCCTCCAGCTCAAGCCCAGAACTGGGGCTGCACGTGTCCCATTTGGAGCAGTGTGGAGTGACGTCATAGTCATAGTATGAGTGATGTCACAGTAGGGAACTCCCCAGAACAATGAAACGGAAAAATGACCGGGGGACTCGTCCCGGGATGATTGCAGGAGAGTAATGCAGAGATCGTGGGGGCGCCTGGGTGGCTCAGTCACAGAGCGGCCCACTTCAGCTCAGGTCATGGTCTTGCAGATCCTGGGTGTGAGTCCCCCATCAGGTTCTGTGCTGATAGCCTGGAGCCTGGGGCCTGCTTCCGAGTCTGTGTCTTCCTATCTCTCTGCCCTTCCCCATCTCTCACGCCATCTCTGTCTCTCTGAAAAATAAACCTGTGTTGAAAGAAAAAAAGTTGCAATATAATGTTGTAAAACTGTCAAGGAAAAAAGTTTAGATAGCATAAGTGAAACCACATACTTTGAAAGAAAACCCATTTGGAGATCAATGTGTCTAATTAACATAAGAAAGCTCAAGGGAATGGCTTGTAAATTTAGAGATTAAAATTCTATATTTTGGGTTCACTCAATGAGTTACAATTTTTTTTCAAATTTTTCAGACTTAGCTTTGCTAGAAAGTAAACATGTGATCATGTATTTAAAAAAAAATATATATATATATATATATATAGAGAGAGAGAGAGAGAGAGAGAGACTCAGTGAATTGACAAGGAAGGAAAAGAGAAGATATTCTCCAGAATTCTCAGTTTGGTCTTAGTGAGAATACTAAAAAGTGATCTCAGTGATCTCAAGCATACTGTATTATCCTCTGGTGCAACATTTCCTTTGGTACTCGTGCTCTTTGGCTTCAAATAGATTTCACTTTAAAGAAAATGGATCCTTTTTTTTAAATTTCATCAGGGGCATAAGTTTTGACAAGAGTAGATATAACAGTTTTCCATAATATTTAAGGAAAATATTTTTGTCAACTGAGATTTTTCAGCAAATTAGAATATATTGCACATATTATTCAATGAAGAACACTGATTATCAGCTAACTGTAATTAATAGTCACAACCAGATTCAACACAGATACATTGACTTTATGGACTGTTTAATGTTTCCGTTTGCTTTGAAGTTAGCATAATTTAGGCTGCATTATGAATGTTATTTATCTGGTAATGGTGATTTACTTGTACTATTCCATTCATAGAACCTCAGTACATTTCCTTGATGGAGGGGGTAGGAAGCAGGTAGAATAATGTCTGTATGCTTCGATTCTGCAACTACAGCAAAGGTGTGCCCAGAGTCTGGTTTCTAACAGGTGTGCCAAATTGAATATAATTATTTAACTTCTGTTTCCTTCTTCAGTTATTTCACATCTTTAAGCTTCATTTATTTTTCTGTAAAATTGAAGTACTATCTACTCCTGGAAGTTACTGTAAGGATTAAATACCTTGATGTCTTGGTTGGGATTCCTCCAGAAGCACAGTTTTAGGCAATAATACTAACACAACACATTTATCTGGATAAATTGCAGGAAACACTAGTAGAGTGTACGTGAAGTGAGACAGAGAAAGGAAGTTAGCCAGTTAAATTTGTTTGATCTAGACAATATTACTGAAGGTAGTTGGAGCTTAATCCAGCTCTACTGAGCAGGCAATTCAGTTACTCCATCTGAAAGGAGAGGAACTAGTGTGTTCTTGGTGGAATACTATTATGTGTGGTTATGGGTGTGGATGTGGAGAAGGGAGAGACACTAATTTTCAGGTAATTCCTATCCGTTTAAGTGGGTTCTGGCCCTAGAGAAGGTCTCAGGCAAAGAAATGCAGATCCAAGTCTGGCCTGCATGTGTTGGACAGGGCAGGGCGTGACTGAAAGGAACTGCTGTCACTGTTATACCACAAAATGTTTAACAGCACAAAGAGAAGTAATGAATAAATAGGAGGTCTTTGTGTGGCTTCTGAAATTCCTGGGCTTCCTCTGCTGGGAAATGGAGATGAAAATAAGACTTATCTCAGGGATGCTCGGTGATATCTGACCCACAGTTAAAGGCTATTTAACTGTGTTCTTTATATTTCTTCAGTGTTATCCCTTGTTTATTGTTCTCAGGCTATGAATTCAAAACTAGCCCTACCTGTAGCATGCTCTAGTCCATTTAATTACGCAGGAAATAATATATTAATAGCATGAATGTCAGAATTTTAAAGATAAAATAATGTTTTTATCACCTTGACTCTTGACAGTATTAATAAGTTAACCACCACTTTTGGACTGACTCTGAAAATATAGCAGAGGGAAAAAAATCCCAAAGCTTTTTCAACATGAATTATCTTCCCTAAAGTTTTCCTGTAGGTGCTACAACTTCCATCACTTTCTAATTACTTTCAACTGCAAAAGAAAATTTCTGAACATATTTGTCTTAAGTGCTGAATACTGCATATATATTTCATTTTAATTTAAAAAACAAATTATCATGAGAACCTTAAAGTGGTTTATAGTAACTTGGACTAAGTTTATTTTATACTACTGGAAATTATTTAAAAAAAATATAATAACCAAGCAGGTGACTGGTGATTTGGGTCATTAGGAATTATATATTAAATATTTTGTACATTCTCCCCCTGAAACAAAATGTCACACTGAAATCGTTTTTCTTAGAGTTTAATGATATCAAATTAAATTCTTGGAAGCCATAAAACTATAGACCCAGGAGGAACCTTGGGAACTGTCTAGTATAAACACACCATTGCACAGATGAGGAAATTAAGGTCTAGAGGGGGAGTGTGCCTTGGCCAAGGTTTCATGGCTCATTGGCTTTTTGTAATTCCCCACTTTGCATTTGCTGATCTTTTCTTTTTTAAAACCATAATTAAGGCATTCATTCCCTTCACCTTGGAAAATTACTTAATATTTCTTAAACTTGGATTTTTTTTACTCTTAAGTGATGATAATTTTATTAACATGTTTCGTTACATTTACATACAGTTCCTACGTGCCAGGCATCCTTAAGAGTGCGTACAAGTTAAGTGTTTTACAGAAGTAAGTGCTTTGCAAATATTCCAAGTACTTGATGCTCACAGCAATCCTGTGTATTAGGTACTGTCATCAGCATCATCATCATGTAAAGCATGTTACTACTGAGGCCCAGAGAGATTTTGTGACTTAGCCTGAAGTCACACAGTTAATAAATCACAGAGTGAGGCTTCAAACTTGTGCAGCCTGGCTCCTGAGGCCATGCTCTTAATTATTACACGGGGCTGCCTCTCATAACTCATACTGAAATCACAATAATGTATGGAAAACCAATGGAAACCAGTATACTCATTATCTTTAAAACTGTGGGAAAAAATGAAGATATCTAGGATCTTCTTGTGTTTGAATATTGGCTCCATCTTATTAGCTGTGTCACAGCTTGAAGAGTCACATATTTTTTGGTTATCAGATGTTTCACATTAGTATTGGGAGCAATAATTATTTAATGAAATTATTTGTGGAATATAAACATATTAATATATCACATTAATATGTCAAGTTAATGTTACACTATATTAATATACTGTGTATGAAAGTTATTTATAAACTTTGAAGACTCGGGTAATAATTCATTATAAGGGGGAATTATAAAATGATACATAATGAGTCCTGAATGAATGGAATCTAAACACACTTATAAATTATCAATAGTTAAAATATATTTCTCCATCTTCAAGTCAATAGGGTGTAGAAAATGGGAACAACAATAGTGAAAAGGCAATAAGAAAAGGTAGATACCTAGAGTGGAGGCCACGGAAGTAAGCATCTCAGATCACTTTCAAGAGAAAGTGCTGGGAGAGCAGAGTTCATTTGTTCCATTGCATCCTTTCAGGTGGGGCCATGCCTCCCCTAACCGCTCCAGCCAGTGGCTGGGTACTACCAGACTATTCGTGTTGGCATTCCTGTAAGACAGAGAACTCCTCTAAAAGGCAACTTTCCCTTGGGGTCTCCCCATTTTTCTAGAAGAGATTTTCCCACACTCACACGGAAGTCTGGGATCTGAGGCTCTTTTTTTTTTTTTAATGCTTTTTTATTTATTTTTGATACCAGAGGGAGACAGTGCATGAGAGGGGGAGGGGCAGAGAAAGAAGAAGACGCAGAACCGGAAGCAGGCTCCAGGCTCTGAGCTAGCTGTGAGCACAGAGCCTGAGGCGGGGCTCGAACCCACGAACGTGAGATCTGACCTGAGCCGAAGTCAGAGGCTTAACCAACTCAGCCACCCAGGTGCCCCCTGAGGCTCTTCTTAACCAACCTTACCATTCCCTACTTCCTTTCACAAGTAGAGACCTACGTAAAGATCCTAAGACTTTTTCCTTGTCTTCTCCAGATCCCTTCTGCTTTATCTTTCATAGACTTTCTCTCACTGTGTCTCTTGTACTTTTGAACTTATCTTAGCAATTTCTTCTTAGAGGACCTGAAACAGCACACTTACATATTCCCACCATCCAGAAATCACGGTAACATTTTGTGTGTGGTGTGCTAGAGCCTGCCTCTACCGGCCATAGGAGCTAAATGTTTGTTTGTTTCTTCCCAGGTCTGGTAGCTTCTCAGTTTTTAATACACGTAGCTTGAAATCAGCCAGGAGGTGAGTACTTAAAATGTGAAAATCTTTTTCCTCCCAGAGAACCAATTGTTAAACATTTACCAGCACACCACGAGTATTTATCTTTTATATGTATGAAATCGAACACATTATTTGGTAAGCTGTTCACTCCAGTAAATGGTGACTAGTTTTCCCATATCAGTAGTCTTTTATAATATATTTTCAATTTTTTTATGTTTATTTATTTTTGAGAGGGAGACAGAGCACAAGTTGGGGAGGGGCAGAGAGAGAAGAAGACACAGAATCTGAAGCAGACTGCAGGCTCTGAGCTGTCAGCAAAGAGCCTGATGTGGGCCTTTGAACTCACAATCTATGATATCATAACCTAAGCCAAATCTGGGAGCATAACACACTGAGCCACCCTGTCACCCCTACAGTATTTTTCATGCTTTCCTGTTATTCCATCTTAGAGATAAGCATTCTACATAGGTAATCCTCTGCTGCTTAACATTTTAGCTATATCGAAAATTATAATTTTGTCAAAATATTGCCAGCATGGGTAATATTATACTTTTAATTTTTTTATTAACAGTACAGGTTAATTTTCAACATTTTAATCTCAAATAGTAATAAACACAGTAAGGAGCTTTGTTACAAATCCCCATGCTTGTAACCACATAGCAAAGATATTTTAACGGTTAGAAGTATGGGCTCTGCTACAAGCCTGCTCTGTTCAAACCTGATCTTAGCACTCATCAATTAAGTGACTTCAGGGAATTTGTACTTCAGCTATTTCTTCAATAAAATTGATTTAATAATAGTATTTTCCTCACAGAATTTTTCTGAGTGTATAATTAGTATACATAAAGGGCTTAGAAAAGAGCTAGCATAGTGAGCACTGCAGATTTGTATACTTGTTTGTATCACAATTATTTTTTTTATTACAATTGTTTAAACATAGTCCAAAATACTGATAAATGGAGTTTTCAGGTAGTATGTTGGGCTTTAGCCAGGAATTTCACATATGCTTGTTTTGTGTGGAATATCTGAACAGGCAATACTTGTAATTTGCTTAATGTTTTGCGTTTAATATTCAATATATGCCAGGAATTATTATTATTCCCACTGATAGTATTTATATTTCAGTGACCAGAACATGGCATATAGTTAGGCCTAACTTCAGATGGGTGGGAAATTGTCAGCTTTCTGAACATCTACAGGTAGAGAAGGACCAAATATTGCTGTGTGTTTATAACATATACCACACTCCCAAAGATCTAGCTTTCCAAATAAGTTTAAATTTGGAAAAATTTTACTTAAGTATAAAGTGAAATACTGTTCCTTTTTTGTTATATTCATAATCAATATCCATAATATCTGGCATTCATTCAACTTATTTCACATGAAATATCATTCATATAAAAAATGCATATGTATGATTTTATTCTACCCTGCAAATACTAGGGTTTGTATACACTATAAATGATGGAGATTTAAAACAAATAAAAGAAAAATGTCTCTGCCCTAAAGTTTATAAAAGCTAAATCAATTTTCAGCAAACTAAGACCTGTGGGACAAATCCAGGCAGCTGCCTGTTTTTGTAAATAAAGTTTTATTAGCACACATTCACACTCATTGTTTTATGTATCCTCTGCGGCTGCTTTAATGATCCAATAGCAGAGCTGAATAGTTGCAACAAAGATCCTATAGTTTGCAAAGCATGAAATATTTACTGTCAGACCCCTTTGTGTTAAAAGTCTACTAACTTCTGCTCTGAAGAGAGACTGATGTGGAAATTAAGTAAACAAATACACACTCAAGCAAAACACAATGCAATCACTTGATATTTCTAGGAACAAGAGTACAGTGATAGGGTTAGCATATAGAAAAGGATTAACTCTAGTTAATTTTGACAAAGAGAATTCAGATTATTTGCAACAACCAGAAAGGCAGTATAAACTAATTACAGTACTGCTTCTTTGGTAACCATAAATCATAACTACTGTGCATTTAAATTACTGGTAAATGCAGTTTAAGGAAACCTGAGATATTACTTAATTTGAAATCCAAAACTTTTCGTTACATCTTTTTCTTCAAAGAAACATGACCTAAAATACTGTTGTGCTGGGATTTTATAGAAAAGCCAAGTAAATAATTAGAGTAATTATGTGGAAAGTTTGGGCAAAAGCCACACATTTGCCTCAATTACAAGCAATTTTCAAAATCACTTTGCATGGTATAATTTGGTAATTTCTGAGATTAAAAGAGAAGAAGGAAATTTCTGGAAAAATTGTGATCCTTTAAAGTTGTGGTGAATTTTTAGTATAATGACAGAGGTAAATCTTGGTTTTTAATGCCTATTTCTACTTTCAATGTGCTGTAATTGAGAATAAGGATCCAGGAGGGGTGGTGGTATGAAAATTAAAAATTATTTCATCCCTTTTCATTCTTATCTCACTGTTTTTATTTGACCTCTGATTATTACTTAACTGGACTTTGTTTATCTCCAGCGAGAAACAAAGTGGAAAATGTTTTATGAGGTAAAAACAAGGCCTTGTCTTCTACTTCGGCTTTTTACCTTTATAATATGGACACAGAGGAAAAAAGGCCTCTGTGTGAAAGACTCCCTCGAGGCAATCCCAGAAACCATATATCTCTCTGCAGTTTAGGTTTTCATTATAGTTTTAAATTAATAAGTGAAACTAACTCAAAAGCTTTAATCTAGACTGTGGTATTGAGGAATGTACATTAGACATTTCTGTTTTAATTTCTATAGAGCTTGATATAAAAAAGGTTCCTTTTTTTTCTTTTACATTTGTTGAAGAGTATTGAGGACCTTAATGCACCATATTGACAGAGTAATAAAAATAGCAAATTGCATTTCAGGCCTTGTGCCAACATCATTAAACTCCCAGTCATACCCAAAACAATAAGGAGGGCAAAACAAAAGCTGTAGCTCTCCTCCACCTCCACCAGGATCCCTGTTGGATTGTAGTAGTCAGTACTCAGAAGCCCCCGACTTGGGTTCCCTTTACACTCAACTATTAAACAGCTCTATCATATTTTGGCTTCAGTACTATAAACAGCCTGCCCTTCTTTCTTCCCAGGTGTGCTTTTTAAAGAAAAAGTTTCATTGATACCTGCTCTCCAAGTTGGCCGCTTAAATAATAACTATTATAAAATGATTGAATGTCCCTCTCTCCTACTCAGCCAACCCGCTCTTCAGATTCACATGCAAAGAATTTAAATGTGCCAGAATTAATACCCCTTTTAGTTAAATCAGTGACCCCAAAAAAACCCATTCCACAATTTTAATACTGCACTTGTCCGTGGCAAATTGAGCAATAGAAAGGGCTGTTTGACCCAGTCTACAAAAATACAACCCTGTAAGTTATCGGAATAAATTAAAGTAAATCTTTAAAATGGTCCACTCCATTTGAAATCAATCAGAAAAGGATAATATCTTGTGGCTGCACTTATACATTCCTAAAACTTTTTTCCAGATGGCACAAAATAATATTTTTAACTGAAAATTGAATTATACCCCTGAATTTAAACCTTCATTACATATTGTTTACTATGTGGGCATTCATTTAGAAATAGGTAAACATTAAGTGCTTTCTTTTTTCTTTATTGTCACTTTCTATCCTTTTAGATAAGAGACATATTCTATTAATCCCCCAAATCATTTTTAAAGACAGTAAGTAGGTACCATTGGAGGCATTGGTAGAAGAGTGAATCAGTAGAACCATGCCATATATACTCAGGACAAAACTTTTATCTGTTACTTTTCTGAAAATTCTTTGTAATAGAGAGTGCAAGAGTATAACTGTTCAACATTACAGCCCGCTGTCTGCAATTGCTTTATAGAATATCCCAGGAAATGGTCCAGCAGGTTTGCGGTCGCTCAAATGAGATTCATCTCCAATATCGATCCAGTCATCCCATGGCAGCAGTCCCATCTGAAAGTTCTCAGATGCTTTGAAATCCTCATTTTTGTTCAGTTGACTGTGAACTTATCTGCTTGTTCTTTCAGAATTGCAATATGAGGGCAAGTTTCACTAAATTTCTTCATGAACTATTTAAACCAACCTACATTTAAGAACTTCTGGACCTACACGTTCAAAATTTTGGTACTTTTCTCCCCTCACCCCAAACTCCCAATTAAATAAAATTAATTGTGAAATAGCTCAAACACAAAGAAAAGCTCCAAACAAATGAGCAAATAGTCTTGCATCTTTGACTTGGTATAAACTGACATACCTCATGCAAACCTAGATTTCTATTTCATATGGTAGGACTATTGCATACACCATGGTGTGTGATCACTGTGTGTTAAGTCTGGCCATGATGAATCTCTTTTATGCAATCTACAATGAAGTTCTGTGTTTCCATAGACTAGATTGTCCTAATCTAAGCAATTAGTCAAAAATGGGTGCAAGTTCTCTTACTATAAGGGAGAAGATAACTGTAGAAAAATGGGAATTATAAACAAAAACAAAAGAAAACCCAGAATAAAGTTACACGTTAGCCAGCTGTGGAAAAAGAAATGAGGAGTAGAGACAAAATTCAAAGGTCAGGAATTAAAGAACAGCTTGTAGAATAAGATGAAGTTATCTGTGAGTGTAGTTTGAATAGAAGACTACATTTAGTAGTATTAGAATTAGATACTAAATAAGAGGTTTTTAGTTCTATTGAACTAGAGTGGTTTGTCTCAAATAAAAGTTAAAAGCTTAGTGAACTTACGGTTACAGAATCACCTTTTCAGAGACCTCAAGAAATGAGAACAAAATCTTCCAGAAGGCAGATGTATTTAGTGAGATGGAAATCCATTGGTTAAGTTTAATTGACTATCAACAGGGAAAATTTCTGTAAAAATTTTCAGAGGTTACCCTGAAAGTTTTTTGCTACAATTAAGTGGTTGTTGGACAAATCCATGTATGTTGTCCATGGGGGACAATAGTTTTCAGATACTGCTTAAACATCCCCCCATTATCTGTTGGTCAGAGTAAAGTAGCCAGAGGTAGATTTCATCCAACAGAAGTATTTAAGCCTGTGTAGTGGACTTCTGTTGATTTTTCTCCTCATATCTATTCCTCTTATTATAGTAACAGTTCCACTATATGTCCTGAGTCCTGGTCATGTTATATATAATGATTATATGATAATAAATTATTATTTATATTATAACATAAAGTAAAACATATCTTCATAAAATAATTATGCTGAGATTAACACTTATATGGCTCTTATGTACCAAGAACTACATGGCTCTTATATACCAAGAACTATGTGAAGACTTTCATCTTTATTATATCGGTGCTATTATTTCTGCTTTTTACTAATGACACAAGTAGGACACAGGAATTTTTAGTTTCTTGCACAAGATCCCTGGAGGAACCAGGATATAAATTCAGAAAGTCTAGCTCCAAATCAATATATACATAAATGTATATATATGTCCTGTTCATATTTACTAGATACTGTATCACATTTTTCCCTAATCCTTGATTATTTTCTGTTCTCAGAAATGTTTGCATGAGAAGACATAAAGTTTCCTCACTGTTGGTCACATTTGCATGATATTTGTGTGATTGTAGCATAATTTATACAGCATCCCCCATTGATGAATATTTATATATTTTTCAATATTTTGCTGGTACAAATAATAATGCAATAAAAATCTTTATAAAAGTTTACACGTTAAGAGTGAATATTTAAAGTGTTTCTGGATCAAAGAGAACATTTAAATATAATCTCAATGTATATCATCAAATTACTTCTCAAAAGCAAGATGTAGGACTACTTACCTCCTCACAGCTGGCCAGAAGAGTGTTTTATCAAAAGTGGCTTTAAATTTTTTTTTTTTTGGTCTTACAGATGAGAAAGGGAATCTAGGTATGATTTTATATAGAAATTCTCTCAGTATTGAGTGAGATGGAGCATATTTTTATACCATCAAGAGTCACTGTATTTCCCTTCTTATTTTCTCTTTATATCATTTTTCCATTTTTCTATTACACTGTTCATTTTTTCTAAGAGCTTATTTTTACCTGAATGAGATTAGCTCTTTGTGGTATATTTGCATTTTCCTCACAGATTTGAAATCAGTTTCATTTGTCTTTGATTTTCCCTACCACTGAAACATTTATGGGTTTTTCTTTTGTCTTTTTGTTTAGTCAACTAGAGCAATCTTTTAGTTTATGGTCCTGATTTTGTGTTATGTTTTAGAAAAGAAAGACCTAAGACCTTTTGCATTTTAGTTTGTAAGATACTTTTTCCATGCTTTCATTTGATTTCAAACATTTAGTCCATTTGGAATTTATCATTTAGTCTACTTGGGAATTCTATATACATGTGATAGTTTTGGGTAGGCCCAGGTAGGCTTTTGAATTCTTTCTTTTCCATCTATTCAGTCTTCTACTTGTTCACAAATGTAAGTTGGAGTCTCGTTATATGTATGGACTGTGGCCATAAAAATATGTTTTAAGACACATTAAGCTTTTCAAAGGCAATGTCCCAGTAGTTTCTGCTTCTTGGTTTCTACATTCCAATAAATCCCAGCTCATTCTTACTCAAAACTGAATTTTGCTAACAGGATGCTAGAAAAAAAATCCACCAAAAATATCTAATCAAGAGATGGCTTTAAAAAAATCTTTGAACATTATTTAACTTAGAAATTTATCAAGCAATAAAGTGCTATTTCCCCAGACTAGTATCCAAGCATAATTGATGGCAAGATCAAGAGAAAACCTTTTTAATGGCATAATGGAAATACTGTTGCTTGGTGTAGTTTCTCTTCAATGAACTGTGGTTCTATTGAACTGTTTTAACCCTCTCCATTATAGTGAAATTAATACTTTAATAATATTTCAACTGTATGCAGGGATGGACAATTGTAGAAGATTAAAGTATCACTGGACGACCTGTTGAGATTTTGTCTTATAGACCGAATGCTGTCTTGAGCCCAACTTCGAAATCTCAGGCATAAAATCTTTCATTTATATAAAGGAGTTGCAATAAATGATCTCTAATTTCACTCTCAATTCTAAAATGTTATGATTCTTGGCTGTTTTAAACATTTATCCAAAGTCACTGATTACTTGATAGCTTAGTTCAAATAACAGAATTTGACCTCCGCACAAAATTGTTTTGAAGACTGCTTTTTCAAAAAAAAAAAAAGCAATGAAATCTCATTTCTTTATTTTTTTAACAAAATCTAAAATAATAATCATTTTAAATTCTCCTTGGGTTGACCCATAAGTTATTAAATCACAAAAAAAGTAAATTGAGTGGAACACTGTATAAATAATGATAGAGAATTACAGGATTAAAATATTATTAATTTCCTAGCCACAAAACCTATAACCAAAATCAACTCATGAAGTCTTCTAAGGTTTGAATCATTCAAAAGATTCAAAATAGCATATTCTACCACGTCAATTTACTCTGTTCATAGGAGAGTAACCTTAGTGAACTTTGGCCCATCTATGGTGCCTAACCATCTGCTTCCAGAGGAAAATGATGCTTTCTTCAATGAAAGACATAAAAACACCGCATATACGCCTAATTGCCCAGCTGGCTGAGTTTAGAATAAAACACTGCAGAGCTGATTGGTGAATTGATTTTGCCATTTGCTGTGGTTTTCTGTAAGCATCTAATCAATTGGATAGTTTGTGCTGACCCATTTTTGGGTTATTGTGTCTCTGTAATATTTATCTTCAATACCATTTTAGCCTTATGTATTTTTATACATTTGTAAAATGAAAGCACTCTCCTTATGCTGATTCTAGAGTTTTTGTATGACAGGTACCTATAATGTATAAGTATACATAATTTTAAAAAATTAAGCCAGTGTTCAGCATGACAAAATGTTTCTACCTCAAATATATTCAGTGTATAATTTTTTTACTTAATTAAGCTAAGGGACAACAATTTTGAGATAACAACAATTTGAATACTACATCAATGAACAATTTGAGACTTTTTCCTTCATGTTTTACCCATTAATTGATAGACTGAAGAATTTGGAAGTAACCTTAAATGTCCTTTATTCCAACAAGCCATGTAACACTGGGATTCCCTCTACAACATCTCCACCATGTGGTTATTTGGCCTAAGTCACCACCAGTGACAGGAAACACACTATGTCCAGAGAAAATTAATTTTATCCATGTTCAGCTGACTGTTGCATACTCCGTTTTCATGTTCAAGTCAAAGTGATCTACCTGAAACTACTAACAACTGGTTTAATTCTACCCATTAGTCCTTAAAGCACTGAGCCTAAATCATCATCACTAATGCTTCCTTCCAGTTGAGAGATCTTCCAATGTACAAAGAGATAAATTAATATCCTCTAAATCCCTGTACATTTTTGACTGATCTCTTCTAACTATTCTATAGTGTTTTCACATTACCATTAAAATATGGAGCTTAAAACTTTACATTATGCCCTAGGTGGTAGCCGATTATCAGAGTGAAGGCACCTTATTACTTCACCCACCAACATTTTTCTTGACATGTTACTTCTATTCATGCAACCAGAAGGGGAGGTGATTAAAACCACACACTACTGAGGTACTGACGATAGCCCCTAAGTTGCAAACGTACATCCCTGTTCTGTAATCACGCAGTTTGCTTTCAGCGTTCCATATCTGATGGAGTACATTTACGTTTGTTCAGATGAACTATGAGCTTTCATTTTTCAGCCATTCATTCAAATTAAAAGCTTAATGAAGTTGATTTTAAATTTGATATTTAATATCTATATTTCTATTAGTTCAGTTATATAAAATGAGAAGACATAGTAATCATGGTTTAAACAAAAAATTTTTTTCCCGTCTCATGTGGAATCGTCGGGATGCATGTAGTCCCCAAGTCCCCAGCTGCTACCATGGCTCCCCAGTGCCCCCCGTGACTCTGGTTTCCCTGGTCCTTCCCTCTCAGGCACACGGTTTCCTTTTTCTAGAGGCTTCACGTTCCATAGGGAGCATTGACGCTCCACCTGTCACCCCCAAGTAGCCTCTATCACCATAAGGGCCCAGGGTGTAAAAAGAACAAATCAAAACTGATGTTACAAATTATCTAGAAGTCGATCAACAAATTTATACCAAACCATATTTCATACCAAACCACCTATGATTAGCAACATGCTATTATGGGGAAAATGTGAAGACTCAATCACTTTCCTTATTTAAGAAAAAAGTAAAGAAACTAAGAAATCATTTTAATGATTTTCTTTCGAGCGAGAGAGCCTACACAAGTGGGGGAGGGGCAAAGGGCAAGGGGGGGCTGTGGGGGCAGAGAGAGGGAGAGGGAGAGGGAATCTTAAGAAGGCTCCATCCCACCACCCTTGGAATCATGACATGAGCTGAAATCAAGAGTTGGTTGCTTAACCAACTGAGTCTCTAATGATTTTTTTAATAGAGGTAGAAAGTAGAAGTTTATTAAGGAGCTAAAATGGACTGAATAGGAAAAGTAACCACTGATGTAGAATGTTACTTAGAAGTTTAGGGAGATTGTAGAAACAAGATTGAGGACAAAAATATAAATGTTAAGGAAATATTAGACAGATATAATCATAGATAAAGATAAAATAAGACATAAGTCTGTATATACAAACTTAAAAATATATGGTAATCCAACAATTAGTGAACTAAAAATACCAACATTTACACAAGAATGACCGGGAATTATAATATGTAAACCTGAAAAGTTCACTTAAAATCTTTCATTAAAGAGATACACTAGAGTAACATGATTTCACAGATGAGTTTTATATGAAATTTCATCTACCTGAAATTTGAAGAATATATCCTTCCTAGTTTGGACAAAAGCTACCTGATTTACTTAATGTGCCACCATAAATTATACCAAATAATAATGAAGTTGAAAAATAAACTTTTTACATGTATAAACATTGTTCAAAGTAAAAAAAATTACCAAATGTATTTCAATTAATATGAGGAACTAGATCGGCATTGATGCTATTGCACTCATAGTTTTAATAGCAATTGCAATAGAAATAAAATATATGTCTAATATAACTATATTAACACATATTCAACAGATACAATATAAATAAATGTATCTTATTAAACATTTGAGGACAAAAATAAAGACAGTCTCTTCCTGGTGACTAAATATTGTACTTAAAGAAAACCTAAAATTCTGTGAGGGAATAGGAGTCTACTAGAATTCAAAAAGTGACTGACAGTGATATTTAGTAATTCTAAATGTTAACTGCTCTCATAAGCAATAAGCACTTATCATTGAAATGTGGTAAGTATTCTATGCATAATAATGTGGTAAGTATTCTATGCATAATAACAACGGGGCACCTGGGTGGCTCAGTCGGTTTAGTGTCTAACTTCGGCTCAGGTCATGATCTCGCAGTTTGTGGGTTCGAGTCCCGCGTCAGGCTCCGAGCTGTCAGCACACCTGGAGTCTGCTTCAGGTTCTGTATCTCCCCTTCTCTCAGCCCCTCCTCTGCTCATGCTCTGCCTCTCTCTGTTTCTCAATAATAAATTAATGTTAAAAAAATAACAACAATAAAAATAAAGTACCTTTGAAAAGTTAATGAGAAAAACTAGACCTTTATGTATAAATAAAAAACTGTACTAATTGAAAGGCATACAAGATAAGAACAAATAGAAATATATAATGCATTCTTGAATACATTCTTAATATCATAAAAATAAAAATTTCCCGAGATTCAAGTATATATTTTACTACACTAAACAATTCACATACTGATTTATTTTTAATTAGTATTCTGCCAAAGTTACTACCTTAAAAAATGTACGGTGATATATTTGAGGACATGGTATAGGGAGATAGGACAACTGGCAATGAATCTACTTACCTGGTATATAGAACCTCATGTACCATCACCTTGACTTATGATGTAGTCACTACACATCAATAAGTACTTCCATGAATGGTGTTGGAAGATGCATTAAAAGTATTGGCCATTTCTATTACTTGAGCAATACTAACATTTATGAAAGTGATTTTGAAAACATAATTTCACATGTCATTATGGCCAGGTACTCTGCTCATTATCATTGTTCTCTTGTTGTCCCCGAACAAATAAATAGCAGGCACGCAAGCTGTGGAATCTGTCTAGAGTCCTGTTTCTGTGATCTTATTTGTCTTCTACTGGAGAGACCATCACTGGAATTCACTATTAATGTGATACACATGTACTGTGCTTTAAGTTAGCTAGTAACATGCCAGCTGCTTGGATTCTTCCTTTAGTGTGTTATCCAGTGTTTAAACAAATGATCTGCCAGTATTTGAGTTCCGTAGGCTTCTGCACTTCCTCTTCTCCAACTAATGTGGTGTTTGTGCTCTCGGAAGACATGAGCAGAGACTTGCAGTGGATGCCACCACATCTGTCTCCTCCAGGTGGCACTTGCGCCTTCTTCCCCACTGTTTGCTTCATTAATGCTAATTTAGTGTTTTAAGAATTGGCAACTGTTTTTGCAGAATTTGAGCATTTTTTTCCCTTAGAGGAATAGGCCTGAGGATTTGCAGGACTGATTAAATTTTTTAAAAAATAGTTATGGAGTAAGCCTCATGGCCTCACAGATATTACTCTGTTTCCCAACTTGAGCATCTAGTTTACTGGCATGATTCTCGACACTGTAAACAAGTCATTATTCCAAGAAACCTCATTCTGTGGAGGGATTTGAATAAGTAGCTTGAAAAAATAAAATAAAATACCTATGTTCTTTTACAAAAGCTGTGAAATTTGAATATTATCCTAGAATGAAACTCACTCTCCTCCCCCACAAAACCTCTAGTGTGTTCAGGAGTGTGAGATCTGAATGTAAAGGCAAAAACAACTTCATAATGTTTGTGTTAAGAAATAGAAGTTTTTGGGGGCACCTGAGTGGTGGATTCTTATGAAAACTAGGAGAAACAATATTCTTCTATTTCTACATATTCATTCCTTTACCCAGTAAATAATTGTTGAGTTTCTCTATATTCAAGGGATTGTTATAGTTGCTGTGAGGGTCAAGTACCATCTTGAGGAGACAGATTGGACGTTTTCAGTAGTCCTAACAGAAGTGGGAAATCATGAGAACTTTAAAAGGAATGCTGATAGGGCAGGGGGGTAGGGTAAAGTGTGTTCATATGATACTATGTACAAGTTGGAGTGCTCTGTGGTAGTCAGCTTCGGAGGTGTTGCCCCCATTGGCACTTTCACCATTTTGTAATTCTCTCTCTCAAACATGGGCTGGCTCTAGTGCCTGTTTCTATCTAAAAGTATAGAGCACAAGTGATGGAAAGTCACCTCCGAGGTATAGGTAAAAGGGACTGACTTTCATATTGCTTATATGGTCTTTCAGACTCTTCCCAGAAACTATGAGATAATAAATGCTTATTATCTTAAGATACTGGGTTTGGGTTATTTATAAGCAGCAATATAGTACTGATATGAAACTTAAGCAGTTCTGAGAGGAAGAATCTACTAATTCAAGTAACAGTCTGTGGAAAAACTATATGCTAGGCACTAGTGACATAGCAATGGACAGAATAGACATGTTCATCAGCCTCATGGTCCCATAACAAAATATCCAATGATCATTAATGCAGCTAATTATTTAAGTTGTGCTAAGTTCAGTGAAGGAAATATGTTGTGTACAGGGAGTGTGTAGTCAGTTCAGTTTAGGCTAGTGGATAAGTGATGACTTCCATCAAGATATTATATTTAGTGCTATGAAAAAAATGGGTAGGAGGGTGAGAATAATGGTTGAGATATTGGGTAGAAAATTGTCCTTACAGAGAAGGGAAAGTCCATGCAAAGGCCCTGGGCTGGACACTAGTTTGAAAAAGACTTCAACATGTTGAGTTTTATAGGACATTGGATACATGGAATTGTTCCCTAAGAGCAATAATAAGATACTGAGGTTTAAACAAGGGTGATACATAATCATATTTGGCACTAAAAACCTTTTTTTTAAATGTTTATCTTAGAGAGAGGGAGACAGCATGTGAGTGGGGCAGGGGCAGAGAGAGGGAGGAACAGAATTCGAAGCTGGATCCAGTCACTGAGCTGTCAGCACAGAGCCCATTGCAGGCCTCGAACCCACAAAATGTGAGATCATGACCTGAGCTAAAGTTAGCCACCACCCAGGTGCCCCCATATGTGGCATTTTAAATGAGTCACTCTAGTTACATTGTAGAATAAGCATGTAGTGTACATTGTGGCATAAGGCCTGTTAGCAAGCTGCTAGATGATAAAGGGGAGAAAAAGCAGAGAGAGAATATAATACTCAGTACAATGTAATCAAGTGTGCCACTACAACAAACATTTACAAAATATCTAGATTTTACAGAGACAGAATATTTACTGAATATGAATGCACTTTACTCAATAAATCAGAAGTACTTCATGGTAACTTGTAATATAATATTAGTCACATAAGATGAAATAATCTATAAGAGCAGAAAGGCAAAGAGAGTATTTCTACTTTGCTACAGATTTCGCTAGTATAAAACTGTTTCTTCTGTAAGAAAAATGACCATAATAACTTATTTAAAGGATTTAATGTATGCTAAGGATCAGCTAGTGGTGTTTATATTTCCATGACTATACTTTTCAACTATTCTTTTTCTAGCATAGTTATAAAGATTGACATAAATTGAAAAAAGAACTTTCTTTTTCAAATACATGTAAGGAAGTGATAAGTACACAGTATATAATAGCAAAATAATATTTTTCCCTTTACATCATTTACTTCCAGAAGGACCACAGTTCAAGTAATCGGGGGTAAAATGATACAATGCCAGACATATTAAGAAGTAAAATCTATTAATAAACACTTAGAAGGCTCCTTCTCATTTAATGTGATAGATTCCAAGAGGTAATCCAGCCCAATTACATGAAGGGATACTTTCTTTCCAACCTGCTCTTGTACCAAGAATGATAGTCCATATTTTAGGACATTCCATGTTATTTTTTGTACAAAAATACAGTCAAATCAAATGATCTTTTGCCACATCTTTGATGATGAGATCATGTAGCAAGCAGGATTGTCTTTCTGTCCTAAGAGCCATGTAGAGGGAAATTAAAAATAAAATGTTTTACTGATATGGTACTTGGCTTTTCATCTTATGTTCTATCTCAGAAAGATAAATAAGAAGTAGGGAATTTCTCTAGCTAGATCTTACATTGTCAAGATCAACTTATGAAAAAGAATGTACTGTAAATGGCAGAGTCAGTACCATTGCTATCATAAAGTATTTTAAAAGATAATATGCATTCATTTCTCTCCAGAGAACTATGAAATTATCAGCATCCTTAATGTGAGCACTTTTTCTGTAGCAAGTTTTACTTAGAAGTACCATACTTAACCATGCCCTCTTAATATGCTATGAGGCAGCATCTAGAAATTTGACTTTGAGTTCGATACTACCTTCAGCTCCAAATTCCGCAAGTCTCTTGATAAAAGCAGATCTTGTTTTGCCAATGCCAGTGCTTTCCCAGGAGTCTAGTTCCCTGCCTTCATTTTAATGATTATTGGGCATAATTGTTCGGGTTTCACTGATTAGCGTCTGTCACCTTATTCTGATAAAGGGCAAACACTGTCTCATCATCTTTGGGTTATTACACTTGGTTCATACTCAGTGATTATTGACTCTGTACCTCCAACTCAGATTTAAATAAAAGGCCACTTACACCATATTAGACAACCCATGCTTTAATTTTATGAAGGTCATGCTTATGTCAGGAGCTGTTAAGCCATCAACCTAGACTCTAAACATCTGCTCAGGGTTAGCCTTAAATAGATCCCCAGAAATCCACAGTAGAAATACAATGAAGTTACATATGGGGGAAAAAAAGAATGTACTTACTATTGTATCAAACAATACTGAAGATAAAGCGATATAAAATTATATTTGGGGGATTGTTCTTGTCACTACAGTTTAGGGTACATTTATGATTTGGTAAATAGACGGTATTCTAGAAATCCAAGCAAAGGACAAGGAATGATTTTGTTCTTTCTTCACCGCCTAAGGAGTTTTCTATAACAAAAACAAAAATAAAACACTGGAATAAGAATATTTGTTAACACATTTTTACAAATTGATAATGCTGAACACCCCGTTTTACCTAGTACCTTAGAGAGAACACTTATGCAATGTTTTTTGTTATGATAATATAGTTCTGTAATACTGCCAAACACGGTAAGAAAGTCAAATAATTTCTTCTTCTTCAGAACTTGGCAGGATACCGTGCTCTGTTCTTAAAGATAACTACTATTGAGACATCTGCCTTTGTCATTTCCAGACCAGTGGACTACTGGGAATTACTTCTTATGTGGAAAGTAACGACTAGAGGAAGGAGAAAACAGACCGCTTCTTCCTAGGCCCGAGTTACCTCTGAATCACTGTTTCTCATTTTTACAAACGAATCCATTGCAGTTTGTAGTCGTTGCATTAGTTGTCATAACAAAACTGAGTCACAGGCATTTTTATTTCCTCTCTCCAGGGAAGACACCTGACGATCATAGAACCTCAAAAATACATCAGAATAGTAAGAGTTGGGGCCAAAATTTAACTCAGGTCTGTTTGGTCACTAGTAATATAAAATGGATGGAACAATTGAGTTTTAAAAATTAAGTCTCTAACAAGTTCTCCTTCTTAAGAAAATAAGCATATAATTATGCAGACCTGTAAAAGCAAAACAATATCAATGCTTATAAGTGTACCAAGACACAGACTTCGGACTCAGATTATTTATCAGAACTTTTATTTTTTTAATTTTTTAATTTATTTTTAAAGAAATTTATCTTATTATTTTATATTTTTTAACGTTTATTTTTGAGACAGCATGAGACAGATCATGAGTGGAGGAGTGGCAGAGGGAGAGAGGGAGACACAATCTGAAGCAGGCTCCAGGCTCTGAGCTGTCAGCACAGAGCCCGATGCAGGGCTCGATCTACAAACCATGAGATCATGACCTGAGCTGAAGTTGGACGCTTAACTGACTGAGCCACTCAGGTGCCCTTATTTATCAGAACTTTTAAAAGATATGGAATAATCCAAACATTTTGGCTTCTATGGGATATATTTGTTGGGATTTCTAGGTCCTAACAGTGCCAGACTTTTATATAGTTTTATAGTTATATATAGTTTTATGGTCTTGTATACAAATGATACAGACTTACAGTTAACATATAACTAATTCTGATTATTATTAGGTATGCAAAGCAGAAGCTTGTTATAGCTCACTAAGATCCAGTATTTATGGATGTTACATGATATAGGCGATACCACAAATCAATGGGAAAATTAAGGGCTGCATTCAGAAAAACTTACTCTCTGGAAGGAGAAAAATAAACAGGATTTCCTCCTTATATTTTACAAAGATAAATAAATAATTTGATAATTACAGACCAAAATATAAAATGTCAGGGCGCTTGGGTGGCTCAGCCGGTTAAGCATCCGGCTTCGGCTCAGGTCAGATCTCACGGTTCATGGGTTTGAGCCCCGCATCGGGCTCTGTGTTGACAGCTAGCTCATAGCCTGGAGCCTGCTTCGGATTCTGTATCTCCCTCTCTCTCTGACCCTCCCCTGCTCCAGCTGTCTCTCTCTGTCTCTCAAAAATAAATACAAAGCATAAAAAAAAAAATATATAAAATGTCAAACTTTATGGCCCATACAAAGAACATGATTCTGGTGCTGGAAAGAATTTCTTGATGTGAATGACACAGTCTATAGTATGAAAATGAGATAGATTTGATTGCATTTAAATTACAGAACTCTATTGAATAAAAAATGGCAACTGAACATGGGAGTCAGGGGGTGTCTGGTGGCTCAGTCAGTTAAACATCCATCTCTTGATTCCGGCTCTGATCATGATCTCGCAGTTTGTGGGATCCAGCCCCACGTTGGACTTTGCACTCACAGTGTGGAACCTACTTGAGATTCTCTCTCTCCCTCTCTCTTTGCACCTCCCCTGCTCTCTCTTAAAATAAGCATTAAAGTAAAATACAGGAGTCAGGTAACAGGTTGGTAGGTGTTCTATATAATCTTGAAAACTCACAAGGAATTAATATTCTTTCATTCTACTTTCAAAATATGCTTAAAACTGTAGAAGTTATAACCATGTCTACAGTTAACATAACATTTAAACCTTCCTCATCTTGAGTCTGGATGCTGCTGTGGCTTCCGGACTGCTCTCTCCGCTTCTTCATCTGCCGTCTAATATCTGTTTTCAACACAGCAACCAGATTATTATTATTTCTTAATCAAGAGCCAGAACATGTCATTCCTTTGCTCAGCAATTGCCACTGGTGCCCCGTCTCAGTAAAAGCTGTGTTTCTTCTCCGACTAAGTGTCTTACTCTTTCCTTTAGCTTTTGTGCTCTTTCTCAGCTACTTGTATTATGTTAAGTCTTTGATTTGCTTCTCTTTGGAATCCTTCCTGCTGATATCCTCAAAAATAATAATCATGGTTTTGTTAAGTCATTATTTAAATGGTACCTGCTTGGAGAGTTTTATGCAAATCATCCTTCTCTCAATTTCTGTACCTTGGTCTAGTTTTCTTTTTCCTTGCATCTGCCCTCCCTCATCTCCTAACACACTATTTAATTCTTTCATTTATCATATACATATGTATCATTTTCTATTATGCATTCCTGCTTCCAACAAGAATATAAGCTTCAGGTTAAGATCTGTTATCTCTATTCACTAATACATAATAAGTGTCAAAAACAATGGTACAGGCCACCTGGATGACTCGGTTGAGCATCTCTTGATTTATTTTGGCTCACATCCTGATCCCAGGGTCATGGGATCAAGCCTTGTACTGGGCTCTGCACTGAGCATGCAGCCTGCTTCCTGCTTAAGATTCTCTCTCCCCCCCCCCCCCCCCCCCCCCCCCCCCCCCCCCCCCCCTCTCTCTCTCTCTCTCTCTCTCTCTCTCTCTCTCCCCCTCCCTCTCTCCCCCTCCTTTCCTTCCCCCACTCATACTCTCTCTGAAATAAAATTAATTATTCAAAAATTAAAAATATAAAACAATGGCGACAAAATGATAAGTGCTCAATAAAAATCCAGCAAGTATGAATCAATGCATGGCTGGATAAAAATAATCAAATTACACAGTAGTTCTGGAAATCAGCCAGGGAAAGACTAGAAATGGAATAGAAATATGGGTATGCATATCAACTGGTTTTTCATAGAGAAAATTCAAATGGCTAACAAATAGAAGAGTAGTTTGTTTCACTCAAGTAATACGAATTAAAACTATTATGAAATAAAACTTTCTGTGTAAGATATTCAGAAAATAAGAAATTTGGATAATATTCTGGTTTAATAATGTGAAGAGATGAGCCTTCCTCACGCACTGTTAAGGAACATAAACTGATATAACCCTTTAGGGATATACTCAGGCAGTTCTTTGTTAAGTTAGTTATGTTTATAACCCATGGCTCAGTGGTCCCTTGGCTGGTAGACATCCCCGAGGTGCCTGTGTGCCCATTTGTCGCAGTAATGTTGGAGGCATCAGGGGACTGAATGGGACTTAGTTACACATGACTAAGAAAGTGGATAAATAAAATATGTAGATACACACAATGGAATCCAATGAATTAGTTAGAAATGAGAGAGATTACAGAAATGAATCCTGAAAAAATATGAAGAACATAATTGATGTACTATTTTAGTGCATGCAGATCACAAACACACTGCTTATTTTACAAGGACATACATCTATTCAAGAGTATGGAGCAGCCTCATGCTGTTGTCTGTTAGAGAAAGCAGAATATGCATTATGATCAAAACCCACTGTGAAAGTATTTCTAAAAGGACAAGAGCAGGATCTGGCTCCTGGGCTTTATTCCAACGGGTAGCAGCAAACCCTCGTTAAGCTTTAGCATCCTCTTAACATCTTTGGAAATAAATTCCTGTATTAAATTCTTTGTGTGAAATATCTAGAATAGTTTTCATTTCCTGAATGTATGCTAACTGCACTTGCTAACTGGTGCAGTATTTGGTGATATTAATCTATAATGACTGAACACTATGCAACTCATTCTCTAAAGTTGAGAGAAAAGAGAGAAAATCAGAAGCACTAGGTACAGCAGGTATAGCTCCTAAATACTAAAACAAAAAAGTTGAATTAAAATACATTAATAAGCTAGACTCTATTTACATATCTCTTCACTTTAAATTTGGGTTTCTCAGTAAGTTATTATAAGACTAACATCTATGTGTATGTACACACATGTGTATATGTGTATGTATCTACATCCATACCTATATCCATCTGCATCTATTGATCTATAACTGTATATGAAAAGAAGACCAGAAAATAATCACGGGTATTGTACCAATAGGGCAGGTTGCCTCCAAGAAATGGGGCATGGTTTGGGATTAAAAAAAAAAAGTCCTTTTTCATGAGGGAAATTCCTGGGAAGAGGTTCAGCTGTCAAGCCTTAGCAGCCAGGACCTCTAATAGCTGGAGACTGAGTTCCTTGTTCCTGAGTGGTGGCCATGAAGGTGCCAGTTTTCGGTCACACTGCCCATTACACCAACATGTATTCCCTCCTTCACCCTCCATGCTGACCCTGAGGATGGGCATGCAGTTGAGTAGCAGCTAGAAGAGAAATGCCTTATCTTCCTTTCTCTCTTCCTCCCTCCCTTTTCTCTCTTCATAATTCTCTTCTAAACAATAATGAAGGTGGCAAGTGTGTTTACTATTGATACCGGCTAAAATACTTCCTTTTCCATTTAAAAAGATCAAACCAATACTTTCTTTTAAAATTCTTTTATTTTTATATTCACTCAGTGCAATGTTGTTGTATAATTACTGTGTAACCAGTAGTTAAAAATAAACTTTAATTTTACTTTTATTTTTGAAGGCATTCTTATTCAGCTAAATATTTCCCCAGGTTTCTTCATATAAACCTATATCTTGATATCAGGATAAAATAAACACAATGTGATGACAGTCTAATGACAGAATTCCATGAGCTGCCAAGAGGAAATGAAATGTTAGCTACAATGTATCCACATTTCCCCCCTCACATCTAGTTTGTTTTGTAAAGCAAAGAGGAGCTATATTTCAGAAAGCAATTTGTAGACAGGGAAGTTAAAACATTTCTGTCTTTCTCCAATAAATATGAATTATGATCTTATTCAGTGAAAATCTTAAACTCATTAAGAAAGTAAACTCTTCTTATTAGAGAATCATAAAATGAACATTCAAACTTCAGTTATACCGATATTGACAGCCAACTCCATATATTAAATTATCTGGAATGCATATTATCCCAGATATGCGTGTGTGTATTGTGTGTGTGTGTTTGCACACGTATGCATTTTATAGTATCTCAACTTTTTGTGGTTTTTATATAATAGTATAAAGAATTAATATATTGATATGGTGTAATCCTATGTTCCATTCTAGCTTGCTAATAGTGAGTAAATTAATCATCTCAACTCTCAGATTTCTCTTCTATAAAATATGGATTATGCCTAATAGTAGTGGAAAGAATTAGATTTGTTAAGACATATTAATTTGATTTTTAAATCTAAATTATGGAATTTATATATTTGGAATAGTGATTTATGTAAACTTCATAGATACATGTAGAATGAATAAATAACCATTGCTCTAGAATTAGGGAATCATCAAATCTGTATTTAATTAAGACTGCTAACCCTTGACATACCGACTTTGCAAAGCAGGAGTGCATGTAGACAGGTCTGTGCCCACAACCTTGTCATACTATGACTGTGATGGTCCAGAGTACTCCTTATCAATGATCAATTGCAAGGACAAACAGCTGAGCCAGTGAAATTAATTTTGCTTAAAATAAAATTTCCCCTTAGATTCAAACAATTGAATCCATGAACATGGACACATCCAAGTTCTGTCCAATATTAGAAATTCTCACAGACCTAGGTACTTAGGCTTAAGCTCAGTTGAACAACGCACAACCAGTAAAGAATCTGTTGGAAAAAAAAAATCCCAAGTGTGGATTCTCCTTAATTGAGTTTGGATCTGAGGAAGAGCATTGTCTGCCCTTTCTCAAGGATCAGTGCCTTATCTGAGAGCTAGGCTTGTGATGTTATCACAGGTCAGACATCAGTGGCTGGTCAGCTAAGGAACATATTTTGTATTCTTCCCTCTCCCCCTCTTCCTTCCTTTTCTTTCTTGGTAATAACATATGGCACAAAGAAGCAGTGGAAGTTGTGTATTTATTGACTATCACCAGAAAAATAAGACAGTTGTAACTCTTACTTTTCAGAATTATGGGACATGCCCTGCCAGTTACATACAAAATGATCGTATCCAACCAGCATTGTTTAAGTATGTGGTTTAATAATTGCTCAAATGCTGACTAATTTCCTGTTGTATCTGTATAAATGTGAAGACATCATCAGTTAAGTATTTAAAAATTAATCACTTCCCAACTTTGTTCTACTTTGGTTATGCTACAATTTAAAAATTACCTATATTGAATACAGCATAGGTTTTGCATTTTAAAGAAATTCTATCTAAAATATAGTTTGTCTTTCAGTTGTACCAGGCTCCACGGGTGGAGTAGGGAAAGGCATGGGAAGGAAAAGAAAATTAACAATGTGGTTCTTGCCACTCTAGTAAGGGAGATCACACTAATGCTATCGGACCCAACATTGGTACATTTTGCTATTTATGAGGTACTTTTAAACTTATGATGTCATTGTTGATAAGACAAGTCCTGATATTAATCACAGTAATACAGATTATAATTTTAGAGGAAGGGCAAAAATCAGTGAAAAAGAGGTATATCTTGGAGTGGGCTTATGAAGGATAAGTAGAATTAAATGTGTGAAGAATAAAAGTGAAAGAACATGGAGAGAAACATGTACCAATTAATGGAATCAAAACTTGGCACATATAATTTAATGTCTTTGTTGTAGGTCGCTTTTCCCTCAAAACAGACTTTAAGATAGAGATTAGAACTTAGGGCACTTGTTAGCGAATTATTTTGGAATCAACAACTGTGGACAGGCAAGGAATGAAGCAGGAGTTGCCCGGCAGTAGAGCTTGATGCATTTCCAATGATGGACCCAGCAAGCCTATAGGCAGCTGGGACCTCATATGGCCTTCTAGAGTTGTCCTAAATTGGAGAAGCGGAGAGTGTCCAGATTTTATACACCTATATTGATCAGTCACTGAATGCCATTGGCCCATGAGAAGAGGGATGACCTTGAACAAGGAAGATTGCTTTAGCGGAGGCATTCATCAAAGTGGGGTAATATCTGAGAGCCATTTCCTATCACATTCATGCATTCAGGGACTAATGAGTTCATTTAAAGATGATCTGAGTAGCACACCAGAATCTACCATATTTTCTTTTAAAATATTTTCTTTTTTTAAAATATTTTACTTTTGAGAGAGAGGATGAGCAGGGATGGGGCACAGAGAGAGAGAGAGAGAGAGAGAGAGGGAGAGAGGGAGACACAGAATCAGAAACAGATTTAGGCTCCAAGCTGTCAGAACAGAGCCCGATGTGGGGCTCAAACTCACAAACCATGAGATTATGTCCTGAGCTGAAGTCGGACATTTAACTGACTGAGCCACCCAGGCGCCTGCCCCTAAATATTTTATTCTTAAGTAATCTCTACATTCAACATGGGGTTCAAACTCACAACCCTGTGATCAAGAGCTGCACATTTCACTGACTGAGCCTGCCAGGCACCCCAAATCTACCATATTCTTCAAGACTAGTGTTCTTTTTTTTTTTAATGATTGAGAACTGGATGGGATAATTCATACTGAAGACTGAGTGATGTATTCAATAGGTACTATAAGAAGCAGTAATTAGAGTTATAAAATCTGGAAGAAAATTTTGGATTTGATTTTTGTAGGCAATAGAAGTCCACATGCTGTCATATTGGATCAGCACAACAGTAGAATGCTAGATGAGTTGAAGGACAGAATATTGGAAGTAGAGTAGTCAGCTAAACTCTAATAGTAATATTGGTATTCATAAATGTGAGCATGGACTTATTAATGAGAATAATTAAAACAGAGGAAAATGCATATATGAGAAATTTAACAAAAAATAAAAGACAAGAAGCAACCATAGCAGAAAGAGAAAAAAATGAATTGTAATGTCAATAGGAAGTCTTTAAAAATATTAATATCCAAAGTATAAAAAAATACATGTACCCCGATGCTTATAGTAAGATTATCAACAATAGCCAGACTATAGTAAAAGCCCAAATATCCATCGACTGATGAATGGATGAAGAAAAGATTGTGTGCATGTATACACACACACACACACACACACACACACACACACACACACACAAATATTACTCAGCCATCAAAAAAAATGAATGCTTGCCATTTGCAATGATGTGAATAGAGCTAGAGTATATTATGCTAAGTGAAATAAGTCAGAGAAAGATAAGTACCATTATTTCACTCATATGTGGAATTTAAGAAACAAATCAGATGACCATAAGGGAAGGGGTAAAAAGAAAAAAAGAGGAAAACAATCCATAAGAGACTCTTAAAGAACAAACTGAGGGTAGATGGAGGGAGATGGATAGGAGATGGGCTAAATGGGTGATGGGTATTAGGAGGGTACTTGTTATGAGTTCTGGGTGTTATATGTAAGTTATGAATCACTGAATTCTACTCCTGAAACAATATTGCACTTTGTGTTAAACAGAATTTAAATAAAAATTTGAAAATAAAAATAATCGGTACCATTGAAAGAACATTTGTATTTTTATAGACTTCCACATTACAAAATGAAGTTTTAGGGGTGCCAGGGTGGCTCAGTTGGTTAAATGTCTGACTTCGAACTTCAACTCAGGTCATGATCTCATGGTTCATGAGTTCAAGCCTTGCATCAGGCTCTGTGCTGACAGCTTAGTGCTCTTGCTCTCTCTCTCTCTCTCTCTGTCTCTCAAAAATGAAGATTTAAAAAAAGAGAAGAAGATGAAGCTTTAATGTTGAAAGTTGCATTAGCAGAAGGATATGGAAAAGCCTAGATATTTTAAAAACTAAGGGATTTTTAAATAGTATAATATACATAGATTTCCACAACAACTATTTATCTGTGGTATTTGAGTCACTTGACTTTACAGTGCGTTTAGAACAGACAAGAGCTAGATTGTTAAATTTTAGAGAAAAAGACACTGTTAGATATATATTGGTATATGTGTGTTTGTGTGTTGCCTTTAAAGAGCCATGTTCCGCAAGGCTCGGTAGCTAATCTGGAAAAGAAATATACCTACAGATCCGTTGCTTTTTTTACCTGTATTATAAGACAGGCCCACTAGGCACTGAACAAGTAAATGATAACAGACTATCAAAGCAGATGATACATTTGGATATTCCCACAATCTTCAGCTAGGACAAACTGTTTTCTGATTTCCATGTAATAAACTATCAAAAAAAATCAGATAGAAAGTGTCCATACTACAATGTATTTATTTCAGAGAGTAAATTTAAATTAGATTTGATATCAAGATTTAATCTGTTTAATTTACCATTTTTTAAAAATAATGGCTTTATTGAAATGTAATTCACATGTAATATAATTTACTCTTTGAACCATACAATTCCTTGTTTTTTATTCACAGAGTTGTGTGATTATCACTACTATCTAATTTTAGCTTATCTTCTCACCCCTCAGCCAAACTCCATAGTTATTAGTAGTCATACCACCTTTCCCCTCCCTCCAAGCTCTTGCAATGATTGACATACTTTCTATATATTAATTGCCTCTCTTGGACTATTAATACAAACTTCTCATACTTTTATATAGAACTTGTAAAATAGAAGGGGAACATTTAAACTAAAATCCACTTAAGATGATTTATTTACTTTTTTACCAATTATATCATCCTGACTCTACTAGAGCAAACTTAATGACTTAATACAAATAAAAGATAAACTTGCAAGAAGCTCTTCTTTAACATTTACCTAGGTATGAGTATAAATGGAGGCCAAATGACAAAGTATGTAAACACTTTAAGATTATAAATCAAGTTAGAAAGATATCAATCAAGAGTTCTCTCAATATCCCTTTCTCTCTCACCCGTATCACCAGTTTCAAGCCCCAGTTCATTTCTCTTCTTTTCTCTCATGAGGCTAACCCTGCATCATGAGCACCCTAATTGAATATGCATAGGGACACCTTATCCTCAGTACTCAGTCCAAGCTATTTCCTTCCTTTCTCAGAAACAATGAGGGTTTGGTTCTTCATAGAGTCTAAGTGAGTTGGCACAGTCTACCCTTGGTATTATAAACCACTGGGAAAATCCTGTACCTGCCCTAAACCTGGGTTTTGTGGCAGAAGATAGGAAATCCTGGAGTTCTAGGGGTTTGGAATGGTGCAGATGGGTTGTGTTGCTGGTGAGTAGGCACAACCGTTTGCCTCCTGGAAGTGTCTTTTCCCAGGGTGAATGGCTAGAGAAAGGCCAAAACAGCATTCTCTACTTCCTGGTTCCCAGGGAGTGCCACCTCTTGATTAGCTTCCAAGGCCATATGGGTAATAGCCCCCCTCAGACGGGTATTTGGGAAGAATCCCACCTTTCTAAGGGCCCCTAAATTCAAGGGTCTCTGAACTTAATCCAAGTATAGGACTGCCTTAATTCAGGCAATGCATTCATAAGAGTTTTAAAACATCATCAAAATAACAAGACGTACTCATGATGTCATGGAGGAGTTTTTCTCATGTTCTATTTCTTAAATGATGAAACACAAATTATGAAGTGTTACCATGGTTAAGGAAGCTTAAGGCAATTAAATAATGCATTTAATTTAATGGTTATTAGTAAATGACTGGAATTTATGGAGAACCAGTAAAACTTGTTTATTTTCCAATTCATCTTATGGCTGGTAAAACAAAAATATTAAAAGAACAACAACAACAATAACAAAAAACTAAACCAATGCAAATGGAAATTATATTCCCCACAAGCAGAAGGTGAAAGAGGCACACCTAACACATATGTCAACAGCGAGGCAGTTCAGATTCTTCTAGCCCTACAGCAGTCTTGAGACAATGATATATGAAAATGTATTGACTTGAAAGAGGAAATTAATTAAAAATGAGATATTCATAAACGTGGAGGTTGAAGAATTCTCTGGGGTCACTTTCTTCCTGCAAAGTAGTTTTTTTCAGGTTTTCTCTCTGAGTGATTCTCCCTCTTTGCCAGCTTAGTATGACTGAAGTGAGTGTCCCAGCCAGCTCTCCCCCTTTGCCTCTTCTCCCCCACTACCTGTTCAGGTAATCAATCAGAGAACAATGTGAACGCTGTTGCCTATGACAAAGTGTAACAGCAGTAGCAAAAGGGGAAAGAAAGAAAAAGATCAGACAGTAAAGCAAAAGCCCAGGACACTGGAGCACCTTATGGTATGAGCAAACAATTCACTACCCAATTTCTAGAGAGAGTAAACTCACAAACTGTTAAATACTGTTTTCCTTTGGGTAAAATTTTAATTAAAAAAGCAGCATGGATGCAGATTTCAGATCGTCACTATTCAAATAGCTGAGAAAGCTGTTTGAATTTTAAAATCTCATATTATGTCATTTAAAAATATTTTTGCATGTGTTTAAAATGTAATTTGATCAACACTTGTAAGACTACTATAAAACAAGAGAAATCCAAAATAAGGTTAGTCTTTGTACAATACTCTTGGGAAACTGTTGAGGTTGGCTTGCTTAGTGTTCGTGAAATTGATTGTTTCCTAAGAAGATTGTAAGTTAGTTTTCTCAAAATTATAAAATAGTCCAAACAAATGTCTTTTTTCCTTGTGAATCAGTTATTGAATAAAGGAAATTAAATGACAAGGAATCAAATAATCTCAAAGAGGTATCAAGAGTGAACTAAATAAATAACTGATACCAAGGAAAATAAAACAAAAACAACAAACAAAACAAACAGAAATGACTAATTGAATTGCTTTCTTTATTGGGAAGATTATACATTGTGACATTATTTATGAAACTGGGAGTTAAAAAGTGGCTCATGTTGAATGATAAGTTTACAAGGAATTAAAAAGAAAAGAACACTTTAAATAGTTCTAATTTGTTTTACTTTCATATAGTTCTTTTGAAAACACTGTAACTATATTTATAAATACAGAACACAACTCTCCAATAAATATAGACTTTATTTTTCAATTTTAAGAAGTTTCACTATTATGCCCAGAGCAATATTTATCATTTCAAAAAATGTAGTACGTAAGCATTTAATTTAGTGTATATATTATAGAGCTTTCCTTGTTATTCCTTTGATATTGTTGCTAACAAAAGCATTTTCCATAATGGAAAGTGTAGGTAGTCAAAAATTTATTTATATGAATTATACACATACATAAACTAGGCATACAGATTTATGTTTTGTGTGACCCTTTTAACTCTCTGTACTTGCTGTTAAGTTGTATATTTTTCCATGGGAGCACGTAACTCATGAGAAAATGACTAACATTGAAAACTCAGTTAAGTCTCAAAAATAGGCATTAGTTCTCAGGCATGACTCTCCTTTTGGGAAATCAAAATTTCTATTGCTGGATAAATTAATGTTTCAAATGTATGAATACAGATGCTGTTTGCAAATTTGTCACAATCTGTCTTCCAGCAGAAGAATTTATACTGTATACAGTAATAGAAAACAGAAAACTGCATATTTCACTAAATTGCAGCTGTGTGTGGAAGATTTATGTGATTATTTTTTGTCAGTGAAACATGTAGTGAAACACCCATGTATTTCACTGGAGTATTGTAAATGGGCGATGTATATTTATTTTTAAACTTATTCTACATTTATTTCACAAAATATATAATGTCCTTATCACATTAAAGAGGACAAGCATATTAAATCTGTTCAGAGTAATTTCATTACTTCAAAAGCCAGTTTATATTTAAAATATTAAACAGGATTTTAAATTTCAATCTTAGAAGAGTAAACCATGTGATTTTCCATTCAAACATTTTCTTATCTTGAAAATGTGTCAACACCCAACAAAATGAATTGTAAATATATTCAATATATCATGATTTGATTACTGTATTGGTAACAAAACCCAAGCATTGCAGGCCCAAAGGCAAGTGTTATATTGAGAATTACTTAATTATCTCTGTCACTGTATATGCATATGTGAAACTTACAAAGTCATTTTTGCATAAATTGGTTACATCTTGTGTTACTGTTGTGTGGGAAAACCTTAATATTATATAATATGTCTCATGGTGACAGGATAATAAAAAGAATCTGTTTTCAGTTCATGTTCCAAACCAGAAGACTACAACTGCCTCTTTCCAAAGAAGTTTAGAAATTAGCTCCCCTCCAATCTCCCATGATATTGACCTGTAGATGAAATTGATGCACTGAGAGTATTCCTCAACAGTGATAATATCCAGGTGTCATGGAGCATTCTACTTGGAGAATGTTTCCAGAGTTTAAAAAAAAGTCAGAATTTATGCTTTAAATCAAATTGAAGTCAAGCTTTTAAAAAATTAATTATTAATTTGCAATTTGAGAAGAAAGTGGGAAAGCTGAAAGAATAAATTGGGTCATAAGTATTTCTTGCTCTAAAATCTAACAGAATAAATTTAAAATAAAAGTAAAGGAAAAATAAAACAAAATGAAAAAGCCCACCATCATCCACGTGAGAAGTGTTGCAGTCTCATGCCATAACACTGTTCAGCAACAGCAAAAGAAAAGCTTCTTGTTTCAAGGGACCAAGCTCATCTCCCAACCCAAACCCCACGCTTCACAACCAAGAATAGAGAGTAAACAAAATCCAAAAGGATCTCCTTTATAGCCCTAATTTGGAAAAAGGTGAAATCATCAATGTTCCGTATCTTTTTTTTTTTTTTACTGTAATGTTGGAGCAGGAGGGAAGGACCACATGGGAGAAGATAATGATAAAACACGACATAGAGCCAACCTAAGTTTGCTCTCATAGATGGAGGCATACATAGCCTACAGAATATCACAATGAAGTAAAAAAGAAAAATCATAATTCTAAGTCTCCCCTTGTGTGGGATATATACCACACCAAAAGAGAGAACTCTGTGAGATATTTAATATATCAGAAAAGAAAGAAGAATTTCAGATTTCTAAGAAAGGCTCTATTCAGGATGCAGAGAAGTGGCATCAGTGGAGGAATTGATTTCAGGAACATGTAAGAGGGACCACAACGATTTTGATAAATCTGTTTAAGCACAAGCAAAGTTCAGGATATGACGTGACAACTAAGCAAACCAAGCAAGAAAAAGACAAAGCACAAATAGTGAGAACAAGATGAAAATGCAAAAACAAAAAGATTAGAGCAGGGAGGGAGAAAGGAAGATAACGATGAAAGGAAAATCAATCCCGAAAAATTAAGAAAATTAATTTAAGAAAATTAACTACATTTTTTTTATTATTAGAGAGCACAGTAGCAGAGAGGGCCAGAGGATGAGAGAGAGAACCCAAAATTCAGTACTTTGGAGACCAACATGACAGGGGGATCAATCCCACAACCCTGGGATCATGACCTGAACCAAAACCAAGAGTCCCATAGGCAACCGACATTAAAGGTTTGAGATAATAACTGAATACCCACAAATATTTTTGAGAAATTAAGGTAATTGAGAAGATAATATGGATATGACAGATAGAGATGGCATAAAATGTTGAGAACTAAACAGAAACAAAACAGATGGAAGTCTGGTCATTACCATAGTGGAAGTATGGCCATTAGAAAAATCTGTATTTATCTTTAATGTATGAAATCTATTTAATCTGTGTAAAATCACAAACTCAGTTTATGTTAACATTAATAATGCAGTTTTATGAAAAACAAGTATATTTTCCAAACCAAAACTTAGTAAGGGGGGGATTGTTTTACATTTTTGCAATTCTCCATAATGTCTGAT
Source organism: Suricata suricatta (assembly GCF_006229205.1). NCBI lineage: Eukaryota > Metazoa > Chordata > Mammalia > Carnivora > Herpestidae > Suricata > Suricata suricatta. The sequence goes on from NC_043703.1 coordinate 34,949,625, forward strand.
TTAATAGAAAAAGCTTCTGCATTCAATTTGTTGCAGTCCGTACCTACATCTGAATTATATAAAGAAAATCCAGCTTCATAAAGATAGTTGGAAAAGAAGAAAATAAGTCTATATGATGCTACGTAAGATCCTTGTAAGAGGGATTTCCTGAACATTAGTTGCAATGTGAAATCATATCAGTGAATGTTTCACATCCTGCTATATTGAAATCTAGTCTGTCTTGTAGTTTGAAGAGCTCTTTAGGCATGCATGACTTTGTAGCACCATGTCTTGATTGTTTGGATAATTTGGGTTGTAAGGAGTTATATAAGTCTCACAAAATATTTACATTTTACTACTCAAAATAAAAAAAAGTCACCTTAATTTTGCTATCCTTCTCATCGTAGATATTTCTAAGGACCAGTATGTTATAAATTCCACAAGGGCAGGTTTCTACAATTCTCATTTCTTCCTGAAAACTGTAATTTTATCCATGGCAATAAATGTTATCTGTTGCCTACTTGTTTTTCCTTGGGTGCCAAACCCTAAATGACCATTTTTTAAATAAAATGTCTGTCAAGTATCTACATCTAAATAACCATATATATTCTGTTAATCATTCTTTCTTTTAGATGAAAATATTATTCCATGGAAGCTTTCTGTCTGGCTCAGTCGGTAGAACATTCAACTTTTGATCTAAGGGTTTCTGAGTTCAGACCCCACGTTAGGTGTAGAGATTACTTGAAATAAATCTTTAGAAAAAAAATTATTCTATTTAAAATGTGGCTAGTTTAGCACACAACTCAAGCACAGAAAAGCTTTTCTTTGAGATAACCAGAATGTTTGAGGTGCTCTTCTGTAAGAAATATTTGTAAGTGAGGCTGGCTTATTTTTTTGAACTGCTAGTGCCCTGTGGTGAAGAATACAATTACTATTAAAAGTGTTGGGTGACACTGTCTTAATTTGTGCTAAGGAGGCAGCACTTTCACTGATCCTTGCGTTAGCATTATCAGAAAAATGACCATGCAGTAAAAAAGGCAAATATTATCTCAGTGTTATAATGACAGAAGTTTGGCCTTGCATATTCCCTAGAAAGATCTGTGAGGATACCCAGGGCCTTAGAGATCAGCCTTTGAGAACTAATCTGTTTTATTTATCCATCTATCAGTCTATTAGGCATTAAGACATATCAGGAATGATAATCTTAATAATGTTGGTTTCTTGTCAGTGGGATCTGGAGTTCCCTCTATTTTTTTTCTTTGTACGTCACTACTCTGTTTGAATTGTATATGATCAGTAATGTGTTGGAAAAGGAAAGGCCATATCTTAAAAACAAGGAGAAATCATAAGAGGTCCATTGCTTGAAAACGGCTTTGAATAAAGGGGAACAATAAAAACAATGATGTGGTAATAAAGGTTTGGCAGTAAGAAATGATTATTCTAGACAAGACAAGACTAAATGAGACAAAGCCAGTATGAATTTGCAGAAGAGATTAGGGGTAGGGTTAGGGATTTGGGTTAGGGTTGAAAGAACATAAAGAATTGTCTTGTGCTCACAACCTTGCTTTCTTACTGGAAGGAAACTGCCTATCAGATCCACTTGTATATCACTTACTACTTCGTAAATAGTAACTTGTACATATTTCTCATTTACACAGTATTTGCTCAGTTATTGTAAGCAAATGTTTTTGTTGTCATCACAAAGATTCTGGCAAAAAATCATTCTGAATGTCCAATCTTGGTGCCCATAGGGAACAAAATCAAGTTAGACTTTTCTTCTCACAGAATCCCCCCTTTGCTCCTATTTCTCACCGGTACATGTACTCACATGCATAAACTTGACAGAATTATGTTTAAATCAGGTTACTTGTTTAGGTGTAAGATGTATAACATTAAGGTCAGCATTAGATTTCTTATTTTTGGCCTAAAATTTTATGTTACTCTATTGGAAGAAAATTAAAGAGAAAAGATATTGCATTCATTTTATTTATAACAAATAAAAAGTACTATCGCACATGGTTTTGAGTTGTCCCTAACACATAGACATACACTATTTACGAACCTAGTAGACTATTTTTACATTTTATTTCAACAATTGTATCTTATACAGTCCTTACAGCCCTCTTGTTTTCTAGTGTCATCCTTGGAAGCCAACATTTTTCAGCTGTGAAGTATTGGATCCAATTACTCACAGCAACTAAAAGCAGAGTTTATTTTAATAGGATTTGCAGTAAAACAAGGCATATAAAGATCAGATGCACAGGCAAAGACTTTTTCATCTTTAATCATTAAGCTACCAGTACAAATTGAGCCCTGAAGTTATTTCATTCCCAAAGGAGATCAGAGATTTAAAGAATGCAGGGGGATTAAACATCCGTGTTTGAGTGAACATGCTAAGTGTTTTTGTGCTGGCTATTATTAAAATAGTATTTTCAATACTTTATTTTAGATTCACATGCCATATTTTTTCTTCTTTCCTAAATGATGTCTTGTGACTCCTAAGAGTAAGCATTAGCAGCTGATAGAGTGAATGTTTTATTTTTAACTTACAAGTATTACCTTGCTTATATTTAAGGTTGTTGATTTCCTTCTTCCTTAAACATTTCTGAGTCTTTAATTGTTCTGTTTATCTTTGATCTCATAATTTTTATATGAGGGAAGAAAAGCAAACAATGGGAGAATAGCTTCCCATTTAGCTACAGCATCTGAGGATAAGTCTTAGAGTGATACTATATCAAAACAAACAACTAACTTTGAGAAAGTTTCAAAGTCACATGCTAACATGTGAATGTTTTTGTATCTGTAAATATAAAATTAAGTATCCATGTGTAAACTAACCATTTCCCTGTGGGAGTCTTAGTAAGGCAGATGTATAAATACCCTAAGAACCATTGTTAGGTGTGGTAAGGGTCAGATGAGCTAAGTCCATTCATTTAAAAAATATATATTGAATGCTTCCTGTGTGTCAGGTACTATTTTAGCCACTGGACTATAAAATGTACATTAATTGCATATCAATAACACTGTTTACAAACAGGATATGTATGGGGAAGGTGAAAACTGTGGAGAAAGGCAAGGGTTATATGAGAATTAGGCTAATTGATGCAGAAAATATGTTGATAGAAAAGGGATGAGGGCCAACCTGTTCTAGCTAAAAATAGCCATGTGCAGAGCACTTTGCTAGGTGCATTATAAATTTTTCTCATTTATTTTTACAGTTCAATATATGAGATAGTATATCAGTTATTGTGTTCTTCTGCGAGTAACAGAAAACGCTAAGTCAAATTGGTTTAAATATTAAAGAAATTTAATATCTCACAATAATTGGAATTTCAGAGATAAGAGGGCTTTGGGTGCAGTTCTGTCTGGGGCTCCCTCATGTCATCAAAACTCAGAATCTTTCTGCCCCTCTGCTCTCCTTTGTTAACCCTGCATCTTCAGCTTCGTTTTTGTCAAAGTACAAGAGGGTCACCAATGGAAACTGAGGGCCATGGCTTTTTGCTTCATTCCATTTAGAAGAGGAAGGAGAAAGTCAAAGATATACTATAAGGCTTTTTCCTCTGGTATGATTTGTTCTGCATAGATCATACACTCACTCATAAATGAATAACCAAGCCTAGAGGAAAGCCATAGGTCAGTTTAAATAACCAGTATCCATACCAGAAGATGGCGCTAGGCTCACCTTTCTCTGAGTGATTTTAGGAATAAGAGAATTTTTTTTTTTTAACCAAATTGGGGACAACTAAAGTATTCAAATTGTGGATGGTAGCTGACCAGGAATGTATCCAAAGAAGAAATACACTGTCATTACTATTACCATTTTGTAATTAGGCGAGCTGGGCCATAAAGCAGATATAAATAACTCGTCAAGGAGCAGCCAGCTATGGAAAGGAAGACTGGGTTTGAAATCCAGGTGGTCTCGTTTTGGAGCCGCTGATCAGATCAGAGCTATGATTACTAGAAGGCAGCCATTAAGTCAAGATCTGATCCTCAAATGGCCCTAGAAACCAAGCTTTCAGCAGCCAGAGCCAAGAGACATTAATTTCCCGAGAAACAGAATCATCTTGGGTGCAGAACATGTCTAGTCTGCTCAGTTTGCCACTGATGATGTTACACTAAAAGGATTAGATCTATTTTATGTCCTATGCTGTCAAATGTGGTGACATAAAATCTTCACTTACAAACTCATATCTAGCTTTTTATTTATAATGAAATCTTTTAACATATGGTAAAATATGTAGGATGCTCAGCCATTTTTATTTGTAAAAATATAACTTATTTGCTTGGCCTTTGATCTTAAAAAAATTAGGATAAAAAATGTGTTTAATGTTTATTTATTTTTGAGAGAGACACAGATATGAGTGGGAGAGGGTCAGGGAGAGAGGGAAACAAAGAATTCGAAGCACTTAGCTGAGCTGTCAGCACAGAGCCTGAAGCAGGGCTCAAACCCAAAAACTGTGAGATCATGACCTGAGCTGAAGTCGGCTGCTTAGCTGACTAAGCCACTCAGGCGCCCCATAATTTAGGAATTTCATAGGAGCTCATTATTATCCCAAGTCAAATTCCATTCACCTATCTCTATTTCTAGATATAACCACTTCCCTGAGTTTGATATTTATTACTTTGCTGAATATTAATTATTTTTACTATGCATGTAAGCATTTATAAATAATTTTACTATTGTTTTTATGTTTTAAATCCTTATGCTTTGCCCAGATGTTTCTGTTTTCACTCATAATTATACTTTAATGTTTGTACATGTTGATAAATGTTGTCTTTGTTTATTTCATCTGCTAAACTCTATTTGACTTTATGAATATTTTGTATTTTTTCTATTTTCCTTCTGTTAAAAGTTCCATTCCATTCTCTCACCACCACTTGATATTTTAATTTTAAACTAAAAAAAAATAAAACATTATTTCTTAAATCTTCACTTTTCAATTTCTTAATTACTCTTGATGTTGGGAAATGTCATGTATTTATGGGCCATTTGGATTTCTATTTCTTATTATTTTCATGTCTTCCCTACTGGTTCATATGTATTTTTCTTCATCATTTTCAGATTATATCTTCATTTACTATGATTATTAATCTTTTGTAAATACTTTTGCACAGCCTGTTCTTAACTTTCATTTTCTTTGTGGAGATACAATGGAGAGGGTTTTTTTTTTAATTTTGTAATGTTTGTTTATTCTCAAGAGAGAGAGATAGAGCATGAGTGGGGGTGGGGCAGAGAGAGAAAAGAAAACACACAATCGGAAGCAGCCTCCAGGCTCTGAGCTTTCAGCACAGAACCCGATGCAGGGCTCGAACTCATGAAATCATTACCTGAGCTGAAGTTGGATGCTTAACTGCCTGAGCCATGCAGGCGCCCCCCAATGTAGAGTTTTTAAAAGTGTAATGTATGGATTAAAAGTGTAAAAGTGTAATGGATTTTTTAGTCCATTCATTTATGTTTTTTCAATGACTAGTTAGTTTCTACTATGCTCCACTAACAGGTCTGCTGGACGTGACAAACCTCCTTGGCCAATGAGTATTGCTGCATGTTCTTAATGTGTGTGCCAAGAATACAAAACCTTTGTTACTCTTCACAAAAGCCATTCTTCAGGATTGTGTTTGCAGTAAGCAACTCTGAGAGATGAAGTAATAATACCTTCTTCCTGACAGAATGCAGGCCTGCTTACTACTCATTATAAAAGGCAAATTCCTTGAGCTCAGTTTTCCTTAGCTTTAATACAAACCCATTGTGTTTGCAGGACTCATCTGTGCCCACATCTCACTACCCCCTTGGAACTAGGGTGGGGGAAAGGGGAACTCACATAAACAAAAGCGCTGATGCTCTTGGTGCTTGCAATGCTTTGAGAATTAAATTCCTCAGCCCAGAGTCTTGTGTCTTTTACCATGAGTATGTTCCTTAGCTTGTAATAGGTATAAAATCCCAGACCCTGCCAGTTTTTAGTGCATGGAATGCATCATGGCATAAAATAGGCAAAACATAGAGCTTTCAGCATGGATTTTGTATTCTAGCAAAAGGAAAGAGATAACAAACAACAAAGATAACAAGAAAATTTTGTAGTTAAGAGGGTGTTAAATGTCATGCAATTATATATAGTTTGATAATATGTAATATATGCTTTACGTAGTATATATTTTATATATTGTGTATTGCAAAGGACATTAGCGATTTGGATGTTTAGATTTTTGCCTGTGAAATCCTTATCTTAAGGCCATAGCATTAACTTAAATTTTCTTCCATAGATTTTTCTTTTGCATTTTGGTTTTTATGTTTCTTGAGGATAACCAATTGTGTCAGTTCTACCTGTCTTAGGTTGTTTTTAAAAATGTTTTAAAAATTGTGGAATTTGATTCCATAATGAGAGATATGTCCTATGGTTTAGTAAAGTACTAGGTATAGGAACACATTGGTATAATTTGGCTTCATGCCCAATAGGCAATAATTCAAAAACACCTATATTTGGCCAATGACAAAGCAGGCATTTTTTTTATGAAACAAAATGAAAAGAGATAAATCATTCAACTAATATTTTTTGGCCATTGTCTTCTGAGTTATTTTACTTTGATACATAATATGAGAATAGACCAGCCTGTCTTATATGGCCAATGACAAAAGAAAGTGCATAGGTTTGAGATATCATCTTGAATATCAGGTAATAAGAAGGGGCTGATGGTGTCCCTCAAGTGCATGAGCTAGTTAGTATACGTTTGCGTTGCCTTCTGTGCTTCCTTTTGGGCATAGATTCCTCAACATATTTAACAAATCTATTTCATTTTGGAGGTTTAATTTATTTTAAATGGTCTAAGAAGGAGGCCTTTATATCATTCATTCTTGCCAACTAAAATATGTTCGTAGAAATTGTCTCTCACAATATCTGTCTTCGAATGTGCTTGAGTAGAGTCCAAAAGGAGACTTTTTAAAAATCAATCATCTCATTATTTAGGCTTTCAGATGCTAGAGAGAATATCACTGGACATAGTAATTAAAAGTGTCTGTCTCTAACAGAATGTTGTCCAGGTGCTATTCTAAGAGCCAAACAGTCAATGTATGCTAAGTCTAGAGGTTTGCAGTTTTGAACTGATTATAAATTGGTTATTCTTAGGGACAGTAAAATGTAGAAATTGGGTACTGACAGACTCTTTTCTCTAAATCCTTGGGTCCCATACTCTTCTCGGTGTCCTTGAGCATCATGGGACAGTGCCTCTAAGGTAGAATCAAACACCTCAAAAGTTCTGACTAGCATATATCACAGGGTTATTTTTTCTTAAGTCCTCCTGATATATTTCCCTCCATCTAGAGTTGCAAATGGCATCAGTGATTCATTTGAATGGTTTGAGGAGGACCACAGAACCTGGTATATTAACATCCTGAATAATGAATGAACAAAAGGATCATAAAAATTTACTGGAAAAGTGAAAACTAGTTTCATTTCATATTCATCGAGCGTAATCCTTCAATCTTAATATCAAAAATCACAAACTACAGGGTGCTCTCTTGGGGTAGAGAGTATTATTTCATTTGTCTGGGGTTCTCTAATCCACACATTCTGAATTATCCCACACTTTCTACTTAAAACAGTTGAGCTTGCACAAATATCTCAGAAATAGCATGAGTCAATTGTAGTTTCTAACAACTATCTAAATCCTAGCCTTCACACTAGTGTTCTTTACCAGCTGAGATTACTATGAAGACTGGCATTTCATTCCAGACTCTCCTATTAATCAGTTATCTGACCAGTAATACATGATGTCACTTCTCTCAGTGACAGTTTCCCTTATCCTTAATGCAGATAAACTATTTAGCCCATGTCTTGGTAGCATTGTTTTAAGGCTCAAATAGTGTGTACATATTGATAATCTCTGAAAATGGAAAGGTACATACAAATGGTGAATATTATTATTATTATTATTATTATTATTATTATTATCCCTTTCTATACACTAAGATTCTCTGTATCACCTACGAACAGTTAAAATATAGAATCTCAGCCATGGGCACATAACTCTATGTGGGCTAGATAAATTAATCTCTAGGACTTCTTCAGACTATTAGAGAGAGAGAGAGAGAGAGAGAGAGTCTTTCTTTTCTCTCGGGCTACTAGTTGGAAGAAAAACATAAGTCTAGATCTGCAGGTGATCATTTTAGCCATCTGCGCAAAGAAACTTTACCTAAGAATGAACCCACCACGGAGGAGAGCAGAGAAAACTGAGAACCATAGATCCTTGAAGACATACTTTGAGTGCTTTTTGAAGCCAGATACTTCTTTTGAACTTCTAAGTTACATTAATAAATCAATAAATTCACTTTAGTTGCTGCTATTTAACTAGAGTTGGATTTAATTTTTTTTCACTTTCCCTGAAAGTTGAGTTAAAGAATTAGCCTCCTTTATAAATTCTTCAGGAAAAAAAAATCTTCATTTCTGGAGGCATCAAAGCCTCCTACAAGTTATAATGATTTAGCCAAGTATTCTCAGACAGAATTAGAAGCTACCACCCACTATTCCATCCCAGAAAGCAGACACAGAATTAGGACAGGCCCTCGAAAATTTTCTTCTGCATATCACTAAAAGAGAATGTTGTTAAAAGATAGATAGTTTTTGGGGGAAAAATGTATTCAGACACAAGAGGAATAAGCAATATCTACTGTAGAGTAAATACACTGGCGATCACTGGATACTCAGAAATGGACAACGCACTGCTGCAGAAAGAAGGCATGAGAGAACCCTTCCTCTGGTGTTCTTTGTGTCCTGCGGGGAGCCATCTCTGAAATAAGGCAGGTTTGCAAGGCCTCCTACTATCAAATGGCAACCAGCATCTACACCCACTCAACCCCCACTCAATTTCTGCTTGAGCACCGACCCCCAAGGCACCTGACTGACTGGTATCAGGAGTGACTTGCCTTCTTATGCTAAAAATATGTGAATCGTACCTTATGAAAAAACTTATTATAGGAGTTTCGTCTTTTGTGATTATAGGAGCAAATGTTATATTTCTTGAGAAACCTGTTTTTCTTCCCCTAGAAAACAGGCTATTGACCCCTGCTCACAAAAGAACTAGCTCTTGCCTTGGCTATGCTAAAAACATTGCCTAGTATTTGAGTGTTAAAGATTCCTTCCTTCCCCATGTGATAAGCATTTAGTCACCTACTTCAATCACTGTTGATAAACATTATGCATGAGTCTTCTACCAATCTATGTTCTAGGAAATTTTTACATACCAAAGAATTTGTCATCAGAAATCATTGTCTAAGGCAATTGACACTTCTGTTTTGTGCCCCATACATTTTTTCAATAAATAAAGCTGACTCTCAGGTCAGTGCAGAGATGCCTGCCTGGTGAGCAGAAAGAAGCTGAGGCTCTCGCTTCCTTTTGCTGACACTGTCCATCCTTCAGGGAGCCCTGGATCTGCTGGAGCAGGACTCTGGCTGTGTCCTCTGTGTGTTTAATGCTTCAGTGACTGTGTTTGGATATGTGGACTATCTAGGAAATATGCATTTCTGGGCTTTTGTCAGAAAGCTAAAATAATATGTCTGCCTTGGGTCTGATGTTTCAGAATGTTTGGGGAAGCCCTTGCCGTCCAAGGATTCATTGATCCAGAAGGTGTGAATAGGGCCTGTTTAGAACATGTGGATCAACTTTTGTCCTAGACTCTTAATATCTTTATCTCAGCATCTGAGCATAGCTTAAGAATTGGAAAGGAAAAAGGGAAGTATAACAAGGAAAAAATGTGGCCATGTGATTGGTCAAGACATGGCTACATAGCAGATGAGGCTGGCCATTAGTTTAGGGCTTTCCAACTTTAAGAAGGTTTAGGAAACTGGGAAGGGATGTTTTCTTATGGATTCTTGGAGAACACTTCACTGAGGAATGTGGATTCCACTCATATCTCTTTTAACATTTATTTTTAAAATATGAAGAATTTTATGAATCTTTGCAAGTCACTTTGTACAGAGGCCTTGATAATCCTGGCATCCAATCACATTTTATTTAACATTCTATAGAATTGATGTTTTTGTTTCTTATTTTATAGATAAAGAGACTGAAATTTGGTGAAATCTGAAAATTTAACAAAATTTCCACTGCTAGTAAGGATAAGACCAATGCAAGAAAATGCACACTCCAAACCCTCAAAAGGCAAAGTTGTAAATGCACAGGTCACTGCCAGTCTGTCCTCAGAAGAGGCAGACGGAGATATTCCTCAGCCACTTGAACTCTTAGTGGCCTGATTCTAGAATTTCCTTAATATTGGTTCCTCATCACCTAATGTGGTGCAAGTCAGCATTAATATGGGCTCCTGATCTATTATCCTAAAACAGCAGGATATATGAGGGGAAAGTGTAGGAAATCCATTTTAACAGGAGTCATAGTGGAGCCAGGTGTCACTTGAAGCATAAGGGAGTGATTTGAAGTCATTGGTGTAGTTTATTTTTTTAATTAAAAAAATAACATTTTTATGTTTTTATTATTGAGACAGAGAGAAACAAAGAATGAGTGGGGGAGGGGCAGAGAGAGAGGGAGACACAGGATCTGAAGCAGGCTCCAGGCTCTGAGAAGTCAACACAGAGCCTGATGTGGGGCTTGAACCCACCAATCTCGAGATCATGACCTGAGCCGAAGTCGGCCACTTAACCAGTGAGCCACCCAGGTGCCCCATAGTGTTATCTTATTTTAAAGGCTGGTCTAGATCAATTTCTGCACATTAGGGCAAAAGGTCCTAACTCCTATGAGTTATATATGCAAAAAGCCAAACTGAGGCAAAGAGAACCATAAGGATACCACACAGGTAGTACCTCTGGCATTTTGCTCGGATGCACAACAGCCTACAGTTGTAGCCTTTGCCGACAATACTCTAAAAAAAAATCTGTTCAGGCAAAGTAGGATGATTAATTAAATAGAAAAATCAGTTACAATTGCTATTTGACATTAAGATTAAAAAAGTAATTTTAGGGATAGCTTCAGTGTTCTGCATGAACAATCTAAGACCAGTGAGTAGAAGACATATGAAAGCATATTTTAAACACAGGTGTTACCTCTAACATTTAAAATTTTTCAGGGGTGCCTGGGTGGCTCAGTTGGTTAAGCCTCCGACTTCAGCTCAGGTCAGATCTCACTTTCGTGGGTTCGAGCCCCGCGTCAGGCTCTGTGCTGACAGCTAGCTCAGAGCCTGGAGCCTGCTTCTGGTTCTGTGTCTCCTTTTCTCTCTGCCCCTCCCCCTCTCATGCTCTGTCTCTCTCTGTATTAAAAATAAATAAAACATTTAAAAAAATATTTAAAATTTTCCAGTGATTTAAGAAATTGCTTTGCCGTGTTTGAGTTTAAGTATATTGGAAAGGGGATTTTTACCTGAGATGAGAGATTGCATAAAATGTCTCTAAGATTCTTAAGAATTCAAGATTATTTTGACATATTCATTTATTTTTTTTTCTCAAAAAGAGTACAGCCTATAGATACAACCTTTTGGAAATTCTGTACCCAGATGTAGCTACAACTGAAACCATTTGTCCGTGCTGTAAACTAGCTGCAGAAAATAGCAATTGCCAGAATAAATGGAACTAAATACGATGTTGACTAAAAGAGGTGGTGGTCATTCGGTGAATGAAACTTAAACAGCGTGAGTGTCCTGAAGGCTCTGATTCTAAGTAAAATGAGAAGCCCGCTGACAACTTCTTTTATTAGGACTATTAAGCTTCTCAGATTTTCTTAAAACATTTTATTTTGTCTTGAGTGATATTTTTCAGAAAGAAAGGCAGAACAGAGCACATGCTTTGATAGTTTCCATAAAGTCGTTACTAGGGAAAGTTCAAGATTAATTACTAAAATTCACTTGAATTAGGTTTAAATACTGAGTGGTTTCATCCATCATGAGTTATGTACATATTTATTCGTTACAATGTTTCATACATAATTTAATATTTAAACTCCTTATCATTATGGGAATTTAGTTTGACATTTCATTCAGCAGTAACCCAGTCCTTTGTTTCTAATTACATTTTTCAAAATTCTTGCTTGTTCTGTTTTCTACTTTTAAAATTATTTCTGAAATTTAATTGACACCTTAATGAATCCATATTTTTTCATATCCTTTGAACATAAGCCAATTATAGAAGCTTTTCTTAAAAGGTTGAAGCACAAAAAAATGATTGTAATTTTGAAGGTTTGAGAGAATAATAGTAATTTTCTCATAAAATAATGTTTAAAAATACAGTTTAGTCATCTGACTTTCTGTTTAGGAGGAAAAAACTTTGTAAATTGTTGCTAAAATCTAGCTTTTTGAAAATGAAAAACATTGGGAAAATAACTGAAACATAGTGCTACATAGATATATGTTCAAAATATACAAAAATCTCCTTTTAATTATTATCTAGTTTACAGGAAATATATAGGATTAGGGGTGAGAGTCCTAATAAGTATAAGCATACAACTTTAGTTTCCACATTAGCCTGAGTAGAAATCTGTTTGAAATTAGTTCCCATCAGTGGAGAGTTCAGATATTATCCTGATGTACAAATGTGTAGGAACAAAGTTTATTGATAGCCAGTGTAAATAGTAAGTAAGCTAAAAAATGCTGTTCAGTTACATTCTCATAGTCTAATTCAAGCCTCTTACTGAAATAACAGCAGGTCCTCAAAACGATTACAGTGGCCATTTCTGTTACATGAACACACACACACACACACACACACACACACACACACACACACACATACACGATAGTTTGAAGTTTCCACAGATGTTGGTAGTACTTCACTTAGCCCGAGAATCAAAAGCATGCCTCGCTGACATAATCTGAAATAAAATTGATTGAATTTTGCTGGTTCCATGAGAAACCAGGAAGGAATATTGTAGGTGTATTATAATTATTTTCTTTTGAAGAACAGTTTACAGTTTTCAAAGGCCTTATCTTATTTGCTATCTAAAATAGTACATTCATGTACACGGATAGTTGTTTTTTGCAGGGTTCTTTATTTCTAATGAATCTGCATCTGTAAATCTCATTTATTCTTTTTTTTCCCCCTCATTCATGAATTTGGGCAATAGACATTTACTAGTTAACGGGCTTCAGGAATGTAAAAAGTAATAAATAAGCCAACAAACATTTCACCTTGAGAAACTTTTAGTATGGTGAGAGGTACAGTTATATAAGTAAAATAAGAGAGCCAAATATTTTACATTGGAACCAAAAAGTTGGAGTCTTCATTTGTAATTGGAAGACCAGGAAGTGCTTGAAAGAACTTACACTTAAGGTATGTCTTAAAGAGTGAGTAGATGCTGGCCAGGCAGATGGGATTGAAGCAGTGTTGGCCAACCAGATGCAAATTTGGCATTTAAAAACTTACTTGGCCTTGTCTGAAAACGTTTTTGATTCTCAGAAGTGGGTGGTTGGGAATGCTACACTGCATCTGGGGGGTAGAGCTAAGGGATGTTTTAAACATCCTATAATCCTAAAGATAGCGCCACCCATGCCCTCAAAAAAGAATTATCTCACACCCTCAGTACTGCCAAAGTTGAGACAGTTTGGGTTACAGGAATTATAGGCAAAAGGAATGAATACATGAAGGAAAAAATTCTGGCCTATGAAAACATAGATTGCTCAGTGTGTACGGAGGGAAGAGGGGCAGAAGTAGCCAGAGTGCCCACTAGATTATGAAAGGGAAGAGAGAGCCTGTGTTCTCTTTCAGCATAGTTGTTAAGAAAGGCAGGTCTTTGTTCCCCAAAAGTGCAGCAGTTTCTGCACATTACTAGAAAATTAAAATAAAAATGGGTCTTTACTTTTTCTACTTTAAAGAAAGAAACACTGACAGACACATAGGCAGTTCAGTGAAATAGTCCCTTTGATCTTAAAATATTTTAAAAAAACTAGATGAAAAGTAAAATAAAATACATCGGTTATTATTTTTGGTCAAATATCAATGGAAGGGTATATGTGCACATTCATCAGGTTTTATCAGAAATATATTGTGGGCCGTCCCCTCACATGACAACGTCTCCTGCTTCACACCATGAGATCTTAGAAGTGTCTGATCCGATGAATTGCTCTCAGCCCCAGATAGAGAGGTAGCTCCTGTGGAATGGAGTTCATGTTTCAGCCTATGAAATGAAAGCAAGGCAGACTCTATGTGGCACATGTTTTCAGAGGACTGCTGGTTGTCCTCACTGTTGCTATTTCCACCCAGAGCGCAGCTTCGGGAGGGACGCACATGGACCGCCGAGAGGGGAGGGGACACGCGCCTAGCCAGCCACATCAGCTGCGCCAACCCTGGAGATCAGTGGGGTGACAGGTGGCAAAGCCAGATGCCCTCACATCCTAGTCTTGCTATTTCTTAGCAACTTAGTGACTTGCAACAAAGGCTGGTAAATGATTATTGAATGGCTCTGTGAATTAACACATGACTGGAACAAGAAGGGAGAGGAAAGGAGGAAAAAAAGAAAGGGAGGGAGGAAAATGGAGAGGTGATGTCCCTTAAAAGTACAGAATGAATTAAGTTCTGTGAGGGCACGTTTTGAGTGTTTTGACCACTACTGAATTCCCATTAGCTAGAAATATGCCTGATACAAGATGATATTAGTGCTCAGTATTTAACTGAACGATTTACCCTATTCTTGCAGAACTTCCTACCCTCCAGAGTGCTTACAGAAACTTTGTCAGGGGTGGGAAGTGGCAACATAATAAACAGTAATCATAACCACTGATTACTACATATTAGGAAAACAGATGTATTACTTATAAATTAAGCCACATTATTTAGAAGTGACTTAAAAAGAATATAGAAATAGGGAATTCAGTCATGCTTGGATCTTCAGGAATAGATTACATCAGGTAAACTGGGGATTTGGCATTTTCAAAATCAGGAAGTGGTGTGTGTGTGTGTGTGTGTGTGTGTGTGTGTGTGTGTGTGTGTTTGCATGCACACGTGGGCATGCATGTGTGCGTGCGCATCCTGGGGTGGGAGGAAGAGAGAGAAAAGACGAAGATATGTTCTAATAAGAGAGAGAAAAGAAGACAAAATTTAAGAAGCAATAGGAAATATCAACTTCTTTCTTTTTGTTACTAGGTAAACTTTATAGGCATGTTAATGTTATTGTATATTTGTATTTTTTAAAGAATACATATAGGAGAGATTTTATCACAACAATATTTTCATACTTGCTCTCTATTTTCATTCCTCAGCCTTATCCTAAAGTACTAGTTTCTAGGAAATTTTTCTTTTTACAGCACCATTTGTAAGCTTATCCTACTTTTTAAATTGAATATTAGGTCACATTTTAGGAGTGCCTGGAGGCTCAGTCAGGTAAGTGTCTGACTCTTGATTTCAGTTCCGATTATAATCTCACAACTGGTGAGATACTCTCATACTCTCAATTCTGTCCTTGCCCCTACCCTGCTCATGTGAGTTCTCTCTCTTTCTCTCAATCTCTCTTTCACTCTAACTCTGTCTCTCTCTCTCTGTCTCTCTCAAAATATTAAATAAACTTGAAAAAATTAGGGCACATTTTAAGATTCACACAACAAATTCGATATTTGATTTTTTTTTTGCCTATTAAAGATAGCCTTTTTACCCCCCACCCAAAGAAAAAAAAATCTATGCAGAGAAGGAAAGAGTGGGTCTAAAATCAATAATATTGTTCAAGGAGACAGAACCATTGGGATACTAGTCCTACGTATTGTTTCTGGCATTATCATATAAACAGCAGTGTGCTTTCATATCAGATATTTATTGATACTTACAGGTGTCCATGTAGAGCATCTAACTCTTGTTATTTATTATTTATTTAAAGATAGAGCACAGGGGAGAGCAGAGAGAGAAGTTGAAAGAATCTCACATAGGCTCTGTGCTGTCACGGGGCTCAGTCCCACCAACTGTGAGATCATGACCTGAGCTGAAACCAAGAGTCAGGCCCTTAACTGACTGAGCCAGCTGGGCACCCGAAGGCATCTAACTCTTAAACCTTCTGCAGTTATAGTCAGCCCACTATAAAAAAAAATATATATGTATAATATATTAATACATTATTAACATACATATTAGGCTTACCTAAAGCCTGCATGGATAACTAGATTCAAAAATAATTTTAAAATTTTGAATGCCTAATAGTAAAGTTTACGAGACCATAGTTCTACTAACTATCAAAAGAAACCCATTTTCTGTTAGTTCTCACATGGGAGAAAGCAGGTCATCAATTTGGAAAAGTTCCATAAAATTTTGTGATTGGTGGAATGCTTAGCACTTGAAATAATTTTTAGTTGGGAAGCTTTTTGTCTTTGACTGTAATTGCCCTTTCATGGGAAATCTTCAGTATTATTAAAGGAAGAACTCTGAAATTTAGAAACTCATTTAGAAAAAAAAAGAATATAAGCTCTAATATAATTTTTCTTCAAAGCTCTTAAAATATATCTTAGAGGTCATTCCTGGTGGCACTTGGTGTTTTTCTCATAGTGCTATATCTGCATTATTGTAAGAGTAAATTATTAACATGAGACCTAATTTGAAATTCCATATACTTAAAATTATGGGGATGATAGTTTTATCTTGGTGTTCCCTTTTCTCCAGCGTCGAATTCACCAATGGAGAAATAATACTTCTGTATGCTCTTTCCTTTTGTTTTAGTTGTCACTACCATATATATTGTGAATAAATGTTTGGGAGTAATTGTGCCTTTTACGTATCATAAACATTAACAAATGCTGTTTGATTCACTTACAAATTATATGAGAAGAGCCATGAAATTTTCCTAACCTTTTCTGTAGCTCAATAAATCACAAACAGACAAGAAAGTTAAGCACTACTTCAGTGGAAAATCAGCAGACAGATGTAGCACACATTCCCCTCAAAATAATTCAGAACCTGTTTCAATTTATCAAATGCCTACTTTATCTGTCAAAACAATGTCCTTTCTCAAATAAAGGGCATTGTTTCTGTAGCAAGAAAAAGGTTCTGATGTATTGTTATCTGCAAATGGATGGCGGAATAATGGAACAACAGGCAATGTTTCAAACTAGGAGATCAAAGGCCAGAATGCATTACAAATCTTGTTAAAATAAATGAGGGTAAGAGCATAATTCCAATAAAGACATTTATAGTCTTAAACAATCTCTCTGTCTTTTTAAAAGAGATCTTTAAAAATGAACCTAAATCCCCTTACAAACACCAAAAGGTTTTTGCTGCTTCTCTCAAAGTTCAATATTCAAAGAAATACAAAATCGTAGAACTCCCATACAAGCTAGATAACAGTACTTCTTTATGTGCTGACATTGTAAATTTTTTCTCATGCTACTAATCTATTTGTTGCATTTATCTGTGTGCATCGTATTCAAGGAGGAAAGCATTTGTCCATAAAATATCCTAATCAAAAAACATTTTATTATGAAAATGCTTCACTAATGACTTTTTTAACTTTTTGGTTTAATTTCATAGCCTCATCTCCCTGATTGTAAGCAATTTTTTCTCTTAAGTAATCTCAGTACTTGGATATGTAACAACTATTATAAATCTTTTAATTTTAGCTTAAGATGAAATCATTCCTTTTTTTACAGCATCAAGAAATTCCAAATATAATTATGACACTACCAAGCATTAAGGTTGGACTATACTTGTACACAATCAGAGAGCTGGTATTTCCTAGCCGTTGTCATGCGCAAACATTTGCTTTAACCTAAACATGTCAGGTATTCACGATGATTCCTGCAGCCTAGTTGATCTGGAGCTGAAATATGACAATGTAACGTGATGTATCTGTCTTCCGTCTGACTGCAGGCTGCCCTCCCTTTCTTTTTTCTAGCTCTTCTCCTTTTGTTCAGTCTGCATTTAAAAACAAAGTGACCTTTGTCACTTTGCAGAGTATCTTCTTAAAACACATCTATAACAATCTTGTTGTTATAAAAAAGAAATTCCATATTCAGTAATAACCTTTACAAGTGAGGACTATAAAATTCATTAATTCATGATCATCAAATGATAACACAGGCATTTGTAACCATATATAGTCACACAATCCTATAGTGGAACAGTCTTTAGAAACTACTAGAGAGTTACTAAAGTTGGATTGGCCCACATCAGTTACCTGAGAGCAATTCCTGGTAGTGAAAAATGTTTTGTTCCATATAATGTAATATAGATTGTGATGGTCACTGACACTAGAAATGTAAGATAATGTGATTAAACAGAATTTCACCATCAAAAATTTAGTGTTCTTACTTATAACAATAAATACATGAATTAAACCATAGATATTTAAAACAAATGTGAGTTAAGCAGGAAGAGCTGGCATTATGTTAAAGTTTCTTTTCTTACAAAAATGCTTCTATATTCACCAAAACCTTAGGCAGAGAGGATTCCATGAACACAATTTCTAACCATTTTTTATACACTCTATAAAAGGCATGTATTAGTTGGTATCCTTTGGGACTTTCTGTTGAAAATTATCTAGTAGGACCATAGAATTTGTTCCAAACCATTTTTTTTAAATTTTTTAAACATTTTTAAAATTTTTGAGAGATAGAATGTGAATGGGGGAAGGGCAGAGAGAGAGAGGGAGACACAGAATCCAAAGCAGGCTCCAGGCTCTGAGTTGTCAGCACAGAGCCCGACACAGGGCTTGAACCCATGAACTGTGAGATCATGACCTGAGCCAAAGTTGACCCTTAACCAACTGAGCCATCCAGCTGCCCCCCAAACTATTTCAATAAGCAATGTAATTATTGATCTGTGGTGGTCCAAACCTCCCCTAATTTCCTGTTCTGTGCCATTGACAGAGGAAGGGGGAGACTTCAGCCCACCTTCAGGGAAGTCACAAACCCATACTAAAAGAACAGCTTGAATTCTCAATTGTTTTGTTCACATTCTCTACAATGTCTCCTGTACACTATGTTATAGACTTAAGAAATATGAGTTGAAATTAAAATGCCAGGCTTTAAATATTTTTAAATGTTATCCCACAATTTATTTAATAATCTATGTTTTTACTTTATTCCTGAACATATAAATACATAAATGTGCGATATGTTCATATATCCATTTGTGTATTTATGTACTCAAGGAATGTGTACCTGTATATATGTAGGCCTACCATAAATAGCGTGCTTTTCCATCAGCTCATCCATTTATCCATCCATCCACCACTAATAATTAAAACTACTAATAATAAGTGAGATTTGAACTCAACTTCTGTCCTATGAGCTGTATGACTTTGAACAAGTCAATAAACTTCTCTATTCAGTTTTGTCATAACCCCGTTCTGTGGCCTGAGGCACTGAGGGGTTAAAGAAAAAGGTCTTGCTTTCTTCTTTAGTAAACCTAAGTTTTGGTGCATAGCTTTTTCACAGGAACCTCATAAAATATGTTAGTTTATTACAAAATATGAAATTTGACACCTGGGAGATCTGTGTACAGAGATCTTTATATGATATACTTTGATTAATCTCATTTGGTTCCTATTGTATGGTGAGTATTAGAAAACTATACCATCAAGGGGGAATTTGACCAAATGGTGTCCAAGAATATATCTCTATGTAACAGAATATCTTTGAAAGATATACTGGGGCTTCTTACCCATTATCATAAACTCAAAAGATCAAGATTTTTTTTAAAAGCCCTACACAGACTCTGTCTATGCTAAGGACATGTCATTTAAAGTAGAAGCACGTGTGACAGGAGAGAGTAGCTAATAAGATATAAATAGGAGAGTCTTCCTGATGGTGAAGTTTTTCTTATGGACCTTCTATAGTGCACTCTGAATTCTGTCTTAAAATTCTCCTGGAAACTAAGGATGCTCACTAGCAGCTCAATACCTCTAAGTCCCTGAGGATGGGAAAGGGGTAGGGAAAGGAAGGGGTCTCTGGTCTCCAAATACTTCTTACCGTTTACTATGACTGATGAGGGGTCAAGTCAGATATCCTACCCCCTTGGAATGATCTAGTACTCCATTATAAATATTAATATATAGAAACACATAGGCAAGTTTATTTAGATAATAAAATAAATTTCAAGAGAATTTTCCATCAATTCAAAGTTAATAAAAATAAGGAAAAAATTAAATCAATCCCACGTCTCCCAAAGACAGGCACTAAAGACACTTGATATAGTGTGCAACATGATGACTCTGAAGCGGGGGGATAAGAAGAAACGATCATTCAGGACAGAATTTTTGTCTTGGGAAACTTTTATTCATAATTTATATCTACAAGCAAAATGGGCAGTATTTGGGGTGAATTTGAAGTCTACACAATTCAGATAAACACTGGTTTTTCTGCTTGATTAGATAATTTCATTAATACAGAAGACTTGTGGAGGGGAGAAAACATAGTCATGTAAGTTGGACAGATTTGCAGTGCAGATTACTCATTGTTCTTAATTCTTTTCATTTTATAAACAGTCACAATAGCAGCTTAAAATATTTTATTGAAAAGAACAAGATAATGACTTACAAAATGAGTTATTTGAAACAATGTGGGATATTGTTTAAATTGATGTATTTTGTGATATAAATTGGAGAAAGGGGGAGTAGTATAGAGACAATTACATATATGGCTTATTTTCACAGTATCATACATAAAACCCAGTCATCTTTTTGATCACATGTCTTGTTTTACAGTTCTGTGAACAAAATTGATAATATTATCAAGTTTTAAGGCATATTCTTTAACAAACTACAGGAAAATATGACTTTACCATCAAACGTCTTTATGGTTAATAAGTGTATATACTCTCCAAGCTTCTGATTAATAGGAAGACAACATTAACAGACTAAGGCAGCAGTGATAATGCAACCATTTAAAACAACAAAAATGCCTCTATGAATATTAAGTCAATGACTTTCTTCTGAAATAAAAAATGTGCTTGGCACTGAAAATTAATGTGATTTCTTGCATGTAAATTACCATATTTTAAACAAAAGATATCTTCAAGAACCATTTTAATCTTTGCTATATTTTACATATAGTACTTTCAAATTCATATTTCAGTGTTGACATATTTCAAATAAAGAAAATGGACTGTTGTAATCCTTTGCATGGTGTTTTCATTCAATTAGCTCTATCTTTCTTTTTCTAAGCAAACAAGATGGCAATTTACTCAAAGTCAACCCATAATAACATATATCAGCCAGAGTCAAACAAACACAGGGCTGCTCATGCTACACCTTTTAAAATCAAACAATTTTAAATAAAAGCAAACATGAACATAAATAGTGTTTCCCTTTGGAATTTGACTGTTGACAGAAAAATGATAAAAACATAAAAATGGTTTGAATGTGTAAGGAAGTTAAATAATTCAGGAAATGTTTTATTAACTGATAGCAGAGAGAACAGGATTTGGGTCTTTGCATTATGCAGTAATGAAATAATAGAATATATGATATGTGGCTTAAACAAAACCTCTTCCTAACCGTATTAAAATTTCACAAGGTAGTTGAAAACCACATTCTTATCAAGCACTCACAAAAAATAGAATTCTGTTTGAATATCTGTTTTTTTTTTAGGTTAGTTACAACATTTTCCAAAGTGAAAGAAAAGTTGTATGTCAGTATATAGTTCTAAAAAGAGCTTCTGGTTTATATTTTCAATCTATTAGAACAGAAATTTAAAGGAAGCAGAATCTGAAACAACAAATAGATACACAAACAACAGTCTGTTGGACAGTTTGCTATACAGAAATGTTACTGTTTCATGATGAAAATAGAAATGAAATGAAATAAAATGAAAATATCATGCCCAAAATATTATTGCCAAAAAATTTTCCTCTTATTTAGACAAAATATAAGAAAATGTAAATAATGGCATTGCTATGCAAATGTAAAGCTTATAGATATTCATAATTATATATTTATACTAAATTTAAAAACTATAAAAACAAAGGTGAAAATCCTTATAAAGCTTAACTATTTTATATAGCCATGTACTAAATCATGTAGACTTAGCAAATGTATTAAAAATTAAATTTATGTTTTTCGCTTACTCTCCTATAGTTGAAATTTCATCTTAGCATAACAAAGGTATGGAATTCTGTTTCTGGGCTTGGATTCTAGGTCCTCCATTTACTAGCTATGTAATATTTGGCATATTATTAATTTTTTACTCCAAGTTTCTTTATCAGAACAAATGCTAAGGAGAAATTGAAATAATGCATCTAGGAGATCCAGTGCGAGAGGGGCATTATTGGTCAGTCATTATTACTTTAGTATTTTATTTGGGTTTCCTACATAATGCCCCCCAAAAAAACTAACTTTACAACAATTTAAGTAAAATATATCTTTCCCTCAGTGACCTAGGTATTTTAACTGAAAATATTTGTGAATAGTCCATATATTTATATAGTCTTGCTTTTTACCTTGCTGAACATTTGAATTACAAAGCAGAAATGCTGAAAGGAGTGCTTTGATGTAAACAAGTAACATTCAACTTGGTACAAACTTTTAGGTAAGTTGAACTTGGGACCAGTGTTTTGTGTATTATATGCACAATATATAATCGGAGCACAGAGACATTTATAACTTTTAGTATGGTAATTCTGCTTCTGGAACTTCAATCTTAAAATGCAATAGACAGAATATAAAATAATGTGAGTGTAATGTTGTCATTGGTACATTTTTTAAAAAGTAAACACTGTACCCAATATTCATTGAGTTTGAACTCAGAACCCCAAGATCAAGAGTCATATGCTCCACAGACTGAGCCAGTCCAGCACCACCACAGCATTTTTAAATATGAGGAGTTATTGAAAATAATTATTCTGTAAGTTAAAACATAGACACTCTTAGTGTGCCGCCAGACACTATTTTTATTAATATTAGGATAAGAGAGAAAATACTACATCTGCCACAAAAAATAGTTTCTCTGATTGTTCTCTGGGTGGGATATAATGCACCATCAAGATGAATGTCATTACATGAACTAAGACTCCTGACATAATATTAAATGTACATAGGAATGTATAAATACACTTAACATAAACCTGACCATAAAAATTCACTTAGGAAAAATGGTTTTAAAAATATTAGGGTAGTTAGATTTGAGGAGTGTTTTCTTTTCCACTTTTTAGCCTCCATGATGGTTTTTATATTTACAAAACAAAGAGAAAGCATTTATAAAACCAACATTTATATTTTCACTGTAATATTATTCATCTTAATTAATTAGAAGAGGAAGATGTAATGAGTCTCTCCTTGTTGTTGTAATTGTCCATACATTTGTCTACTTCAAATATGTCTGAATTTTTAAAGAATGTTGACCATCTGCTTTACTTCTCACTCAAATTATCCTCTCCATGACTGCCTTAGCCAAGCAGAAAGCAAAGCAAAAAAAAAAAAAAAGTTAGTAATGCCTGAAATGAGTTTTACTATACAGTGTATTATTTGTGTTATAAATGTATTATGTTACAGAGTTGGGTGGATTTTCTCCCTGGGTGTTGTCAGCCAACTTGTTGATACTTATCCAGATTCTACTTCTAAGTAGTATGGATTAAAAGCATAGAAAAAAAATCTGAAGTAACATAAAATCATTATTTGATGAATTTTCCATAATAAAGTTCTTGATCAAAGACATAACCTTCAAAATATGAGAAACACATGTAGGAATGGTAATGAATTATTAAATCTCGAGGAGGAAAGGATGGTAATATTTAAGTCTCAACAATTTCTAGATATAAAAATACATTTATATATAAATGTTTTTTTAAAAAATAAGGAAGAAAATATTTTCTGGTAATTTTTCAGATGAGGATAAAAAGCTCAGAAGACTTAACAACTTGCTTTAGTTTTCTTAGAATTGAAAACCATGATTGAATGACACCTGCGGTAAAATGCAAATAATACTTTTAATGTCACAAAATGTGGCGGCCGTGGAATATCATTCTGTCCTACGTAGGAGATACACATTGTGAGTGGAGCTGCCATGCTAAAGCTAAATACCAAAAAGCAGAGTCAGGATAAAAACATAAATATTTTATCAAAAATAGAAGAATTACAGTTCGGTTAATACACATAATATCTTAAATTTTTCTGACAAGTGTTACCTGCAAAACCTTCAGTAGTCATAATCCATACTGTGTAAGCACAAAATGTATAATAAATAAAATAAGAGTTTTTGCAAACAAATTTAGAGACCCATATTTTATATAGTGGACCCAGATTTTTACCCTGAAGTTCAAAAACAAATATAGAGAGTCTATGATTCTTAGGAGAATTTGTACTGGCACCCATATATCTTTCAAGGCAATACTAACCTTGACACTAAGTACTATAGTATTTGGAAAGATATACAGTAAAAATGATTGCTTAATGACAACTTTAAAGTGAAAAATTTCTTGCCTAATTAAAAGCGTGATAATTAATGGTATCTATATTGAACTCTTCTGGAGTTCTTACCCACTTTGAGTTACAAATCAAAATCTAGGAATGTGCTATTCTTGTATGTAGGTCTTTAAGACTAAAGCCGGTTAGTGATATATGACTTCTTCAACTACATCTCACCTAAAATTTATGGAATTATTTTGGGATTATATGACACATAGGGTTCCATGTGTTATACCTGAAGCCACCTTTAGATATAACCCGTGGCCCAGGCCCAAGAACTGAATGATGCTTTGCTGCCTTGATTATTAAATATTGACTAGTGACTTCATGAGGCTATCAGGCTTGTTAAAAGGCTAATCATGACAATTAATGCTAAAGTAAAGTTAATAAACAAAAAAAACCCCATTTCTGTCTCATACACATAAATACATGTGGTCTACAAACTGTATGTACCTTCACAAGATTAGCATTCCAATTCCAATGGACTTCTGAATGCTTCCTGTTTGCTGTGTTTGATATTCCTTATGATTTCCTTTAGTTTTACTTGTAGCCTAATTTGATTTGTATAAAGGTATCAGGGAATATCAGTTCAAGTTGAAGTAAAAAGGTAGAAAGTAACAGTCATGAAAAGTAAGACATTTGACAATAGAAGTGTACATCTACAGATAGGGGAAAGTTCGCTGGGATACAGGATAAATTCAAGGAAATCGATTATAGCACGGGAGAGGAGGGGGTGAAACATGGCCTCTAGAGATTTAAGAGGGGTTCAGAATCCTGGAAGTCTAAGCATCCACAAAGGAACTTGGATATTCCAGCTGCTAAGGGAGCAAGGATTTTTGTCCTCTGACTTACTTTATAAAGTTTGCTAGTTATGGGCATCTGTAAGCATGGAAGTGTGGATTTTGAGCAAATGAAAATATAGGTCAATCTTACCCTAAACAAGGCAGGGAAAGGTGCCAACCTGGGCTGGGCTGGGGGCAGTTTCTATCTCTGTAGTTCTCACTCATGCAATGAAATAAGTCTGATGAGACAGCTCCCCTCTGAAATCAATTTTACCATACATGGTAACTAAACTAGAATTTGAATAAACACTTAAAATTAAAAAAATAATATGCATTTTAAATAGAGCTTATTTCATCACATAATTCCATAAGAAAGGAAGAAATTCTGAATGAAATGTAGTTAAATAGTGATAATTGTGGAGATTACAGTTGAGTCTTCTGGAATATATCATAGTGAATAACAGTGCAAAGTACTTATCAGTGCAAATGTACTAAGCAAACACAAAGAAGTCTTTGATTTTGGTAAGGGCAAATATACTTTTTCTTTAAAAAAGTGAGATTATGTGAAGAAATCCATTGTTTGTGTACCACTAAGAAAACCATATTTAGAGTGAATGGAGAAAGGAAAATATGTTACAGATATCCTCTTACCTGGTTCAAAGAGTTTGTTTTCTAGGAAGCTCAGCCATCATGAATGGTCCATACACATTAAATATGGCTTAGAATACTTTTTTCATTTTCTCATAAGTTCCTATTAATACGGCAGCTCTGCTTTGAGTTTGCTTTAGAAGCTTATAGAGATGCTGAATTTGGGTCCTCAAGGCCAGAGATACAAGCCCTTAACACAGATTTTATTATGGTTTGTATATACTTGGTAATAGTTATATAAAGCAGGAAGCTAAGAGGTTATGAAAGATCAATGGAAAAGTTTCTGTGATTTTTATAGTTTTTAGTATCATTGATGACTAATTGTTACCTCTGAAATGAAGTCTTAGCCTAGAATCGATAAATGCCATTCCAACTTGGTATCACAAACTTCTTTTATAGACCACTCAAATTAAGCTACCTTCTTTCTCACAGAACATATTTGCATTTTTCTTGTTAGCATGGTTTTATTTCACATGCATCTCAAAAAGAACAGCAATGGAAACACATTCTTGCAATTATTATATAACAAGTCTTGTCCTCCTTTATCAAAAAATAAGAACTGTTTTTCTCCTTTGTAGTCCTGGCCTTCTTTGGCTACCTTAATTTAAAAAACTAATATTCTCACGGAGCTTGAGTGGCTCAGTCAATTGAGCATCCAACTGTGGATCAGGTCATGAACTCACGGTTCATAGGTTCAAGCCCCACATCGGGCTCTGTGCTGACAGCTAGCTCAGAGCCTGGAGCCTGCTTCTGTGTCTCTTTCTCTCTCTGCCCCTCCCCTGATTATGCTCTGTCTCTCAAAAATAAATAAATGCAAAAAAAATTAATACTCTCAGGATGCTTGGGTGGCTCAGTCATTTAACTGTCCAACTCCTGATGTCAGCTCAGGTCATAGTCTCACAGTTTGTGACACTGAACTCCGCATCAGACACTCTGTTGGCAGTGCAGATCCTGCTTGGGATTTTCACTCTCCTTCTCTCTCTGTCCCTCCTCTGGTCACGCTCTCTCACTCTCAAAATAAATAATTGAAAACATTAAAACTATTTATAAAAATGAATACTCTCAATTAATGTACTTTGAACTAAATTGCAGATTTCTAAAATGTTATTAAGAAAATAGGATATTTGATTTAAAATGAACTAAATCTAAGCTTAGAACACATACCAAGTGTAAAATAGGAAGATCGTGTTTAACCAAAAGTATTCAGCAAATAAAGCTCTGCTGAAATTCTATTATACCAATAAACACTGGGAGTGTGTGTTTGAATTTGAGTTTAATATTAAAATTAGAATACAGCGGCACCTGGTGCCTCAGTTGTATGATTTTAGCTCAGGTCATGATCTCATAGTTCACCAGATGGAATCCCATTGGTTCTGTGTGTGGACGACCCAGAACCTGCTTGGGATTCTCTCTTGTGTGCTCCTGCTCTCCCCCCCCCCCCCCCCCCCCCCCCCTCTCTCTCTCTCTCTCTCTCTCCCTCTCTCTCTCTCTCTCTCCCTCTCTCTCTCTCTCTCTCTCTCTCTCTCTCTCTCTCTCTCTCAATAAATATACTTTAAAACAAATAGAGTACAAAAATGGTTCTAGGATGAATTCCTCCAAAAAAATATTTAAAGAAAGATTTGTATAAAATGTCATTATGAAATTAAAACCTTGACACTAACCTAAAGCATAATAATATCTTACCATTAAATAGCTTACCATGCTGAATAAACCTGACCATCATTTACCCATTTAATACTTAACAATTTTATAACAGAAGTTTCTTTCCACATTGTAAGAAGAAGATACTACTTTAATGTTTTTCTTATATTTTACTTATACTCTGGAGCTCCAGCCAATACAGAAAACGACACAAGTTCAGCCTGACAGTATTTTGAGCTAGCCATTGCTCTAGAAAACTGTTCAAACACTTACATAAAAAAAACTCTGAAATAATGCTTTTGTCGTACCTGTCATTGCCAAAGAATGGAGAGAAATAATTATTTTATTCCTGCAAAATGAGACTTAAAATTTGCATTCCTACCTTTTCCATCTTACTTTGATTGAGAATGTGAATTTGCATATACAAGATGGCTTAGGACCATGGAATTTAAGGCTAACATTGGTAACAGTCCACATACAGATTAGTATTATAGCCTATTGTAGAGGAAGTTTCTTTGAAAAACAGCTTAAAATTGACACTGTATATTCTAGTGGTTAAATAGTGTGAGCATCAGTCAAACATATCTTTATAGAGATCTTTTTTTCTCACTCAATAGGTACCTTTGGAGAGATTCCTGAATCATTTTTATACTCTGGTTTCTTCATCTGTAAGAGGGGGGCAACAATGACATCTACCTAAGAAGAATTTTGTGAGGATTAAAGCAGAACTTGGTCAAATCATTTCCGATTTTCCAGATATTGACCTATAGGTTCTTACATTAAGTTGCAGAAAAGATAAACTGACCCAGGGGCATAATATACTAGAAAAGAAACTGGAAGTTCTAAAAATGAACTAAAATGAGGAAGCAGTTTTTAGCAATAATAAAATACACCAGCAAAAGGGAAGAATATGCTTTTAATTAATGGAAAAAGCTTTTGCTCTCAGATTCTGAAGAGAGTCGTTAAGAGATCCACAGGCTGTCTTCTCTAAGGTTTCTAGAAAAGGTTATTCACAAATAAAGTTGTATAGGAACCCATATCCATCCTGTGTACCTTATTTTTTGGGAGAGATTTTTTTTCTTAGCAGATAAGGACTAGTAGGCAGGTTCCAAAGAAGCTGTGACCAGGTGGGTGTAGACATGTGTGTTCTGATCATTCATGCTGGTACCTTATCAATAGTTAGGTGTTTTGAATATTAGGTAAGTAGAGGGAATTAAGACCCTTCATTTTGTTTTAAGTTTGAAAAGTGGAAATAAACATTTCATGAACATTTTGAGATAAATATCTTTAGAGAAGATACCCATGCATGAAAATAGGTAAATAAAACAGAATAGAAGATGCATTATATATTTCTTAGGATTGAAAAGATATTTTTAAGTGCTCATTTATCTATTTTTAGTTAATCAGGAGGCATATTTTTTTAAAGTAACAAAATTCCTATGTGTGTTTTAAAACATGTACTTCAGAAATTACTACATGGAAATGTATTGCAAAAGACTTGCTTCAGTTTTAAAGTCTAAGCCAGACATGGTCTTATGTGAAACTATGGCAGTGAAGGGGCTCCTGAGTGGCTCAGTCAGTTAAGCACCTGACTCTTGACTTCAGCTCATCTCATGATCTCATGGTTCATGAGTTCAGGCCCTCCATCGGGCTCTGAGCATAGCGCCTGCTTGGGATTCTCTCCCTGTCCTTCTCTGCCCCTCCCCACTCACCTTTGCTCTCTCTTTCTTCTCTCTCTCTCAAAACAAATAAACAACAACAACAAAAGAAGTGATGGCAGTTAACACCTGGTTTAACTACTACTACATTCAAATTGTATAATGTCTAAACTGGAATTTTTAATTTCAGTAACGTACCCTCTTAATAAGGATTTTTCTTTATTTCCATCAACTAATAGACTCTTTTTAAAAAATATTTTATTGAGGCACCTGGGTGGCTCAGTTGGTTAAGCATCTGGTTTCGGCTCAGGTCAGATCTCACGGTTCGTGGGTTTGAGCCCTGCGTCTGGCTCTGCGCTGACAGCTAGCTCAGAGCCTGGAGCCTGTTTCAGATTCTGTATCTCCCCTCCCTCTCTCTCTGACCCTCCCCTGCTCTAGCTGTCTCTCTCTGTCTCTCAAAAATATATAAAAAGCATTAAAAAATATTTTATTTATTTTTTGAGACAGAGAGCACAATCAGGGGAAGGGCAGAAAGAGAAAGGGACAGAGGATCTGATATAGGCTCTGTGCTGACAGCAGCAAGCCTGAGGTGGGGCTCAGATTCAAGAACTGTGAGAGCATGACCTGAACTGAAGTTGGATGCTCAACCACCTGAGCCATGCAGGTGCCCCTCCCCGACTAATAGACACTATAAATCATAGGATTTTGAAGCTGAAACTGATTTTATGGATAAATCATCTAGTATAGTCTACTAATAATGAAAATTAATAAACTGGGATTGAGGATATTTTAGTCACTTGGTCAAAATCACACTGCATTTGGAAGACAAATGAAAGATAAAATTTCATTCTGATCTTTTCAGTAGGAGAGAAGAGAAGAATCAAAAGAATCTGAAAGTAGAGTGGCGCCTGGGTGGCTCAGATGTTTAGGTGTCCGACTTCAGCTCAGGTCATGATCTCACAGTTTGTGGGTTTGAGCTCTACATCAGGCTCTGTGCTGACAGCTCAGAGCCTGGAGCCTGCTTCGGAATCTGTGTCTCCCTCTCTTTCTCTGTCCCTCCCCCACTCTGTCTCTGTCTCTCTCTTTCCAAAATAACATTATAATGAAAAAAAATCTAAAAGTACCTACAAAATTTGTAGGTATGCATATTTCCTCTATTAATTGTGTTCACTCATTTCATAGATAGGGCTTTACCATGCCATGCATAATAACTAGACATAATAATAAAGACAGTTATTTCCATTCAGATCCAAGACTGGGAAAAGAAGAAAGCTTAGAAATTACTTATAAATAGTACAGAGATAGACTGTGTGTCCTCTATTTTTTCACACCACTCTCTAGTGCATTTAGACACATCTTCTCACACTTCTGAATATACCTTACAAGAGTTTGGCCTCACTGAAGTACCACGTTACACCCAGTATGAAGTGTATACAAAAGAAAATTATTCAAGTCCATTGCTTCTCAACCTTTTGGCTAAGATCAAGTGTAAAATTGATCAAGTCCAGAGCTGGAGAATCAGGAAGTCCAGTGTATTAGCAAATATTAAATTCAGCTGCTTTTAACAAAGACTTTAAATAATAGAGACTTAAACAAGGCAGAACTCCATGCCTCTCATACTTCAGCAAAGCAGGAGATAAATGTAGGACCAAACTTTCTGTTTAGATAAGAGGAGGGGATGCTTAAAACAAATGGAAGGATTGGTCTTCATGAGGAGTAAAGATTCTCTGACTGTCATAACAGGAGAAAACACGGACATGAGGTAGAGAAGCAGATGGACCTGTCATTCTTTTGGTGGGACCATAAAGCAAGCAGTGCACAGGTCTGTCCGTCCTTCCTTCCTCTTTTCTTTCTTTCTTTTTTCAAGAATAAGTTTAAGACATGGTCATTAGCAGGGTATGGACTTAGTTATGTAAACATGTAGGTGCATGGGGTCTAGAGAGGAGACTTCATGATAACTTAGAAAGCATATAAGCTACAGAGAATAAAGACATAGTGGACACAGTTTAAGATTCTGATATGTGGGTCTATCCTGGAAGACTGTGAAGAGTTCACAGAAACTGAAGCTATGTGAATAAAATGGTCATTGTGGTTAGGTGTTCAGTAGATCTTTACATAACTAATTATTTTTTTCCCTTGTCAGACTGTGAACTCATCAAATGTAAGAGCTTATTTAAATGTGGTATTCCTTGGGCAACTGGGTGGCAGTCAGTTAAGCATCCAACTTCAGCTCAGGTCATGATCTCTCAGTTCATGAGTTTAAACTCTGTGTCAGGCTCTGTGCTGACAGCTCAGACCTTGGAGCCTGCTTCAGATTCTGTGGCTCCCTCTCTCTCTGCCCACCCACACTCATGCTCTGTTTCTCTCTCAAAAATAAACAAATATTAAATTCAGTATCTCTAGAATTTCATGAGATCATATTGACGAAAACTTTTTTTAATGAATGAAATGATGGACACTTAAAAATGTGGACTAACCATGTGTTTTCATATTCAAATATGACCATAGCTAATGCTCTTAAATACAGCTTTTTGCATGTTATCTAACATACTTTCATCATATGATCCCTGAAATTCCTAGAAAATGAAAAAAGGTGCTTTTATATAGAGCCTGTATTTTGGTTTAGACTAATTCACTGCTCAGAAAGAACAATCAGAATTCTGGTTGCCCCGGGCTGCTATGATCTATATCATCAAGTCAGTACTGACTTGCTGAGATTTTAAAAACATTGCTTATATATAATAGGCTACTCTGTTTCACTTTAACCTGAACCCTAGTTACAGAAGGTGTGTGTGTGTGCATGTGCGTGTGTGCGTTTCTCTTCAGGTTATAGCATTCAGGTCTATGGCATATCCTTGAAAGAGAAGAAAACATCTAAAAATAAGGCCTAGGAATTCTAGTACATGGTCATAAAATTCTTCACAAAATGGACAATTGAATAGTTATATTGATTTTTTCAGTGCCAGAGATTTTCCATGGTTGCAGGTTTGGCACCTTTTGAAGTTGCATTTACTCTTCTAGGCTGTTAAGGCACTGTTTAATGAATCAATTCAGTCATTTAGTCAATAAAAGTATTCTTGTCTCCTAAAAGAGTTAATATGCCTTTTCAGTGGTGCTTCACTGATAAAAAAAGAAATAGTTAAAACACTCAACAAATCAGATTTAATATTATTTAAAATACACATTTTTCAAAGCAATGGATTCTTCTCTACCCCCAATGATAATACATATTATTTGTAAACACACTCCTAGACTCCCCATAGCAAGAAGCATTCTCTGTTTAGAAATGTCAATGGAATGAAACATGGTCATAGAATAATGATCTCTTGTTCCCACATAAATGCCTAAGGGAAAACTAAGATGTTCATTTTCAAAGCAGGAAACATTGATCTGCTGGGTATGTCCTATTAAAATGACTTTATTTTATTCCATCCAATAGCAGATGTAAATTCAGTCATTTAGTCTGATAGATATGGGTTCCAGAGAATGACATTTTTGTGCTCCAGTACTACTAAATAGATGAAAATCATTGCATTTTGCTTTGCTTTATTTGTCGGCAAAACAGAATTAAGTCTGTTCATGAACGCCCTAAGGTTTAATATTGGCAATTTAGAAATGTATATACTGATTTTATTTGTCTTTGATTTCTTTTAAGTAAACCTTTTCCATATCTAATGGTCATTCAGTTACATAGTTCTGAATTATATGCATTCTTCTGAGAATTCTATATGTTGTTATATATCAGAAAGTAGGCACTATAACACAGCATCTGAAGATTTGTGGCCAATGACTGTTCAAATGAAGGTAAATGTTACCATAATAAAAAAATGATGGAGAATCATGCCTGGTTTTGATAGTATTTTAATCTGAACAGCAAAAAGAAAAGATGGCCAGAGCTCCAGGGGGAAAGACGGAAAAGCACAGAGATTTATATGTTTGAATAATGTGCATGTACATACATATAAGTCTGTGCACAGATGATCTGTAGGTGGACACATTCCGCATGATGAATAGTCACATAATCCCTTGGAGCAGTTTTTATACCTGTCCTTATGGTGCACACTATGGTACATGTTATGTCTTACCAGCAATTCATAAGAGAATTGTGATACAAATTAATGGAATCAGAATAAGCCATTATATCATTTCTTTCATCAGGATCTCAATTTCATGTTTCCCCAATTGTGTACCTGGTTAAATGCAGCGATTATTTTTTGTCATCAGAGCATATGAAATTATAGAAACATAAGTTAAAGTCAAATGAAAAGTATATATTATTGAAGTAATGCACACTTCATTTTAAAATGGGGTCATTACATAGCACTTCTGAAATGAAAAACTTTGAAGGATAGTGATTATCAATAAGATGAAAGCTGTACAAGATGTCATAAGAGACGTGGGTTTATCTAGGAGCTTAATATGTTATTTAAAGGGAATAGGTTTCCCGTGTCTTGCTAACATATTTTGAGAAAAAGTGGCATCTTGTCATGCTTATATGTGGTGCCGCTCACACTGAACTTCTCTTATTTTCTCCTGTTTCATACCCATAACATGAAAGCTTAGATGAAGGTGTCACTTTAAGACACATTTGCCATTCACAAGCTCTTGCTGGAAGAGCAATTCAGGGGCACCTAGGGGGCTCATTCAGTTAAGCAGCCCACTCTTGATTTTTGCTCAGGTCGTGATCTCACAGTCATGATCTCACAGTCCTGAGTTCAAGCCCCACATTGGACTCTGCTTCCGATCCTCTGTAGCCTTCTCTCTGTGCCTCCCCTCCCTCCCTCCCTCCTCTCTCCCTCCTTCCCTCCCTCTCCCTCTCTCTCAAATTAATAAATGTTAAAAAGGTTTTAAAGAAAAGAGCAATGCAGAGTGAAGCTAGTTGCCTTACTTCACCCTTTGACACAAAGCTTCACAAGTTTGATGCAACTGCTTATTCTCTAATTTTTCTCTTTATTTGACCCTTCAGATTTGGCATGCTATACTTTTTCCCCAGGTACATTTTTATACCTAAATAAGATAAACAATAACAAAAACTCCTGGTCTCTCCATCAGGTCCCATGTCCTATGCTCCACACCTCTTTCTGCTGTCTTTTCCCCCCACCTTGTAGTCGGCTCAGAAAATTTGAAACCCAGAGATTTTCTCCATCATTAAATATGTTATTTTATAGAACTTTCTCAATTATGTGATACAATTGATTAAGCAAACTTTAAATTTTAAAAATCACAAATCAGATTAGAAGATGCATTTTAATACTTGACAACTTAAGAATCATTCATGAAAGATTTTTTATTTCATGAATAAAAACATGTTTTAACATATTTCATCAAGTGCTATTTTCTCCAAATTATTCTACCATCTTAGATACATAAGGGCAGACACATTTCCTTTCAAATCTATTTTTACAGACTCTTCTGCTTCATAGAGAAAAATCAATTAGGATATACTTAAATACTCTAATTTAGCATCAAAAATTACAATCAGTGGGACTAACATTTTCTTGGTTATATTTCTAAATGAAAAGTGAAAGGGGATATATATTGGCACATTTAACCGAATTAATCAATACAATTCCAAATCATTCTGCTTTATTTTAAAGTGCCTTTGTTTAAAAAAATCTATAGTGACTAATTTATGAACTCCTAGAATCATTTAATAACCTTGTTTAACCTTTGAGATGTTTCATAACCTTAGAAAGTCCAGTGAATGCTATAATCTCAGAATTACTAACTTCCTTTCAAGTCGTGTAATATGCACGAATAGGCCCTAGATTCCCCTTAATTTCCCTGAATACACTTCCTTGTATGACCCTCTCCTCATCGCCATTATTTCTATCATAAGTCAAAAAGCCTATTATGTTTATAAATGCTCAGAGCAGGAGTGAACTTGTTAGGAGCTTGCGTACTTAGAGTAAAGGAAAAATGTATTATCAGGAGACGGGAAAAATTTAAAGCTAACTTAAATTGGTAGGACTTTGTTATGTGCCATTCACTAACTGTGGATTTGTTTCCTACTACACATCAGAACCATGTGATCATAGATTTTGGCAGTAGTCAGTTGCCACATCCCCGGTTGGCGATTTTTGTTGTTCTTTTACCAAGAGACTAGCCTAGTTCTCTGCCCCCTTCGTGTAGTGTGTGGGTGTAGGTGTGGGTGTGTGTGTGTGTGTAACTCTTGGAAACCACAAATATTTATTGAGTATTTAAACTTTGTTAATCACACTAAGAAAACAAAATACATAAAGGCATATTTCCTGGCCACCAGTACATAGTCTCAGTGAGGAAAAAGTCAACAAACATAAATCAATAGAAAATAATGTAAAGCAATATATCACATATTGCCTTGTTTTATGGCCTAATAGTTTCCATAGGAACTAAGAAGAGGAGATAATTGACCAAAGTCAGAAATGAGGTAAGTGGCAATAGCAGTGCTTTACTTAGTACCTGAACACAAAGAGAAAGTTACAGGCTAGAGACACGGGAGGGCTTCCCGCATTATTAAAACAAACAAAAAAATGGGCATGAATTCAACGTTTCCTTACATTTTCTGAAAGATTGTCATTGTCACATGGGGTGCTTTTGCCCAGAGACATTTTTGATTGTCTCTAGTGAGCTGAAACTGAGTGGGGAGCAAACTGGGAGTAAGATCAGGGGACAGATAAAGGCCAGGGGGAAAGTGCTGCTGCTAAATATTCTTATGTTGCCTCACAACCAAGAGGATTACCTTGTCCAAAGTGTCAATGGTACCGAGTTTGAAAAATCTTGTCCTAAATATGTGAATGTGGCACGTGGGTTTCTCGCATCTTGGATTCCATCCCATGTTGTGAGCCTTCACTGCATTTACCAGCCATACAGATGGTTTAGATTCAAATAAGAAGTGATGATAAAAAATGATTCTGGTCTCTTTAATTTGCCTTAATAAAACACATGACATGCCCTTACGTACTTGACAGAGTCTACTGCACTGTGTACCACAGGGAAACATAGTGTCTTTCTATTCACTTAGGTCTTCAATTTCCCACATCAATGTTTTGTAGTTTTCAGGATCTGGGCACAGAACTGTATGGTTTTTTTTGCATGTGTGTTGATAAGAACACTTACCAGAAAATGTGCCCTATTAGCAACGTTATTAGTATACAGTACAGTTGGGGCGCCTGGGTGGCTCAATCGGTTAAGTGTCCAACTTCAGCTCAGGTCATGATCTCGCGGTTAGTGTGTTCAAGCCCTGCATCAGGTTCTGTGCTGACAGCTCAGAGCCTAGAGCCTGCTCCTGATTCTATGGCTCCCTCTCTCTCTCTCTCTCTCTGCCCCTCCCCTATTTGTGCTCTGTCTCTCTCTCTCTATCAAAAATAAATAATCTGCACAAAAAACTTTTTAAAATGTATACAGTACAGTTGAATCTTGAACAAGTTTGAAATGTGTGCCTCCTTTTATGTGGGGATTTTTTATATATATAAATAGAGTACAGGACTGAAAATATACTTTCTCTATGATTTCCTTGCTAATTTCTTCCTCTAGTTTACTTTATTAAAAGAATAGAGCATATAAGTTATATAATATGGAAATATGCATTGATCAACTGTTTATGTTATTAGTAAGGCTTCCAGTCAAATAGTGGGCTGTTGGTAGTTAAGGTTCTGGGGAGTCAAAATTTATGAAAGGATTTTCAGCTGCACATGGGGCTTACCACTAGCCCCTGAATTATTCAAAAGTCATTTATGTAGTATTGGTAACTATAGACATTATGAAATAGAGTAGATCTCTAGAATGTACTGATCTTGCATAACTGAAACTGTACCCTTTGACCATCACCTTCCTGTCTCCCCAGCCCCTGGGAAGGATCATTCTACTCTGTACTTCTGTGTGCTTGACTCTTAAATTCTTTATACAAGTAAGATAGCATAGTATTCCTTTGTGATTGGCTTATTGTACTTAGCATAATGCCCTTGGCAGTCATCCATATTGTCACAAATGACATTCTTTTTAAAAGCCGAATAGCAGTTATTGTACAAGAATACCATACTTACCCTTCATCTATTATTGTACATTTAGGTTACTTCCATATCATAGCTACTATGAATAATCCTTAGTGAATAGATGGGCATGGGTATCTCTTGGAGATCCTCATTTCAATTCCTTTGGGTAAATACCCAAAAGTGGGATTGATGGATCAAGAGGTAGTATTGTTTTTAATTTTTTGAGGAATCTTCAGTATTTTTTATACTGGTTGCATCAATTCACATTCCCACCAACTATGTTTAAGAGTTGCCTTTTCTCCACAAACTCTTCAACACTTTTTATCATTTTTTTAAAATAATAGCCAATCTACCAGGTGTGAGATTTTATCTCATCATGGTTTTAATTCCCATTTCCTTGACGACTAGTGATATTGAACACCTTCTCATGTACCTACTGGGAGCTTATTTGTCTTCACTGGATAAATGTCTTCTCCATTTTTTTCCTACTGTTCATTTACTTTGAGAGAGAGCATGGGGAGGGGTAGAGACAGAGGGAGACAGAGGATCGGAGCAGGCTCTGCGCTGACAGCAGAGAGACTGATGCGAGGCTCAAATTCACAAACCAAACATCATGACCTGAGCTGAAGTTTGACGCTTAACTGACTGAACCACTGAGGCACCCCCACTTTCCCCATTTTAATAAGATTTTTTTGCTATTATGGGAATTTTTAAAATATATTGGATATTAACCATTTATCAGAGATATGGTTTCTAAATATTTTCTTGTATTCCATATGTTGCCTTTTCTCTTTGCTGATTGTTTTCCTTTGTGTAGCAGCTTTTTGGTTTAGTATAATCCCATTTGTCTATTTTTGTTTTTGTTGTATTTTTTGTTCTGTGTTTTCAGTATCATATGCAAGAAATAATTGCCAAGCCCAATAAAAGAGCTTTTCCTCTGTTTTCTTCAAGGTGTTTTATGGTTTCAAGTTCTGACATATCAGTATTGGATTCATTTCAAGTGGATTATGTGTATGGTGTAAAATAAGGGTTCCATTTTAGGCTTTACATCCATATATCCAATTTTTAAACACCATTTACTGAAGAAACCCTTCTCTCCCCATTTTCTATTCTTGATACCCTTGTCAAAGATCACTTGTCTACATATAATAGAATGTTTTTCTGGGTACTTTTTCTGTTCCATTGGTCTATATGTCTGGTTTTTTTGTCAATTTCATACTGTTTTGATTACTGTATGTTTGTAATACATTTTGAAATCAAGAAAAGTGATGCCTTCATCTTTGTTCTTGTTCAGAATTGTTTTTGGCTATTCTGGATCTTTTTGGTTCATATGGCTTTAAGGATTTTTTTTTATCATTTATACCTTTAGGATTTTGATGTAAATTTTATTGAGTCTATAGATTACTTTTGGTAGTATGAAAATCTTAATAACATTAATTCTTCCAATCCTTGAACTGGAATTTCTATCATGTCTTTTAATTTTTTTCATCATTGTTTTATAGTTTTCTCTAGGGCTTCCAGTATACTTCCTAACATATCAAAACTATTTTGGGTTTTAGATTTATACTAAAGTCCAGGAAAATATAGAAGCTTGACTATTATATAGTTATTTTTTGTCATCACCCTTGTAGAGTGATCATTAAACCTATCAAGTCTATACATATAACAAACTCAAGAATGCATACTTATAATCATGACTTTATGTTATCATATGTCCTTTAAAAAAGCTGATAGAATAGAGAAAGGAAGTGTAGACTTACAGAGTTTGTTATATCAACCTTCTTAATTACTTCCAATGGGTTTCGGTTGCCTTGTGATATGGCTTTTTTCAAACCCACATATTTGTGCTCCTACTGTTAAATATATTTCATAGATATATGTTGTAATTTCAATGATATTACATGTATATATATTTTTATGAAATTGCTTAAGTAGTAGAAGAAAGGATAAGTCATTCATAACCATATTCTCACTTACAATTACACACACACCTCTGTTGTAGTTATGCTTACTTTTTGTGTTTATGTGTGTATTCACATTACTGCCTAATGTCACGTACTTTCATCCTAAAGAACTTCTTTTGGTACTTTTTGTGGATTAGGTCTGCTAGGAAAACATTGTATAAACTTTTGTAAATTGTGAAATGTCCTTATTTTGCTTTATTTTGGAAAACTAGTTTTGCTGGAGATAGGATTTTT
The DNA here is from genome assembly GCF_006229205.1 of Suricata suricatta. Taxonomy (NCBI): domain Eukaryota; kingdom Metazoa; phylum Chordata; class Mammalia; order Carnivora; family Herpestidae; genus Suricata; species Suricata suricatta. The sequence goes on from NC_043703.1 coordinate 34,988,803, forward strand.
GGTTTTTTTTTTTTTTTTTTTTTTACTTTTGGCATTTTGAATATGTCATCCTAATTTTTCAAGCTATTGTTTTTGATGGTAAGTCAGCTGTTAATCTTACTGGGGCTCACTTATAGGTAATGAGTGTTTTATCTCCTCCTATTGCAAGATTTTTAAAATGTTCATTTGATTTGCTTGGATATGGATCTTTTTCTGTTTATCCTACTTAGACTTTGTTGAGTTTCTTGGTGTTATAAATATTTTTCATTTCAAGTTTTGGCAGCTATTCAAATATCTTTCTTTCCTTTTCTCTCTCCTCTATTTCTACCATTTTCATTACACATTTGTGGGTGTGCCTAATGGTATCACCTATTTCACTGAAGCTCTTTGATGTTTCTTCATTGTTTTTTATATTTGGTTTTCAGATTGTACATTATTTATTGGTATACTTTCCAGCTTGCTGCTTTGTTTTATAAGCTGAAAAATTCTGTCGAGTCCTTCTATTGAATTTTTCATTTTGGTTATTGTACTTTTCAACTTAAAATTTTCATTTGGTTCTTTTTTAAGATTTTTATATTTTTAATACTTTCTATTTGATGAGACATTGTTATTATATCATAATTATTTGGGCGTGGTCCCCTTTAATTTTTTGAACATATTTATAAAAATCCAATAGTATAACAGTTGCATTTGGTTGTCTTTCTTCTTTGCAAAATCCAACATCTAGATGCCTGCAAAAGACATTTTTATTTCCTGTTTATTTGCTTTGTTTTTGGTTATGCCTCATGATTTTTGCATTTTAGGTAATAATACTTACTCTGGATAATTATCCCCTCAAGGGAGTCAATGTTGTTGTTTGCTTAGTCATTTACTTATTGAGTCACTTGGCTGACCTAATTCTGTGAAGTCTATCTTCCCTGCATTGTATAGTTTTTGTTGTTTCTGCTCAGAATTTTTTCTTATTTTCAGGTTTTAAACTGACTACCTAGCCATCACTCTTGTGTCAATAAAAGACATATAGTGGACAAAAGTTGTGTTTAAGCTGTATCAGCCAGTTAGATCGTTGCGCTTACCTTTGGCTCTGTGTGTGTGTGTATGTGTGTGTATGTGCACATTTTTATTTTCCACACTGGGGTGGAGTTGTGGGTGCATTTCCAATGCTGCTGTTATAGTTCAAGATTACAGTTCAAGGAGTTTACATTTTTGTCATATGTTTAACCAAAGACTGGTAAGTTGGCTATTTTCTCTTTCATCACTGCCAAAAAGGTATGGCTTTAGGCATGCCCATAAACTCACAAACATTCAAAGGTTCCTATGATTTTATTTCTAAGCTTTGCTTCCTTACTACTCTTGGGTCAGTATTGCTTATTTTCAGTGAGCATTTGGTCAGACATTATAAATAAGTTCCTCATTTCACTGAGGATTCCATTTTCTGTGGATTTATCTGTATTTGGTTTGTGGAATTCCTCGTGTCCTGTTCTAACAGCTTTTGAGTTCATTATCTAACACTCATGCCCTATCTTCCCAATCCCAGAGAGTGACTGTGATCTTATTCACTGTCTCTATTCCTGGTTCTTTTTGTTAAACTTCTTATTGCTCTGTCTTTTCACTTGTAGCTACAGTAACAAGGAGCAAAACTTCTTTATTTCCCTCCATTATTTTGAACAGTGTCAGTAGGCAAGGAACTATTCATTTTCTATTTTAAATGAAATTAGTTCCCACAAGCAAGGCTATGAAGCTCTCATCTTGTGGCTTCTTTGGCAGGACTAGTGGATGACTTCACAAGAGCTGAGGATGAGCTCTGCAGTACCCTTCCTTCCCCTGGAGTGACTGCCATACCCACTCTATGACTACTTTACCTCATAGTTTTCTTGGCTTGCCCTTCTGGCTTAGAAGCTCTACCATAAGTACTAGCTGGGTTGTGCGTGTCCAGGGCCCAGTGTTTGCATCTACCACACTCTGAGTAGAACTTGTGCCCCACACGTCAGGGCCAGGTGGAGGAAGGATGCTCTAGTCATCTTAGTTGTGTCAGCCCCAAATGGAGGTTCTGCAGCTGGGGTTAGGAGAGTTGAAAGCATCAGCAGCTTGCCCACTTGAAGTGAACATGTAGCCCCAGACTGGGAACAGGTGGGTGAGAACCTTCTAGATTCTACCTATCTAGAATAAAGAGCCAGGGATATTTTCCATAAGATGAAGCATTTCTATTTGGGAGCTAGACATGGCTCCAATACCACAGACTCGTGTGTGTGTGTGTGTGTGTGTGTGTGTGTGTGTGTGTGGACTAGATTCTCTTGAATGAATGTTTACTATTTGCTATGTACTCCTAGGAAATTTCTAGAGACTTTAAATGCTGTGTGTGTGTGTGTGTGTGTGTGTGTGTGTGTGTGTGTGTACACTTTTTTGGGAATTGAGTCAGCTGTGCACCTCACTCTGCTATTTCAGAAGTCAGTCCCATAACATGTGTATGTGTGTCACTGCTGACTTCATCCCAAACCCTAGTGATATTAAAGTATTCTGGGCTCGAACCCACAGCAGTGAGATCATGACCTGAGCTGAAGTCACAAGCTTAACCGACTGAGCCCCCCAGGCCTCCTTCTTCTTTATTATTTTTGGTTTCATTCCTGTACATTATAAACATTTTTAGTATGTATAATTTTTATATAGTTTATCGTCAAGTTGGTTTCCATATAACACCAGTGTTCATCCCCACAAGGGCCCTCCTCCATGCCCATCGCCCCTCTTCCCCCTCCTCCTTCAGCCCAGTTGGACTCTGTACTGACAGCTCAGAGCCTGGAGCCTGTTTCAGATTCTGTTTCTCCCTCTCTCTCTCTGCCTTTCCCTCCCTCTCAAAAATAAATAAACATTAAAAAAAGAAAAAAAGCATATAAAGTATTCTGTATTCACAAAAATGACTATTCTACAGAATGTGAATAGATTCTGTGGTAAAAAAGAAAAGAACACATCACAACTAGCTGCATAACAGCTGAAAAGTTGTGTCTGTTTCAGGGATATAAGAGAAATAGAGAAAAAGTGGGTCAGGTGTATGTTGGCAAAGCAGGGCATTGACACAAAAGCTGCTGAAAGAGACAAAATAAAAAAAGGAAAGTGAAGGAAAGAGTATTTCTAATTATTTTAAAATATCTACTTCACAGTATTAAAAATTATAAATAAAATGCTGTATTAATATTTAATATAAAAATGCCTGTTAAAACAATTACCCATTAAATCTCTAGTGTGCCATTAAGCCATTTATAAAATACAGGGGAATCTTACTTTCAGTATCAAATTATCTTGAGATTTTAAAACGTATTTCTCACAGCTTCAGAGAAATATAAACTTCTTCTGGCCTTACTCTCTGTGCATATTAAACACTGGTTTAGAATATTCCATAGTTGATAGTTTGTTCTTCCTGAAATACTGCCTCTAGAGCAATTCCTAATGACAACCACTCCTCTGAACACTTTATTACAACTGCTTATCAATTAATTAATGAACAGAGGGATATCTTTAATGAAGCTTCTCACCTTTTTGGGAAGGCCAAATTAAAATCGGAAATCCCCTCTAGTGTGAAATAACAAATTTCCACTTTAAGCTAAATGATGTTATCAAAACCAAAGTATCAACTGGTATTTTCTTATGTCCTGACCACTCTTTCTAGTGTCCACTCTTTCTAGAAATGACACCACCATGTGTGTACTGTAGGTCTAAATGCTTTCCACATACTCCCTCGGTTAAATCACAAACCACAGAAGCTATGACTCCATGTCTGCCATTGTTGAATAGAAATAGAATAAAGTCTTCCAATATAATAAAAAATTTCAACTCATAGCTGTATAACTGCATAACATTTTTGACAGGTAGGGAATTATCAAGATAGCATGAAGAGGATAAAATGATAGAGAAGTTTCTGTTCTAATATGGAATAATCTTTCTAATAGAATGTGTCATCTTCTGGCTTTCCATGAAAAATGATCACTTGCCTGATTATTATGTCTTTACCCAGGATACTAATCAGTCAGTGACTTTGATCAATATAAACTCTGGATAATTTAGGGTTCAAAAACACTCCATAGTCAAATACAGAATAAGCTTCCCAGCATCTTACTTGAACAGACAACGTAATATTGTTCGAGTCAGTATTCTTTTTAACATTTATTCAAAAGTAACTTATCTCCAGCTAAAGATAAATTCACCTCGATTAGGTATAGCATTCTATAAAATATAATCGAAGGTCACTTATGTAGTGTTTACTGTGTGTCAGACACTATTCTAAGCGGGTTTCTAACAATTCCCTTTAACCTGTTGAACAATGGTATGGACTCAGTATTATCATTATTCCTCTTTTATCAAGAAACTCCCATAAATTCACTGTGGCCAGGAGGATAGTTCCCCACCACAGTCACAGTGAAGATAAATGCCAAGGCTGAAATCGTGGCACTAAATCTAGGTGCTACCTACCATGCTATTCTACCTGTTTTTTGAATAAAAAAGATCTCTAAAGCTTTCCATCTGATTTCTTTTTTAATGACACGTTTCATTATCATTATCATCAACACATTAAAGTACTAAATGCTGCTGTACAATCTGTTCTGTACAAAATTAGTCCCTTTGTCTTCTTTTAAAAGTTTCCACGAAAGTGTGGCCATGGATTATCTAAACTTAATATGTGTTATAACAATCCTAACTATATTATGTTTGAAAGATTTTGTTACTTTGGCTGATAGTTTCCTTTGCCCCTGTAGGGAGAACGCTGTGCCATTTAAGGATATTCCCTGATACATTTCTTTCCTATACTTGTAAAAGAATTTCCATCACACTTCTCCTTCCTCTGGCTCTAAATATCAGTGTATTTTTTCTGCAGCTAATGAAAAATTGAAAGTCCTCCAATGTCATGTTTGAGAGTACCAGTGGTATTCAGGGGAATTGAAATACTCTAAAATGTAACACTATTCTTTGGGAATTTGTTTTTAAAATCATTGAAAAACTACGAGTTGTAAATATGCTAAAAATAGCTATAATCTCTGATACACTTGAGCATTTTTTTCTGGGAAGAACTATTATTTTCCTGTTTGATTTCCTGGTTGAGTTTCAGTAAAATATCCATAATAATAATAAATATATTCTATATGAAATGTCTTATATATGGCATCCTTTTTTATTGGCCAATATTTCTGTGTGTGTTACTAACACCAGAAGTATTACCAAAGTCACATTTATTTGAAATAATTTGAAACACCATCAGGAAATTATTGAGAAAGAGGGAGAAATTAGAGGTAAAGAGAGATTGGCTTTCTTAGGGTTTAAGAAAGCTTTTTATCTAAAGAATCATGTTTTCAAACTCTCCCTCATCATTCAAGATTCTGACAATGCTTTTCATAATTTCTATATATATGTTTATGTGTGTGTGAGCAAGTGTAGGGGATGAGTAAGTGTTTAGTTGACTACCACTACAATATTTTTAATCCTATCATTTAAATAATAAATTTTACTCTTTTACCAAACTGTTTTCCTTTTTATCTTCTCATAAGATGAAATATTTCAAAGCAGTGGCTTATTATATGTTCTATTATTTTAGGTTTTCTCTCTTATTTTATTTGAACATTTATTTTTAGTACTTTATATTTTTCCAAGTTGTAACCTTTTCTAGATTCAAATATATTTAAGGCATTCTTGCAAGAGACCTTTCACGTTAAGGTAATGAAGGCATAGTATAAGGACAACAATGAGTGTCTTTCTTATTTAGCAAACCTGGGCTTTGACCATATTTTGTTCATTCCTTTTGGAATCCATTTCCTCATTTTTAGAACTCTCAATATTTATTTCATGGAATAGTTATGAAATTTAAATAAAGATGATACACAGAGACTGATGTATGCATAAGTCATCTTTATCTCAGTAGGTAAATTACTGTTAATGTTCAATAAATTTTTATTTCCCTGATATCTTATAATCATTCATTTATTAAGTTACTTATCTATATGCATTTACCTATTCAGCTTATCAGGGCTTCACTATATCCTCTTCCTGTATAATTTTGTAATGCACAGATAAAAGACAGTCTGGCCCCACAAAGCACACATAAATGGAAAGAAATGAAGATAAATAAATTGAGCAAATGTGATAAATGCACTAAAATAGATTCATTCAGAGAGTGGATTTTTATTATTTTTGATAATCATGTGCTTTTTCAAATGTCTACTTTTCACGTTTTATTTTCAGAAGTCTGTATTTAAATTATTTATTAATAAAATATATTCCTAACATTTTTAATATTTTAATTTTAAGTCATCTAGCAAAAACATACATTAGAAATTTGATTTTGTATATGCAAACATGTTTTTGGCTTTCTTTTGAAAAGTAGCATTTAAATACATTATTTGGATGACTCTATTTGTAATAGCTAAAAACTCCCCATTGAAATTAATGGAGTCTAATTGACAACAAATGCTCCATTGAAATGAATAGGTTTTATTACTGAGTCATCCTTAGTGGAATGAATGACATTGGTAGCATATAGATCACATAGTTAGAGAAGGAAGGGACCTATTAGATCAGTAAGTTCGTATTGTCTGCTTGGTTAGGATATAGTCCCCAAATAGAGGACAGAACATTTGATCTTAGCCAAAAGGCCATGAACAAAAGCTATTTTAATTTATTGCAATTAAAATGAATGGGATTCAATCTAACACATTTATGAGGATGCGATAACTATCGAATCACATTCATTTCAGTGGGGTGTGTTAGTCATCCAATTCTATTCATTTCCATGGGGATCCATTATTTATCGAATCACATTTATTTAAATGGGGATTCATTAGCTAAAAAATCTAATTAGTTTCCATGTGCATGCATTAGCTATCATGTCATCCTTCCTTTCAAAGACAATTCTCTAGTTATCAAATCCCATGCATTTATGTTTGGATTGGATTCTAGAGTTTGAAAAGCTGTTACTCTTAATTAAATGGTTGCAATAAACTGTTATCGTTATTATACTGTTGCATATTTAAGAGTATTTTCTAAATATCCAAAGACTTAGTCACTCCAGTTTTCAATAGCTAAATGAAATGATCTCACAAACAATAAAACATTTAATTTAGCCAATGTCCAAAGGTCCAACATGATTTTTAAAATATGAAGATGGTATTAACTTTCTGGGTCAGACTCTCATTTTTTCCCCCTGAAGCCTATCTATTTGGTGAGAGAGATTTTGGAAATGAGGGGGAAAATGCCAACCTGCTAAAAGGCCATATGATTAAGTGTTTAGATTTATCAGTTATGTTTACTAAGCTCAAGCAATAGTATATGTGTCTTTAGAATCCTAATCAGATGGATTTCATTGTCACTTCTTGGCCACAATTCCAGCTCTTCAATTATTCAAAACAATCCATATTTTGGAGAAAGCAGAGCTTTTTTCTGCCAGGTTTACATAATACCAAGTTAAAGGGATAGCTGGAAATTATCCTTTGCTGAGGTAGATTAAGCAACAGTAGTTACTTTAGATGAACACGACCTTTCTTAAAATATCTTGATATATCTTTGATTTACTCAGGTAACACTAGCTTTCCCTGGCCTAAAATAAATTATCTTTTGAGTAATAAATTAATTAAGTCACTTTAGTTTTTGAAAAGTTCAAGGACATAGAATAATGTGAACATATTATATCAGTGATATCTTAAGACTATGTCAACCCAAGGGACCTTTGGATTACTGTGAGTAGAAGATTTCAAGGTGGTTATTGAGTTATTTAGCTCTCTACAACCTTACTTCCATATTTCACAGTTTGGTAGCCATAAACATGTTCCTTGATTTACTTCAGAATTAGCAGTGCCATTTTTGTCTAAAAAGTTTTTATTGAGAAAAATATGTAACAGAAATGTAGAAATTATATAGAAGTTCTTTTTTTACATCAGCATAAGCAAATAAAATTCTGTGTGCTGGCTGCTAATAAGTTAATTGCTTTTCAAATTCCATCTTTTAAGAGTTAAGGACAACATAATCCTGTTAGGATTTCTGTATATTTGAATATTGCATCAATTATTATATTTAAAAATAAAAAACAGCCACAAAATATAAATTTATAGTGATATGCTGAAAATACAAAGTGTCTAGAATTGGATTTGACTAATACCTATTGTTACCACTGACACCTTGTAAACTTATTTGACTGCTGGTGCCTCTATCTATAGTATGAAGAATATTGCCATTCCTTGTGAATGCATACTGTGGTACCATTGTGCATGATCTCTGTAATACCTGTAAAAATCAGTAGGAACTCAATGAATATAGTATGTGCTCAGTATAATTAGCTATTTTATTATTACTAAGTTTTTAAAAAAGAAAAGCAATGAGTAATAGATTGTCATCCTGGGAATTGTTTCCTTCATTTTTTTCTTATGAAATCACTAAGATCAATGTGTTTTAAAATTTAATGCCACTATAACTTGGAAAAAGCATTCATTTTATCTGTACTATCCGTATTTTTATGTGCAATTATGTCTGTAAAATTCCTATTTAGAGCTGAAGCCAAATAAAGATCATTGTCGATTTATTTGTATGTTGCATTCTATAATTATTATGGAACTTGGAATTTGTTTTTTTTTTTATAAAATTCAACTTGGTAGTTGTTGTCTTCAATTCAGTCAAACATGGCACTGATAGGAGGGTTCTGAGTGGCTGTGGAAGGCAAGTAGACACATAACTGTGAATGATGTCCAAGGGATCCCAGGTTTTTTTCTTGTGTTGAGAGAAAACATGGAAATGCTAAGAGGGTCAATACACTTACAAAAGTCTGGAGTTGAAATGACTCTTATTTAGGAATTTCAACATCAAAGAGAAATGATTGGTGCCTTGATCTAAGGCTATGGGCATAGGCATGTGTCCTGATGACATATCACACATCCGTGGTTAATTGGTGGTATTAAAGAGCAACCCATGCTAAGTCTCATAAGTCACAGTTATCATCACCACCTATCTATCTAATTTATACCCAGATATTAGGTCAGACAGAAACAAAGAGAAGAAATGGGATACTGAAAGATCAAGTCTTTCAAGCAACTGAGTATCCAAGTACATATTTAAATTATTGATTGCAATGGAGATTATCAGCTCCAACTATTCTGATGCCCCTTGCCTTCTAGGCTAATGAAGTATAAGGTCATTTACAGAAAAATACAGAAGGCTTTCCTTGTACTTCTTAGAGTTATATGATGAATCCAATAATTCTGTCATCCTCATCTTACTCCTTATATTCTCTACACATTATTTTGGTAAACCTGTCTCCCAGATTTCAACTTTTCATGTCATGTGCCCTTTAAATGCATATCCCACTTAAGTGGTGGGAGTTATTGGATATCCTTCCCCAGATATTCCTAGGAATCCTCCATTTAGAGACTTAGGAATCCAGAAATTCACCTCAGAGTAGTTTTTCTCCTCACTAACTCTTCTTTTATAAAGTCATCTGTGGGATCCTGGGTGGCTCAGTTGGTTAAGCATCTGATTTCAGCTCAGGTCATGATCTCGCAGTTTGTGGGGTCAAGCCCTGCACCAGGCTCTGTGCTGACAGCTCAGAGCCTGAGCCTGCTTTGGGTTCTGTGTCTCCCCTTCTCTCTGCCCCTCTCCTGCTCATGCTCTGTCTCTCTCTGTTTCTAAATAATAAATAAATGTTAAAAATGTTTTAAAAAGTCATCTGTTTTCATGTCACAGTTACCTCCCTTGGACCTTTTATTTCTTTCATACTGCTTTTCCCAAATATTGACTCTAGATTCTTCTGTTATTTCCCTAAATGATAACTACAACCAAGCCATAATCTTTAACAAGATTTTACTAAATACTTTAGGATGACAGGACTTAAAAATGGGGGAAACAAAATTATATATAGCTTTTCACAGAACTAGCCCACTCTGTAAGGATGTCCTACTAAAGAGTGTTCTAAATTTCTACTTTCCTTCAGATAGTGGTAGACAGCTTTCTCTATGTCCTAGGACCCATGGCCATTTCTTCCTTACCTGGTTTAGATATCAACTTTTAAGACACCAATTAAAAATAATAATTTCCCTTCTATCTTCCTACTTCAGGCAATGGACCTCCCAAATTCTCTTTTTTTCTACCATAATATGAACCACTTTTTTAGGTCATCCTTGAAAGACAATTCAAATAGACACACAATTCCATTTCATCTTCCAGAATTGGTTACTTAGTACTCCTACCAATAATGACCACCAGATCACAATAATTAGGCGTCACATCATGTACCAGAATCTAGGTGTCTGTTTTGTGTTTTTTTCTCAGTGTAAGTGAGGGAGGGGGACAGGAGAGAGAGAATCCCAAGCAGGCTCCACACTCACTCAATGGACAGGATCATGACTTGAGGTGAAATTAGGAGGTGGATGCTCAACTGACTGAGCCACCCAGGTGACCCCAAATCTTGGGGTTTTTTTTCATTAAATGACACTAAGTATAGTCTACTGTCTATATAGTCCAGGTTGGACTGGAAGTCCAAGTGTAGTTTTTAGTGTTTTTCCACCAGGAAAGGATATGCCTCAACTTTCTTAATTTTAATATGTTGGTTGTACAGTTGTTTCAAACATCAATATTCCAAGAATAGGATCCTTGTACTATGTTTTCATCACTAAAAGAACCATGAAAATGATTTTCCCCAAACCTAGGACAGATAGTTTTCATGAGTAAGTTCGTAACTATGATTAGAAGAAGAAAAAACAAAAAAATTCAGTTTTGAAACAACAATCATCACTCATCAACCTTGCCCTCCATTTTATTTTCACAGACCTATCATTTTCATTTTTACTACCAATGTATTAAAAAAGGTGTTTTAATATTAGCCAGAGAACTGCAATTCATTTTAAACTAGTAAGGGTAAGAAGGGATGAATTGTTTTATAAAAATTGGGTCCTTTCTAACAAAAAATTCAATAGATAATCTTAGTGGAATATTTCTGGCCAAAATTAACAATGACTTGCTTTCATTATAACCAGATGTCTGAGAGAATAGTCTACCTGTTACTTGTCTTTTCATTAATAATATTACTATTTTCATCTGAACTTATTTCTATCTTGGTCCACTGAGATAAAACATAATCTCAGAAATTTTCTTTTAACTTTCAATTTCAACCAGTAATTTTATGATTTTATATGACCTGTTATTGGTCATAAATATAAGAAATGAAGCAAGTGCTAATTTTTATTAACGAATTTGCTTACATAGAATCAATAAGAACTGCAAATATCCACTTAAAATCTATTTTTACTTATAGAGATAAAAGAAAATTATATTTCAATGTAGGGTTTCAGCTGATTTATAATTACCATTCTAAGAGATTTGTTTTGGAAAAGGTCCATGAATACCTGGTTGTAGAATAAAGAGCAAGATGAATCAAGGTAATATTTGAGATCCTTCCACATTTACTACTTGCATTTTGTTTGCTTATATTTAGCATTCACTAAATATATAAAATAGTTTCATATTCAATCATTTTTCTACTCTTTAAACTCAATGTAAAAAGGAACCACATTTATTATGACTTTCTTAAAATTGTCCTCAGCTTAAAAAAATTGCCCTCAGCTTGACAAAGCCTTATATAGGTTTCTTCCAGATATAAGTCCCTAACCTGCCTTTCCTTTGAGCATTAAATGTAGACAACTTTCCTTTCTAAATTATCCTTCTGTTCTTAAAGATGTAAATCTCTCAACCTCTTACCAGTTTTACAACACAGGATTGTCCTAGGAATGTCAAAGGAGCCATCCCTTTGAATTGGAATACTTAAGAAACGTAGAGTCCCTCTTGCCCAGTCTGTATAGGAGGGCAAGAGCCAAGCTATGAAAAGTGTCAGTCAGCAAACACAGAGGGCCTAATCACACTGACTAACCTCTCCTCCAATGCCACCCTCTAGTACTCTTCCATCAGCTCCTCCTCAGCTTAAAAATAGCCACCTTTTCTGTCACTGGAGTTCAGTTCAATCTTTCTCCATTGCAGTAGTGTCACACAAAGTCTCTTTTGCTTAATACCTTCTGTGGCAACTTTTTTTTTTACAACAATTTGCCTTGTTCAACTGTGAACCTATTATTTAGCATTAACTGTATTATGGAGTAGTTATTACGTACCATGCTGGAAATGACAATGACAAGATGTAGCTCTATTTTTCTCTCAAGAATCTCAGTATGTACTAAAGGATGCAGGCCTATAAACCAAAGATTATAACATAGAGTTTAGACTAGAGTGACTTTTTCATTTGAATTAAACTATACATTGATTAAGGTATGTGCATGTGTGTGTGTGTGTGTGTGTGTGTGTGTAGAAGGGTGTGGATTGGTCCACCAAAGTCTATAGAAGAAATAAAAAAATACACTGAAGCTGCAATTGGAGACCCAGAAGCCCATTTAGGGGAATTACACATTCATCCTGTAGCTTTGTCTCTTTGTGTCCCATTTAGGGAAAAGGCATCTGGCATCTGAAATATGACCTTTCCTGTTTTTCTGGAAGGCGGATATGGTGGTAAATGGCAGACAATGAGGTGTCTCTGGACTTAGCACACTTCAAAGTTTGGAACAAGTCGGAATTGCTTTAGTTATTTTAGTCTATATCTGTGGCTATAATATGTCAGAGACCATGTTTATACTTATATGATAACATTAATATTTCTTCATATGTCAGTAAAGCAGCAAGAATTTATAGCATGATGGAGAATTTATGGAGTTAAAAGATCTTGGGTCGAGAGGTGCCTGTGTTGCTTAGTCAGTTCAATGTCCAACTTCAGCTCAGGTCATGATCTCATGGTTTGTGGGTTCAAGCCCTACGTCGGCTCTGTGCTGACAGCTAAGCCTGGAGCCTGCTTCGGATTCTGTGTATCCCTCTGTCTTTACCCTTCTTCCACTCATGCTCTGTCTGTCTCTCTTTCAAAAATAAAATAAACATAACAAACTTAAAAAAATAAACATAAAAAAAGATCTTGGTTCTAGGCAATGTTCTTTCAAAAGTAATTTTTAGACTTGAAAAATTCATTGCCTTTATGAATCTGTCAATATTCTTAGTTATAAATTGAAAATGTTGAACTAGCTAAATCCAAAATACATATATTTTAAAAATATTTTACCATGTTCTATTCCAAATGGAAAAAAAATTGGTAGAAATATTTTTATATATATATGGTGACTATAATTTAATATTTTAGTGATTTTCTTTACTATTAATTATTCAACTGTCTCGTATTCAGGTAATAAGGCCCTTAAGTTCTAGTTCCAACCTCTCTAAATTCATCTTTAATAACAGCCTTCTCTTATTCCCAAAGATCCATTCATGTCAAAGCTTTCATGAGTGTTTTGCATGCCAGGGCCTTTCCTATTTTATATAATGGAATTCTCTGAGCATCTTTTTTTATACCCCTCCCCCAAAAAACTTATCTACTCTCTCTTCTGTTAAGTGCTACTACCCCAGTGCTCCAGGCAAAAGCAAATGGCTGCCTATCTTGTCTATCTCCCCACATATTTGGTTCACACCTCTATAAAAAGCACTATGAAGTGAGGTGAGTGTGTGACATCATGAAATAAGCTAACCATCCCAATCACAGCCAGCCAGTTCCCAAATCTCAGCATTGTCCCTTTGAGTTATACCTATGAGATCAATTTGTTTAATAGCCCTCAATCTTATTTTAAGTTTATTTATTTATTTTGGGAGAGAGAAAGAGAAGGAGAGACAGAGGGAAACAGAATATGTGAGTGGGGTAGGGACAGAGAGAGAGAGGGAGAGAATTCCAAGAAGGCTATCAGCACAGATCCCTCTGTGGGGCTTGAACTCACAAACTGTAAGATCATGAGCCATGATCAAAAGTCAATTGCTTAACCAACTGAGCCACCCAGGTGCTCCATCTCAATCGTATATTTTAGCACTTATAAGGAGATATAAATTCCTGTCTTAGATTGTTGGGATTATTAAATGATAGTATATATAGTTCCTCTAACACACAATAAATTCCTAGTAAATGTGCCCCTCACCCCTCACATTATCATGTTCAAATTATTTGTCATTAGAAGGGAAATAATGTCTAATTCATGGCCCATGACTTAAGTAAACAAAACTCTCTTTTGTATCTTTTTCTAAAGTTTTTATGGGGCATCTGTGTGGCTCAGTTGGCAGGTCATGATCTCACAGGTCGTGAGTTTGAACCTCCAGTCCGGCTCTGTGCTGACTGCTCAGAGCTTGGAACCTGCTTTGGGTTCTGTGTCCTTCCGCCCTCTCTGCCCTATCCTGCTTAATTTTTTTTAAGTTTTTATTTAAATTCCAGTTAGTTAAAATACAATGTAATATTAATTTCAGGTGTACAGTGTAGTGACTCAACACCCCCATGTACCACTTGGTGTTCCTCACAAGCATACTCCTTAATCCCCATCCCCGATTGTGCTCATCTCCCCACTCATCTTCCTTCTGGTAACCACCAGTTTGTTCTCCTTGGTTAAGAGTCTGTTTCTTGGTTTGCTTCTCTTTTTTTCCCCTTCCCTCATTTGTTTTGTTTCTTAAATTTTACCGATGTGTGAGTTCATATGGTATTTGTGTATCTTATGATCCAAAGAAACCATTTTTATATTTACATCATTGCGGACAACTAGAGTTCCTGGTGTCACCCCCAATCCTGGGAGCAATGCAGCAACTGTATCTCTCAAGGATTTACCATTTAGCTTATCTAGATGTCTCTCTTGTAAGCTCAGGTAAAGCCTCCTTTCGCATGCTGTCTATTCTGACTCTTGGGCTGCGAGGTATCATTTATGGCATTTGTTATTCCAAAAGTAACAGCCTTCACTCTGCCCTGGGGTTTTCTTTATCACTAGAATTGGCTCATTAGGCAAAATTAGAATGCATAGTTGTAATAACAAGGAATCTCCAGCAATTACCATGAAAAACCTCCAATTGGTAAGAAATCCATTGTAGTAAATGTCTTTTCACTGAAAAAAAAAAAACCCTAAGTATATATGTTATGTGGATGTTTCACTATGGAATAAAGGAATAGGAACAACGGTGAGAGGAAAAAAATGGAAGACCGATACTATATATAGACAAAGGCTTGAGATGCCTGCCAGGTCCAGAAGTTATTTGTTATTGGCAAGGTAAGTATTTCCCAATCTATTAAGAGATTATAAAAATAAAAAA
The DNA here is from genome assembly GCF_006229205.1 of Suricata suricatta. Classification (NCBI taxonomy): domain Eukaryota; kingdom Metazoa; phylum Chordata; class Mammalia; order Carnivora; family Herpestidae; genus Suricata; species Suricata suricatta. Next base: position 35,003,935 of record NC_043703.1, read on the forward strand.
GAACAACGGATCAATTGATGTGTTTTGGTCATGAATCCAGTACCATATTAATTGGCTTGTTACTGCAGAAGGGGATCTGGATGTTAGAATCAGGAAGGAAACGTCTCTATTATGTATCCTTTGACCACATAGTGCTGAGAGGAGAGTCTGTCATTTTTAGGAAAAATACTATGCAATTCACTTATCAATAAACATACTTTCCCATTAAATGTAATAAAGTACATAGCTATGGCATAGGCAAGGAACATGAAAGTATCTGTAATACGGATTATTCCTTGCAGGCAATGTTAAAGTACATATACTATTATAAAAATCAACAGATACAATATTACAACTTTATTATGGAGCCATTTTATGTAAGCATATTTTTCATAATGGAATTGTGATATTTATGCACATAGCCACCAAGGAGAATGCAAAAATATGTTTTAATTTTGGGTCCAGAATTATTCCCAGCTTCTACTGGTAAGTCTTAAAGATTTTGAAAAGAACCATCTAAATTCTCAAAGACAGAACCATATGAACTATAATTTTATATGTTTTTAATTAGCAATTTTTAATACCTCATACTGCAGTGACGACTTTTTAATGCTAGAATACCTCCTCCTCTTTTCCCTCCTGAGAAGGTGGACCACATATCATCCGGTTTATTCCTGGCACTGTAATTTCAACCACCCTGGCTTTTGAAAGCATCCTGTACACCTCACTGTTTCTGTCTTGCTGTCACTGTAGCAGCTTTTTGAGATGTGCAGCAGTCAACACTATGCATTTGAGATAAGAATCTGCTGTCTCTGCCCCTCCCCCCCCACATACTTTTAATCATTCAGCTTTCTGGGAGCTTCATCATTCCTGTTAATGGAAAGAAGACATTTAAACATTTGTGCAATCATTGTGTTTACAGTCTGATCTATACGCTAGCTCTGGTACAAGGACATTTGATCATATATACTCTGACATCTTCTTTGCACTACCTTTTCCTACTCATTAAATGAGAGGGTTTTTTTTTCCATCTAATAGGGTGATAAAATAAAACACTTATATTTGGGGGTTGAATTACCTGGACACAGTCATCTCAGAAATAATTTCCATTAGATAGCTGTGCTATCGAGTGGCTAGTGATTAACAGTGCACTCAGAAAGTACATTTTGTCATTTGAATCTGTGACTTTATTTTTTTACTAGAATTCAGCACTAGGAGATTATAGGACCAGGTGTGCGAATTATCTTGAAAGGATTTTATGTTTTCCTGATAACAGTAGATTCTCATTATTTCTAATTTTTTAAGTCACCTTTGGAATTTTTCTAACTATTTTTAAAGTTACAAAGTGTAATTAAGAAATTCCACTATTCTTATATTGGTCATTTCAGTAAGAATTTCGATAATTTTTCTAACTCAGAGTAACAATGGGACTCAAAATAGCAATGAACGGCCCTAATCTTTTTCTAAAAACAATTTCCAATGAAACCACACATATACCCCAAGAGATCTCTCAGTATAGATATAACATCTATCTGTTATTTTTCCTCTTAAGTAGCTTGAAGAAATACAGTTTAAAGATAAACATGGTACACAGTATTCAATTCAGATCTTTTTATTCAACTGAGTAACTGTTTTAATCAATGGGAAAGAAAAAAGCATTTTTGAAGGTTATACTTTTCAGAAACTTGCTTACCAAAAACACAAGTAGTTTCTCGAAGCACTCATTATTATCATCACCTCTTTATACGGTAGCAATGAAGATATTTTATCCTGCAGATTTATTTCAAGAAAATATGAATTTAAAAACTCACATTTATGACTAATGGACAACTTGAAATTTGTGCCAAATATTAGCAGGTTTCCTATTCTAGATACTTCCCTGAACCTGTTTGCTTTATTTCTTCCTGAATATTAATGCCAGAATCTGATGTGTACTGTTGATTTAATTTTCTGTGAGTTAATATGTTATAAACACGAGGGGCTGATAGCCTGAAACTCACATTTTGTTGTACCAGAGAGGACTTTCACCATAGGGGGAAGAAAAACAAGAAAAAAGTTAGGGAGCAGTTTTTCAGTCTGTACAGATGGATTAGTGAAAAAAATGTATTCAGGAAAATGTATGATATGGTCGGTTGTGGAATGATGAGATGGAAAATAAACTTCCAAATTAGGAACTGTGCAAAAGGTAAGCAACATGTTGAATTTATTTCTAACTGAGCAGAACCCAGTCTTCAAAGACTCTAAAGTCCAACCATTAAACAATAAGGTAGTTTTTATTAAGGAGACATGCAGGATATCCAATATAATTAGATAGTAGGCCCTGGAGGATTTACAGGACTTAGGATTTTTTAGAGTCAAAGAGCTAAGTAAGCCAGTATTAAAAGACCTACCCCTGATATGAATAAATCCCACATCTGTAAGTTGTTTTGTAATTTTGCTTTGAACCTTGCGAGGTGCTAGAACTCAACAGCCCTTTCTCTTCCGTGGGCTTTATCCCTGTGTAGCCTTATATTGGGCAGTCGTGTGGTGTCTTTTTTCTATTTCTTTCTCAATAGTTCTTACTCTTTTTTTTTTCTTTAGGTACATGCTTCTCTCCAAATCATTTAAATTAAGTGTTAAAACATTTCTAATACAAAAAGATTATCTTCAGGTTTTAAATGTTGCATAACAAGGGAATTTTGCACTGCTCTTTGATTTTTCATGATTTAAAATGGAAATATATTTCCTCCACACAATTGCACTCAACGTAGGCGTAATTTTCCAAAGCATTCATAATGAACTCTTCATTTACAAAGGGAAAAAAATGAACCAATGTGATTCAACATGTGATAGGGAATTTTATAGACAGAAAATTCAATGGCTGACCAAAACGTTTTGTGCTCTGATGGGCAGTCTGAGGCATTGTTTAGATTTATTATATTTCTCTCCAGTTCAACCTCGTCTTGTAGCTTTTCTTGTCTCCCATGGGCCCATTTCTCTTGGTTTGCTTTGTCTTCAGTGTCTAAATCTGGAAATCTCCTTTCTTTACATTCCCCCATTCTTTCTTTATAAAAGGTTTCTGGATGTAAGCGCTTTCTGGTCATTTTAATTTTTTAAACAAATAAAAGAGAGCTGCATGCATGTATTAATCCATTTTTAATAGCCACTACTGAAAGACAGGGCATTTTCTAGGTATTGTTTTGAATAGCTATTATCTTAAAAGAGTTTTATTTTTATCAATATCTTTTGTGACATTCAGTTAAAATGACAAAGACTCTCATGCTGGGCAAACTGAAGAAACCCTTTAGTTCACTGAATAAAGGGCTGAGACTGGCTGTGGAGGATTTTTTTTTACATTTTTTGTTCATATTCCATTGATGCTATAGTTCTTCTTAAATAATTTTCATGTCCTATTAAGAGAACATGGTATTTAGTATACAGATAACTTTTTCACAGGGTAGCCTATAAAGTTAAGATTTGGTACATTGCTGCCATCTATGGACAGAAATTGAATATTGATTTTAACAGTAGCTCTGGGACTGACATTGTCACATGTAGGTATATTACCCTGTAGAAAACTCTAGGGAATAATCATACACATGTTTATACCTACAAAGGGAACCTGTTTATGAATATATATGAAAACTCTGAGAAGAATCAACCTGAGAGATGTAGATTCAATAAGCTCAGATACCGTATCACAGCACTGTATGGTTATCATCTGCAGTGTCTTATATGAGTTGACAAATATTTTCAAATATTTATTTTTTAAGATTATGGGTAGAGAGAATATATTATCAATCCCATTGTATAAATGCAGAAACTGAGGCGTATTTGTGATTTGCCCAAGTCACATTGTTTATCAAAGGGAGAATTCACTTAAATGGAAATCTACTGATTTAGTCCACTCTCTGGGACCTCTTTCTAATTCTTTATAGGGCCTGGGCTTTCAGAATCCGTGTTCCTTAACCCTTGCTCAAATTAACCGTTATGTATAAATAGCTGTCACCTAACCAGATTTCCGTCCCTTCCTTCTTACAACAAATATTTGAGAGCCTCCTCGGGGCCAAGAACTCTTCTAGGTGTTGAGAAATTGCTGGGATCATGAGAGAAAAGATCCCTGCACTCTTTCTGCTCACATTCTAGTGTGGAGAGAGGCAACAGAAACGTGTATGTAACTTGATGTGAGACTTGCTGAGAGAGTGGTGAGACATTGAAAAAGATAAATGTGCACGATATGATAAAGAGAATCAGGGCACTGCTAATGCTAATGGGAGTATAAAAGAAGATAATAGTGCAATCAATGTTTGTAAGAAAATAGAGCCTACTTGGGAAGACAGAAGAAATGATGCTATATGTAATCGCATAACTTGATGATGGAAATGTTACAAAAAAAAAAAAGCAAAGGCACTTTATTCTGTTTATAGCCTTCATGCTACTTCCTGGACTTCCAGTGTGCAGAATTAGTAGAGTTCATTACTGTCCAGAATGACCAAGGATGGCCTCACAAAGAATAGAAGTCTTAGCAGTGTCTCAGAAGAGCATTTGATTTTTACAGAGATAATATTGAGGCAAAGGGAATATTTTTTGCAAAGGCAGAAATATGGAAGATAATGAAAGGATGAACTTTTTTAGAATCACAGTACAAGAAAAGAATACTTTTTTCCACACAGGCTTTGTTAGATATTGCATTTCCAAGCCCTTGCTGGCTTTTAAGCCTAGGCTCCGTGTCCAAAACCACAGTCCAAAAAGAATTTTTTCTTTCTTTCTTAATCACAATTATAAAAAGAATAATATCACTCTAATCTTTATTATTCTTAAGCATTTGTTCCAATTTTCATTCTAAAATATAAAGAAATATTTATTGAAAAACTTGCAAGTCAGTTAGCAAATAAACTTAGCAACATGTAGCAATAGTCATTAGTAAGTAGTTTCTCTGGATGAAGTGAGAATTGCTTATTGAAATATTTTCATTCTCAAAATTTATTCTGGTTGAATCTTACTTTCCATGACACATTATGAAAGTGTTGTTTGTCAATGAATTGAACTTAAATTCTGATGAGAATAATTGATCACTCTGGGGTACCAGGTTGCTCAATCAGTTAAGAATCCAACTCTTGGTTTCTGCTCAGGTCATGATGTCAGAGAGTTCAAGTCCTACATCGAGCTCTGTGCTGACAACACAGGGTGTGCTTGGGACACTCTCTCTCTCTCTCTCCATCTTTATGTGCCACTCCTCCATCACATGGTCTCTTTCTCTCTCAAAAGAAATAAGTAAACTTTAAAAAAGCAATAACTGATCATTTAGAAAAAATATGTTTCTAAATATTTTCTATATATTGCTTACTGTTCTAAGAAGCGGTAAAGTAGTATAAGTAGGCAGGTATTTTTTGCAAACAAAAGATATGGTTCCCATTCCTTGTCACTAAGGGCCCCTGTTCCAGTTCTAAATGGCATCAACAGGGCCACTTGGGTGGGTCATTTGGTTGAGTGACCGACTTCAGCTCAGGTCATGAGTTCGAGCTCCACATCTGGCTCTGTGCTGACAGTTCGGAGCCTGGAGGTTGCTTCAGATTCTGTGTCATCCCCTCTCTCTCTGCACCTCCCCTGTTCACTTACTCTCACTCTCTCTCTCTCAAAATATATAAACATTTTTTAAAAAAGGTTGTCTTCAAGGAATATAGCACCTGTCTAAATTTCAATACCCCAGATCAATCACCCATAAGTGAAAATGTATGGCAACTTTCCTCATGTTATGTTAGTCATGTAAGTAGAAACATAGAAGCTTGAAACAGCAAGAATATTTGAAATGATTTGTAGGTATATATTTATTTCTAAGTTATGTCCACAGAGTAGAGATTTATCTCTGAACTGGTTAATTCGATCAGTGTAAATGATCCATCTTGAATCTGAAATCCAAAGTGGTTCTTTGGGAATGTAATTGAGCCAATGAATTGACGAATTGTCAGTTCACCTCTCTATGCAATTTGGCCACACTTGACTCTCTCTATAAAGGCGATGATACTAATTGAAAGCACAAGTATATTTTAGCCGCTATTCAGACAAGACACACAGTAATAAGCCACATTTTCTAGTTTTATTCATCTATCATGAAGAATGTTATTACTATGAAATGCATTATGCAAGCTATATTTTATTTTCTTCACAAATTACATGAAATGAAATCTGAACCACACATTTTTACAGCACATGCTATAATGAACATTTTTGATTCAAGTCCTTTCGATGTTTTTTGCCCTGCTCTTAAAACAACTTCTTTCACTGTTACTAACTTAAAGTTATTGACATTGTTAAGAAAAAGACTATAATATACTGCATCTGACCTTATCATTTAAGTGTTGTAGTAAATAATCCCAGGCATGCCAAGGAAGCATAGATAACTTCATCTAGTTCTGTTTCTAGTCCAAGTGGAAATACCAGTAGATTCTTGCTCTGCATTTGTTCCTCCATGTTATTGTGCCTGTGATTTCCAATATTTGTCAATTTCTAATTCTCTTGCCTGTGACATTTGTTTGATTGTAGTTTTTGGAGACATTGATAGACAGACAGATGGGTGAAGCCTATAGATAATTCACTTAAATCAACTTTACCGTAGAATATGCTCAGAGAACATTTTCTCACAGGAGATGTATTTCTGCTTTGAACATTATTTTGTGCGACACACTCAGGATAAGGATGTCTAGGGAGGGCAGAGAGAGGGAGTGCATCCTAAAAAATACAAATTAGAAACATGCAAAAATACCAAGCATATACAAGCTAGAGGTCTTATAGGTGCATCAGTTATTTTTTGTGAAACATAAAGTGCATGAAAGAAAATAAAGAATGAAGAGTGAATTGTGACCTGGATCATGAATACCATTGTATAGCATACTAAGGACTTCAAAGTTTACCATTTATTTCATAAAGGGGTGGTGGGAAGGAAGGAAAGGAAATGCTGTGAAATATTTTAAGTGGAGAAATTATGACCTGATTAGATTCCACTCTTTAAAAAAAATTACCTATTTGGCATGTGGACAATAGACTGGGCATTCAGGAAGTAGTCCAGGTTATTGATGACCTAAAGCAGTGACTTTAGGCATGAAAAAGAGGAAATGGAAATTTGGAATATCTAAGAGGCACAGTCATCAGGACCTGTCACCAAAGAAATGTGGCAGCTGAAAAGAAAGGTTTAGTATTACTTTATATTTTTCTGGCTTGAGCAATTAGATGAATGATGATACCCTTAACTACAGTAAACAAAAGGAAAAAGGAGCAGGTCTGGAGGGAAAATGATCTGCTCAATTTTAGGTATGTTGAATATCCTGAATGGAGCGAACACACACCACTTATTTTATCACTTAGAAAAAAATAACTGTACATGATTTTTGAGATGTAAAATATGAAAATTTTAAGAAAGAGAATCTGAGAAATAAAAAAGAATAAGTGACACGAATAAGAGTATTTTTACAGTCTCTAACACATTTTAAGTGCCTACTAGATATTTGTTGGATGAATAAACAGTCCCAGGTACTGTGCTACCTGCTAAAAACACACTGGTGACAGAGATATAGTCCTTGTTTTCAGAGAGCTTGCAGTCCAGTGTAGGAGATAGAAATGCAGATAGATAGTAAAAATAAACCAACAAACAAAAAACCTGGATGATAAACAATATAAATGCCTTAGTAGAAGATGCTCTTAACTTAGCCCAGAAAGACTATGATGGATTCAGGAGAGTTCTGACTGGTATTTCACCCCAAAATTGAAGTAGTTGTGGGAAAGGCAAGCTTGCTGCAGTGTGAGAAATGGTTTGGAAGTGACCAAGGCAGCCTTAACATTCTTCTTGGCTTGACTACGTTTCAGTTGTGTTTGTTTCTGACTCAAGACCCTTGCCCTGCTTTGTCTTAGGGTGTTTACTTTAGAAAACATGGTATTGTTGCTTCTTTTCTTTGCCTCATTGCAATGCACATCTTCTATAACATATGAATGTCTTTCTCAGGGTCCTGGGAACCATTCCTTTGAAACATAATCTATGAAGTAGCAGCCCTGTATCCCAGCATCTGTGGAAGGGTAGGAGCCTAACTCAGTGAAGTGCCTGTTACAAACACAGATGGCCAAATCACATCGACCAACACTCTCATTAACTTCCCACAGCACCTTTCCACCAGGTTGGCCCAGTGCATAAACACCCTCATGACTTTTGTCCCAGCAGAATTTACTTTAGTCTCTCCTGTGTTGTGTGATAGTCTCTCTCCTCTCCCCAACATTGCCTTTGTTTCCCCAGTTTTACTTGTACTCATTTGTGTGTATGTGTGTAATTAGTTCTATGCATTTATGTCCTGTGTGTGGATTTGTGTATCCATCTCACAGTCAAGACACAATAGCCCCAGGAATGTGTGGATCCTTTGTGATATCCTTTTCCAATAACACCAACTCTCTATCCCACCTTTTTTTTTTCTTTTCTAAGTTTATTTATTCTGAGAGAAAGAGAGAGAGAGACAGAGAGAGAGAGTGAAAGAGAGGGGAGAGACAGCTAGCATGAGTGAGGGAGAAACAGAGAGCGAGTCCCAATTGACCTTGCAGAGCCTGACGCCAAGGTCAATTTCGTGAACCATGAGATCATGACCCTCTGTCCCACCTTCAACCTCCTTTTTACCAGGTCCTTAACTTTTTTCAACCATGGTCTGTTCTCTATTTCTATAATTTTGTCATTGCAAGGGTGTTCTATATAAATGAATTCATACAGTAGTAACTTGTGGACTTGGATTTCCCTCTCAGGGTTCTCTAGAGATTTATTCAGGTTGTTACATGTACCCATACTTTGTTCCATTTTATTGTTGAGTAATATTCTACGGTATGGCTGTACCACAGCTTGTGTATCCATCCATCCTGATTGTTTTCAGGTTTTGGCTATGATAAACAAGCTGCTGTAAACATGGATGCACAGGTTTTTATGTGAATATCTCTTGATTTATCTGGGATAATGCCCAGGATTACGGTTGTTTGTTCTATGATAGCTGCATGTTTAGCTTTTTAATAAACTGCCAAACTGTTTCAAAATGGCTGTACCGTTTTATATACCCACCAGCAAAATAGGAATTACTTATCCTGTTTCTCTACCTCCTTGTCAGCATTTGATGTTTTTATAGGTGGTGTGTGTGTGTGTGTGTGTGTGTGTGTGTGTGTGTGTGTGATTTTGATAGGTATTTAGTGACATCTCATTGTGGTTTTCACATTTCACTTCTGGTGGATAATATTCTACAACTTTTCATAAGCTTATTTGCTGTCTGGTTTTCCACCTCAATAAAATGTCTTTTCATGTTTGGAAGTTTCAAGACTGCAGACAAGTTAGTCTATTACAGTAAATCATAGGAAAGAAGATAGGAACCCACTTTAGAAAAGTGTTAGGGGCATAAAGAAAAGGGATTAGTTTTAAGTGATCTTTAAGGGGTGGCTATTTGGAGGTAAACATGTATAAAATAATAAATTTAGGGACAATACCCAGGTTTCTGACCACTTCATTGTCAATTAAATGGCCAATTAAACTAGTTGAGGAGAATGTACAAGGAAAATAATAAACTAATCAAAGATATTTTTTGAAGAAGCTTGAGGTAGTTGTAAGTATATTTGAGTTTTTTTCATTATTTCATTCAAAAGATCCAAATAGCTTTTGAGTATAATTAAATATGTTCATATTGTTTGGTCACTGCAGCTTGTCAATAAACTATGATAGCCAGGAATTAGTGGTGTTTTTCTGGAAAGGTGATTTAAGATGGAAAAATAAGTATTGTAAATGAAGCTCAAAAATAGATCATCTATATAGAAACATTTAAAAATATATTACACAACAAACTCATTCCTTATGATCAAGGAATAGAGTTTGCTAACTATTTCCTGATCATTACAGACTCTCCTTGTTTATTACATGGATTACTACATAATTCTATAACCCTCCCTCAAACACACACACACACACACACACCACATATTCTCTCACACATATACACACACAAAACATGAATCATGTTCGCACATGTAAAATAATATGAAAATGAAGAGTATTTCTTTAGAATTTTATCTGAGTAGTTTTTTATTTTTTTAATTTTTTCAATAGTTTATTGTGAAATTGGTTTCCATATGACACTCAGTGATCTTCCCCACAAGTGCCCTCCTCCATCACCACCACCTCCCCCGCCTTCAATCCTCAGTTCATTTTCAGTATTCAATAGTCTCTCAAGTTTTGCGTCCTTCTGTCTCCCCAACTCTCTTTCCCCATTCTCCTCCCCATGGTTTGAGTAATTTAAATCAGTATAGACTTTGGAGCTACATTGCCTAGGAATTTGAAACAATTCTATACAACAACTGGGGATATTAGTGTCTTTTGTACAAAAGAAGTGGAATACCAAAAAATTTTTGTGCAAATGTGCCAAATAAGAAGATCTAGCTGTGAGTCCTTGAACCATATGAAAATAAGCTGCAGGCGAAAAGATTATAGGTTGTAAACACCTAATAAATAATGTTATAGGTGAATCTTTCCACAAAATCTGCAAGATGAAAATGGTTCAGTTGATGACTGAACATTGTTTCAGTTGATGTTAACTTGATATTATTGAGTAAATGATTGTGCTCAGGAGGAATTGGACACAGTTTAAAGGTTAACAGCTGCTTGTATAAGTGTGCATTCTGTATTTACATAAGCATCAATTCCCTTTATAAAAATTGTTCCAATGAGACTAACAATTTCTAGTTACGAATCTTTAATCCTTGCTCTAGGATAAAAAGCACAGGATAACATAATGACTGTTCACACCACATTGTATTGATGTTGATGACTTTTTACTTTGTTTAAAACAATGAAAAAACACCCAGGCTTTAAGGACTGGCGTATTCCCTACAGTTGAGGATAAATGAAATATTTTCATTACTTTTAGAATAGTGGTTACTAATTTTTGTAAAAATAATAAATATGATTATTTAGTATGCTAAGGAAAGCAGAAATGAACAAGGCAGATGTTAGGGAATAAAAGGAAAAAACCAGTACTATCATCCATTAATGATAACCACTATTTAGGTATTTTCTGTACCTTTAATTTTTAAAAGTCATCATGTAACTATCATTCTCATTGACATGAACTACTTTGTGTATATGCTGTAAAATAAAAGAGGTTTGGAAGATTTTACATTTTATAAAATAGTCCACTCTAGAGAACTATCTCAATAAATTTCATTGATAGTTGTTTTATGCTTATACTGTCTTTAACATGTAGCTTCTCTGATCTGTGGATTTTTGTGGAAATGTGAAGTGCTCCAGCTTTCCTGATTTTAGTGATACAGCCCACTCCAACCAAAAGTTCAGCTAATGACTTTAGAATGGCTGTCCTTATTTGCATGAAGATATTGATATGCCAGGTATTTCTAGGATACTGATCTGTCAGTCAAGCCCTTTATCTTGAATATAATATCTAACTTCCACAGTATAGAAAGCTGTCCATTTATCTAAGACAGTCCTAGGCAGGCAGGCATATGCTGTCTTGGACTCCATTCTTTCCTTAATATATAACCCATGTCTCTTGAATTGTCAGGTAATTTGAAAGGAAAAGTATCACTGTACATCTTTCTCATTCAAATTACATTGTCCATCTTCCTGCTCCTAGCCCTTACCCTCCCTGGATCCTTGGGAACCCTTCAGAATATAAAATTAACTGGGCAAAAAATAGGAAAGTTACCTACACCAGTTATTGAAATATGAGCCTAAATGTTCAGTCCAACTCCTTTTTGTAGCCTGGCATTTTATAAATGTACATAAGCAATTTAACTATCGGTTATTGTTCATCCAGGGAATTGGGGATTTGTAAGAGACATGCTCAGGCTTCTACCTCAGTTAAACAGAGGATAGAGCAAAAGGAAAGCTCTTACTTTGGTAGCTAAAGAAGCAAAATCTCAATCTGATGGTAATAGGGGTAGGTGAGCTCGGAGCCTAAGGCTTGTGTCTGTAGTGGAGTGAGAGCAAAATGCTTGGAGGAGCCAAGTTCGTGTACTCTGTTCGGTTATAAAATGAGCTTTCTCATAAATGCACGGTGGCCTGGGGCGCCTGGGTGGCTCAGTCAGTTAAGCCTCTGGCTTCGGCTCAGGTCAGATCTCACGTTCGTGGGTTCGAGCCCCGCGTCAGGCTCTGTGCTGACCGCTAGCTCAGAGCCTGGAGCCTGCTTCCGGTTCTGTGTCTCCCTCTCTCTCTGACCCTCCCCGTCTCATGCTCTGTCTCTCTGTGTGTCAAGGATAGATAAAACATTAAAAAAAAAAAAAATGAAGTGCTAAATGCACGGTGGCCAAAGCTTGACAGGTAGGGGTGTGTGTGTGTGTGTGTGTGTGTGTGTGTGTGTGTGTGCGTGTGTTATGCACACATTTTTAAATTATGTTTTTAATTGAAAATGTTATTAGAAAGTGAAAGAGAACATAAATGAATTAGAAATCCATCTTACAACTAGTTAGGGAAGTTTTAGGTTGGAATTTTAACTTGCTTTGGGTTATCAGATTCCTCGGAAAATCAGGAGTTTTCCTTGGGAAGAAGCTTCTATAGTTAAATAGGTTGGTATGAGCACGATAATTTTGTAATCACTGAATGTGTGTAAATAGAGACAAACTAAAGTATGTTAGGTGTTTTCTTTGGAGTTTCTGTTATCTAACAAAATCCAGAAAGTCACACACACATAATATGAGATTGGGACAACATTAAGAGGATCATTTTCTATTTCACTGGATGTTGGATTTAGGTTACAGACAATCTCTGAGTTATTAGGGAAGCAGCAAGAATGTGCATTGATTTGACAAGTGTGAGAACACAAGGCTCAAGTAGAAAGTGGAGGAAAATTATGATTGCCATTGTATATATGTTTATCATGTAGTTCTAAATATTTTTTTCTTTTCAAATGCAACTTGAAGGTGACAAAATCTTAATTTGGAAAGAGGAAACCTAGGTTTCTTCTATAAAATGAAGCATTAAGAAGCTCTTTAAGAGCTATTGATATGTACACACACACACACACACACACACACACACCTATGTATGTTGATGTATATATTGATACATATATTTTTTGAAATAAGAATTAAAATTATATTTGAATATTTAAAAGGATCAATTTATAATAAATTACAATAGAGATTATTTTCAGGTAGTCCAAATTATATATCATAGAATCTTTTAGTGCTTTTTATTGATCAAGCTTGCAAATATTTGCGAATGAGCAATTTAACATATTTGGTAAACATGGTGTAATAGGTTTAATTAAAGGACATTTGTTTACATGACTGATATTTGAAATTATTCTGTAAGGTGCTATACTCTCAGAGACTGCCATAGTTTTGACATATTATCATGCTTTTAGAGGGAGATTCTAGATCTTGGGATATTTTTATTCTTAAATATCAGTGTGCTTTTAGAATGTGGTATTTTTTCTTATAGGGAACTATGCCAGCTAACAGAATAATCTGAAGTAGGGTAGGGGGTTGAAGAAAATAAGAAAGAAAATTGAGAGACTGAACTTTGGAATCTATGGAAAGAGCAACAATGAGCTCTAGTGGCAAGATGTTATAATGCCAAGCATGGGTGAAATTCAGCAATGACAGTCTTCCCTTTATACATTCCATAAAGATTTCTCAGTCTTCCAAATGAAGATTAATTTGTGGAAATAAGCATTCCTCTAAATCAGAATCTCATTAACTTCAGCCCAATATTAACTACCTGGGTAGGATATCTATAATTTATATATTACATAGCATTTATCTATGTTTTTACAAAACAACACCAACAAGATTATTCTATTAACAACATATTTTATGTTGGAGATGACATACTTATACTGCATCTGACCAAGTCGTTCTTAAGGTAGTACTGATTTATGTGCTGTGCACTTGATAATGTATGGGAGCCATCTCGCCCCTCTGCCCTGCCATCTGGTTCCTTCACACACAGGCACAATTGTAAAACAGGAAGAATGCGTTTTTTCTCTAAATGTGACAAAATTATATTTTACTTCCTCCACTCAGGGCAGTGGCAATGTACAAATATAATTTAATAAACATATATCGGACATCAGTTCAAAGAACATTTTAGTTTTTAATACCCTTTGGCAACTTCGGACAGATGAGGTTTGATTTTTTTGTTTAATACTGTCCATTTGTCTTGGTATTATTTTAATTCTGAATACTTAATCAGTACAGCAACTAATGTTTGTACCCACATGTGGAATTTTTAAAACTATTTGTGAATAATTACCAAATAACTAAAATGTGCCACAAACTGGGATAGATATTAAGTGATATTATTCAAATGTTTTATTGCCTTTTCTCCAAATAGTAAATATCATCTTATTACATTATTATCCATGCTTTTTTGAAGACAACACCAACACTTAGATAGGTTAAATGAAACCCAAAGCCAACACATTTTAGATCAAGGATTGGAACTCAGGCAACCTGCCTTCAAATCCTGAGCTCTTATTGTGATGAGCCCTGGGTGTTATATGTAAATGATGAATCACTAAATTTTACTCCTGAAATTAATATTACACTGTATGTTAACTAACTGAAATTTATTCTTTAAGTTTATTTATTTATTTTTTTTGAGAGAGCACATGTATGAACAGGGGAGGGACAGAGTGAGATAGAGAGAGACAGAGAGACTAGAGACAGGGAGAGAGCAGGCTCTAAGCTGTCGGCACAGACCCTGAGGTGGGCTCAGGAACCCTGAGATCATGACCTGAGCCTAAATGAAGAGTCAGACACTTAACCGTCTGAGCCTCTAATTAAAAACTTGAAACAAATCCTGAGCTCTTTCTACCACACCTCATTGCTACTGGCTTGGTTCCTTTTTAGGGTAATTTGTCACCATGGACATAAAAAGCACAGCTACTATGTTTACCAAGTATATTCTATATTGTATCAAACTTTACTATTTATAAATTGTTTTCACTTATTAGTATATGAAATGCTCTTTGAAACGTCTTGATGTTAAGTAGGAATTTTTATTCCACTCATGAAGTTTTCAAAAGAAGAAGGTTTCATCTGATATCAACTAGCACATGAAAAATTATCAGAGCCTTAATCCTGAAGCACAACATAGCGACATATGCCTGCCTGATCAGAGAGAGGTAGAGGAGAAAACCTTAACTTAAGTATGATATTTTATTCATATATCTTTACAGCATTTTCCAAATTCAAGTTCAAATTAGTCAGGGATTTTGATCAAGTGTGAATGGAAGGAATTTTAAACATGGACAGTTCTGCCATATGGGAAAACAGCATGGGGCACGAGACAACCACTTCCCACTGGACAAGAGTGTAGAGAGCTGTTTAATACCTGCTAAATACATCAATTAAAAATCCTTACTACTTGTAAGAAAATGCCACTTAAGAATCACATTATTTAGCAGCTGTTACATCGCTTTCCCTGCAGAATGATGGAACTACAAATCCCACTTCAGCCAAGTCTAGAGCGATTACCTGTCATGCTGTAACCAACAGGCATACTGCATCTCAAACACCTTCTGGGCCAAATTTGTACAGTAGCCTCAAGTTAGCTTTTAAATCAATACTTCTATAACTTTGAATTATCATATTTTGTATAAAATAAAATATACACACACAAAGGATAAAGGTGAACCTAGAGTTCAGTTAGCCCAGTGGAGTTTGATAGTTTTAATGACCTCAGAACCCTTGAGTTATTTTCTCTAATTTGATATACATATATATTGTAAAATGATTATCACAGTAAAGGTAGTTGACCCATCCATCACCTTACATAGTTATGTGTGGTAGGAACATTTAAATCTACACTCTTAGCAGATTTCAGGCATACGACACAGTGTTAAGTATAGTCACTATGCTGAATATTAGATCTACAGAACTTGTTTATCTAAAGTCTGAAAATCTGTACCTTATGACCAAAATCTTCCCATTTGCCTCATTCTCCAGACCTTGGCACTATTCTACTCTCTGTTTCTATGAGTTTGACTCTTTTATACTCCACATATAAGAGAGATCATACAGTATTTGTCTTTGATTTGTTTTACTTAGCATGATGCCTTCATTTATCCATACTGTCTCAAGTGGCAGAATTTTCTGTTATAAATGAACAGTATTCCACTGTATACATATTACATATATATCACATTGTATATACATATATTCACATTTTATTTATTCATTCAGTGATAGACACTTAGGTTGTTTTCAGGTCTTGGCTGTTGTGAATAATACTGCAATAAACATGGAGTAAATATATCTCTTTAGTCCTACTTTCCTTTCCTTTGGATATCTATCTACCCAGAAGCAGGATTGCTGAATTACATGAAGATCAAACTACGATGATACACCATATTAGCAGAGTGAAAAATTAAAAAGATGTGATGATCTCATTTGGTTCAGAAAAAAGCATTTTACAAAATGCCACATTCTTTAAGATAAAAACTCTCAACAAAATAAGTATAGAAGGATTTTACCTCAACATGATAAATGCATATATGACAAGTCCACAACTAACATCATATTCAACAGTGGAAAGTCGGAATCATTCCTCCAAGATCTGGAGGAAAATAAGCGGGCCCACTTTCAACATTTCTATTCGACATAGTAGTGGAAATGCTAGCAAGAACAATTAGACAAGAATATAAATAAAGGGCATTCAAATTGAAAAGGAAGAAATCAAACTGTCTCTATTTGCAGATGACATGATGTGTAAAGAACACTGAGGTCTCCACCCAATAAAACCTGAAAATAAATAAATTCAGTTGTCACAGGGCATAAAAACAACATACAAAAATCACTTGTGTTTCATATATTAGCAATAAACTATCTGAAAAAGAAATAAAGAAACAGTCCCATTCACAGTAACACACACACACACACACACACACACACAAGTAAAGACTTAGGAATTAATTTTACCAAACAGATCAAAGACCAGTACACTGAAAACTATGAGACTTTGATGAAAGAAATTAAAGATACAAATGGAAATAAAAATGCTCCATGATCATGAATCACAAAATTTAATATTTTTGAAGTGTCCATACTACCCAAAGCAGTCTATAGATTCAGTGCAATCCTTATCAACAGCCCTGTGGCATTTTTCACAGAAACAGATAAAACAGTCCAAAAGTTTTTATGGAACCACAAAAGACCTCAGTAAAGACAATCCTGAGAAAGACAAACCCTCTGCATTCTTACTTAAAAGCTCTCATTTATAAGTAAGTGTGTCACTGCATTCATAAAATCCTCGGTGACATTTTAAGCATAGCAAGGAAAGATTCTTTTTATGGAATCAATTGCCAATCAATAGTTTTCTTTTTCGTGATCACCAACAAATTCCCTTGAACAACCACTAGGGGGAAGCATTGTGATTGAGGGAAAAAGATAGTTCAGTACTGTTTGCCTCTACGTTATCCATAGCTCACTGAGAAAGACAAAATCAGTTTGGGAGCATGACCAAGCTGCAATATTAACTTGTTTGTAATGCAAAGCTTTATTTTTCCCCTCACTAAATGTTACAAAAAACTTAAGTGAATTATATATCCCTTTAGTGTTATAGAAGTACATACTTTGTTTAGAGGTAACTTGCCTTTATTTATTTATGCATTTTCAACCTAAAATACTCTAGTCATCATTGTGTTGTAAGGTCAGCATTATCTCTTAACATGCAGTTATTTTAAGCTCTTAGGAATCACTGATTGTCAATATAATTTCAGAACAAATAACAGAATAGTTTTGTTTGTTTGTGACTGGACTACAAATGAATGGTATTATTTTATATTATTTTATGAGAATCTCTACTCCCTCTATCAAATACTATCTTTCTCCTATTAAGACATTGGGGAGTATCTGTAACTCATACATTATCTTATGACCAGTTATTTTGATTTACCAGATGCTAATTTAAATGTTTTTACATTTTAGTTATTCCAAAGATAATGTTACAGATGACCAAGTACAACTTCTACATCATGTGACTTTATTAGCTTCCCCATTGGGTTTTACAGTGATATTTTATCATTTTAAAAATCTACTCCTGTATATGCTTCTAAGACTTGTCAAAATCTCCCCTCCCCTAAATTTTCAAACCACCAGACTGCTGTGCCTATCATGAGGATCTCTCAAAAATGCCTTTGCCTGTCAAATGCAGAAATGTACTGACATACCAAGGACCAAAAAGTTATATCGTGAAAATGAATATTTTTATAATATATTGAAAATCTGTAACCGAGAACATTTTAAATTAAAAACAGACATTAGAGTCCTACTGTCTTATGACAAAATTGTTCAACTTATATAAACCGCACAGCAGTAAATCATCAGAAAGGAGAATGTGCACGGCTCTATTTAGACAGCAGTACAGGTGAGGTGATTACATATTCAACAAGTGTTCCCTCACTTGCACTTACCCTATCACAAGTCATTTTATTATCACAAAACAAAATCGATGTTAACAAACCACAGTTACTGTGTGCTGACCACAATGGTGGTCTCTCCCTAGCCAGCACAGCGTTTTAATCAGAAACGTGCTGGGTCTAATCACCCTGGTACACCGATTGATTTGAATACTTGGACACATCTCTTCAGCTCTTTCCATGGTGGGAGTGAAGCGCTGTTTCTTTCTTAGGGAACGCTACGTCCTTCAAGTAGGTATGTACATAGGCTAGTTGATTTTAGAGATGTCTCTGGAATTTTTACTGAATATCGAATATGCTATTCTTAACTACCCACTCTGAGAAGCTCCTGCAATATGTTATAGCAGCTCATTGACCCATAATCTCTAATATCAAATAAAGAAACTGGGTATCTCCTTGTGATTCCCAGTTAAAAGCAGGATCTCGAAATAGACATGACAAAAGTTCTAGGTATACCTAAAATATGTTTCAGATGTCTTAAAATTTTTCTGTAAGTGTGAATGGAAATAATTGAGGGAAGTCCCAGGGCACTGTGGACTATTAATAATTCAATAGTACTGATTGCATAAGTAATGACATGTCCAGCAATAAAAATTTAGCAATATTAATTGATATCCTCTAACAAGCTGCTGCAGGGTATATTTAGTAGTTTTTACCACCTTTCAGCCAGACCACTTGTTTAAGGACATTGGGATTTCATAGTAAAAGTTTCAATATATTTTTTTCTTTTGATCTTGGGAACAAATGAGATCAATGAAGATTCATTTTCAGGAAGAATAGAAACTATTAATCCATTTAACACTAATCACAGGTGCGATCTGTAATTAGAGAAGTTGAATATTAGATTAAACTCGGAATGTATTTTTTTAAAGGGTTTATTTCCTAAGATCAAAAAGGTCTTTCTTTGAAAGTGTTCTACAGACTTCGGGAATTTCAGTGGCAAACAGAGTTCCTTACTGTCAGATTATCCAGGGTAGCCCTACTCATTTTTAAGGCCATTGGCATTTAAACAATTAATTTCAGTTGAAGAGACAAAGCTTCTTCCAAATGAGCTAAAGTGAAGTTCAAGTTCCAGGTCCAAGTTCCTGGACTTGATGCATGGTAGGAATCATGATAACATAAGATCGTCACATGAAGGAAAAATGTGTTTTGACTGAAACACATAAACTCTACAGCTAGTTTGTATGTTAAAACTGTAAATATTGTTTTACTTTGCTAAGTACCTTACATGTCAGTCCTCAACTTCATTCATCTTGGCATTTCCCTTTCGAGAAGTGGCCACCCTGAAATCATACACAGTTATCAATGTGACCTGATAGGCCTGAAGGAGCAGGTCACAGAAGACTTCTTACATAACTCCCAGGAAACTTGACCCAGCATAGTCTGGGAACATCAGCAGCAGATGGCACCTGGAATCTGCCTGAGCTATCGCTCCCTCAGGCTTTGAGACAGGTGTCTGGTCATCAGAATTAAATAACAAAAACTCCCTCACTGAATACGTAGTACCACGATTAGGGGTTTAGGCTAATAAAATGATTCTAAAACAGAATTATGATTCATTTATGCTACAGGGTATGGTATGTATTTGCTGCCTTTTAAAGAAAGATGAAGATAAGTGGTTCTAGATGTGACTCTCGGTAATATCAATATTTTTATCCTTGAAGAGTAAACATAGCTTGTGTAACTGTCATCGGTTTTTAGTAGAATGCATAAATTGATGTCTCAGTTGATGGCTCTCGGGAATACTTGTGGAAAAAACTGAATTTGTAGGCAACTCACAATTATTTGTCTAAGGGCCATTTACTTGTATATTTTTCTTGGTTTTATTATCTGTAACTTAGATAACTAATATGTCTCTCTGAGAAATGATGTTAGAATTAAAGAAAAAATTGAGTTAACACTTAGAAATACATTTATCACATAAAAGCTTACCAATAAATGTCTGCTGGGTTAGCTTCAAAAGTACTATTGCAAAATTTTGAAGTGGTCATTTACAATTAGAAAAAAAACTTACTCATTTTTTAAATTTCATTTTTAATTTCATATAAGGTCATTTTTAAATTTCACATAAGGCCATTATAATATTATAATTATACAGCATTAATATAATTATTATGGATAATATTAGATTATTATGGATAAGTGAAGCTTAGAGGAGGGAAATTTAAGATGAATAAGAATAGTATATAGAAATTTGGGATGCCTGGGTGGCTCAGTCAGTTAAGTGACCAACTTTGCCTCAGATCATGATCTTACAGTTTCTGAATTCAAGCCCTGAATCAGGCTCTGTGCTGACAGCTTGGGGTCTGGAGCCTGCTTCATATTATGTGTCTCCCTCCCTCTCTGCCTTTCCCCTGCTCATACTCTCTCTCTCTCTCAAAAATAAATAAACATTAAAAAATTTTAAATGAAAGCATCACATAGAGATATTTATACCCCATAATCTTGCACATCACTGGAATAGTGTCATGAGTTTCACTCAAAGTCCTCAGTAGTCAAAAAAGAAGAGACAATATAGTCACAAGAATGATAAAGTTCCCCAAAAGTCAAACAAACCTATGTTTAAAACAAACACTTGTTTTCTTAACATTGAGAAACTTTTTATAAAGACTACAGAGTGATTATGAAAAGTCCTTGAAAACATTTCTACAGTGAATATAGTAAATGGGTTTTCATGACTCTTATAATGGCTCTAATGTAAGATAGATATTATAGTAAAGGTAAGTCTTTGAGGATCTGAAATTTGCAATACTCTATTTTCTGAGTCTGCCAAATCACTGTTGGCTGACACTATGCCAGGCCCTTGGCACTATTGAAGTCTCTTCTGTAACACCGGTGAATAGAAAAGGTATTATTTCTCAGTGTATGGTGCCTAACATTTTTGTGGAGGGAGATGGAAGTTAAAACACAAAATAAATAATGTAATTCAAAACTGAATTTTAGATTAAACTGGTACACATTAGTATTGTGAAACTTGAGCAAAAGAGCCATAGGACAAAATAGAACTGGAATCATCTGTGTGGAAGGCACTTCATGGCTACCTTAGCTGGGATGGCAACAAAGTCCTTACAATCGGGTGTAATTTAACCCAAGTAACTGAACCCTTGTAATCTGTAATGGTAAGTACAGATGGAGTAGCTTTCAAGGAGAAAGAATGGAATATTCAAATGGCCAGGGACGGACATGAGATTGTTGTGTTCAAGATAGAAAAGAGGCGAGGGTAGGGACCCCTGGGGGGCTCAGTCGGTTAAGTGTCCAACTTTGGTGCGGATCGCGATCTCACGGTTCTAGAGTTCCAGCCCCGCGGCAGGGCTCTGCAGCCCAGAGCTTACTTAGGGTCCTCTGTGTCCCTTTCTCTCTGTCCCTCCCCTGCTTGATCCTTCTCTCTCTCTTTCTCAAAAATAAATTAAAAGAGAGAAAGAAAAGAGGCTAGTGTAACTAGAGTATAGCAGATGGAGGCAGAAGGGCAGTGTAAGAGTGAGTTTGGAGAAGTAAACAGAAACCAGGCCAAGCACAGCCTTTTAGGCCAGTTAACACATTTACATTTATTCTGATGTGCAATGAGTATTTATTAGAGGGCTTTAAGAAGAATGATAGGGGATGAATCTAGTTTGATTAAAGGTTTCACCCTAAAAATATAAAAATTCAGGAGAACTACATTGGCTATTTAACTCCTCTTTCATGAGTTATTTCTTTCAACTTTAGTCTAGTTAAGGATTAGAATGCACATTCTTAAATTTATAATGTGGTAAATACTCAGAGAGTAGAAACATTCTGAGTATTTCCCCCATTGCTATCTGGTACAACAACAGTATTTTTGGCAGGTTATGTTTTAAACTCCACTTAAAAAGGAATACAACTTCTTCAGCTGAAATACTTGATCAGCTACTCAACTACTGTGTTGGAATAATCTGAAATTCTACCCAGTTTATGTAGACAGATATGCCCTGCTGATGAACAAGCACGCAGCTATGATATCCTCAGACTTTCAGTGTTGATATCTATGGTGTAACTGGTAAATATGAAGAGGTATATCCTAACTAGACTGTGGATGTGTGTGAGATTTAAGTCTCTAAATAAATATCTTCGGTCACCTGCCCAAATATTCCTCAGACTTTACCTCAGGTCACTCTTCTGCTCTTTCCTTACACTTCAGTTATTTAGGACTTTTTCAGTTTTGTTGTCTATTTGGTTTAAAAAGCGATTGTTGCTTTGTTTATCACCGTCTTTCCTTAGCTTAAATGTTACCTGCTCATGTAATCTTTTACCGACTTCAACATTCCTCCAGCCCTTTGTGTCTCCATTACAACCTTCACCTTATGTCTATTATATGTCACTCGATTACTATATTCACATTTGTTTTCTCATTTATTTCCTACCTCCCTCTTCATTCTCCACCTGCAAAGTAAGCACTAGAGACCACAGATAAATTATGTAACTCTATATCGTAGATTCAGGAACAGTACCTGGATCTTAGTATTCATTCTGTAAATTTTGCTTAATGATGGTATTATAGATGGGAAAGGAGTTTCAATAATCCAAATTCATAATTTTAAAAATGTTCTTAAGTATGAAAAAGTATGAAGTGACCTTACTAAGATTTATAAACCTTCCAATTTATAGGTCTTATAAACTGATGGACGCTTGCTACCTAAATACTGAATAGTCCAAGAAGCAAATTAACTAGGCTTCAAATCAGCAGCATATTCCAATGTAGCCATTTTAAGTACTGAGTCTACTCAAATACTACATTACAAGTCATAACTTGTTCACCTTTGGATGGGTAGAATTATACTGTTTTATCTTTTTTACTTTTTGGTTTTTGTTTTGTGTGTGTGTGTGTGTGTGTGCTTTTTGTTTGTTTGATTTGAACAATGGCTCATCTGTACTGATAACAGATTACATGTTGGAAGGTAATGAAGGGACACTAGATGAAAAGGCCATCATCCATGATGGTTCAGGTCATCTCGCTGATGGAAAAGACAGTCTAAGCCATCTTTAATGTAAGCACTGTGTAAGGTACATAGCTATACATTATAGGTTCATCTTGATTGTTACAACCAACTTCATTCACAAATAAAACCCCAATTCAGAAGTCCTGTGCGTGTGAATCATTTGCATTAGCGAAGGCTCTTTTGCGTCATGATCTTGGGCTTTGGTGTCAGAACCTGGGCTTGAATCTCCATTTTGTCATTGACTAGTGTGTGATCTTAGACAAGTTTTAAATTCCCTGAGACATACTTTCTCATTTGTGAATTGAGTATATTATGGTTTTTGCCCAAAGGTGATTGCGAGGATTGCCAAAAATCATGCATATATGATATTTAATGTATTGTTTGGCATATAATAAGTGCTCCTGAGAAGTACTAGCATTTTTGTCATCATCTTCATTGTGTGTTAGACAAATTTTAAGTATTTTAACTTTTAGGTAGAATCATTTCCAAAAAGATAAAAGAAATGGAAACATTCATTGTAATAAGTAAAGATGTTAAAACTTATGGGTATTCTCTTAAAATAATGATACCATCAGACGTTTTTGGAGTCTTAGGAGCTATGTTAGATAATACTACTTAGAATAATTCTACACTAACACATATGTTGTCAATATGCAAGACCTTGCCATTAAGATAAAATCTTACACCAAGCAAAATTCTTCTCCAAATTATATACCACTAAATAATGCTTTCTCATATTCTTCAAAGTAGATACAATTTGAAAGCTTATACATTGATTTAATTATACATCATATGGCAATAACTTCCAAAACAATTTTTAGAGATATAATCATCATTAAACAAGAATGATAACCTTTAAGATTTTTGAGAACATAAATTTTAAAAATAATATTCGGTGGACGATCTAAATCTTAGTTTTTAGTCAGAAGAAAATCAGGGATAGCCTTTAGTCCTTATACTTCCGATTTGGTCTTTTAATCTATTTTATTTCATCTTTTTTTTCTTTAATTTAAGAAATATAGAGATAAAAATAAATACAAGCATTAATAATCCAAAATTTAACAAATACAATTTCCTCTCAATCTCTGTCTCTCTATATACATGTACGTATTTAAGACTGCAGCCAAGGGAGATTAATCCCATTCAACTGTTGTCCACTCAAGTCAGTATTTTTCTCTTGAATTGTGTTTTTTGTTTATTTTGTAATTGTACATCTTCTGGACAGGGATCTGAAAAGATAGTTAGAGATATTGTAGTTTAATTATTTGGATATTCAGGAATATCTCTACTGTCTAAATGCTTTTTATACTAAAAGTGGCAGAGGGGCACCGAAAAATATTGTTCAGTTGAAATGTTTCATGAATAGTAACAGGATTGACAGTGCATTTTCAATATCCCTCTTTGTGATATCAAGACCCCTCACAGTAAATTTTACCATTACCTTAATTGACAAAATCCTTGCAAACAAACACAATGGCACTGCTTTATTAGGCTGCATAAATATAATTGTAGATTGGGCAGTAGCTTATTTATGCATACTTTTAATTCATATAAACAGTAAACTGGCCTTTCCTCTGCTTAGTTTATTAATTTTAGACCAAGTGGGTCTTCAGGGCTTTCTTCTCTATATATGAAAGCAAGCACTAAACAATCGCTACACTGTTGACTCCATTAAGACTGAGAACAACATGATATAGTTTCAGGAACTACTTTTAAACTCTGGCTGCAAATACTTTGTCATTTTTATACTGATCATCTTAGCAGAAAAATAACATATAGCTCTCTAGGCAGAAATCCTCTTAGAAAGTGCATAGACCTTGTGTACCCAGTGACAACATAGATGATAAATATGAAACAGACCCAGGAGAAAAATTCCCTAGCTTCCCTGCACCCATGTATCCATTATGCTGGCATATAAAAAAGGCCATGTGCTCTAGAAAATGAAATCTAAATGATCCATTCTTCATCTTACTCTCCATCTTTCATAGGTCATATGAACATTATTCTACCAAGAAAATGGCAAGCTCTAAATATACATTTAAAAAGTCCATTTGACCAGCATTTATTAAGCATACACTATATGAAAAGAACATTTGGTATGAAGGGCTCCAGAGATAAAGACTGTGTAGCCTTTAAAGACATGTTCAAAAAATATCAGTTTATATAAAGTGAAATGTAATATTTTTAGTTAATTGAAAAAGATATAAACCTCAGGCTTAATTTTGGGCCCAAATTCTTGAAATATGAAGGCCAATATGTTTGCCAATACACAGCTCATTTACTTTAAACAAATAATATACATATGTAATATTATATATACATAACTTACAATATACATATAGACTTTCCTAAGTAAATATTTTGATTCTTATAACTTTAGTATCCCTAAGTATTTGATCACTGTTATTGAAGGATATTTAGGCAAACTGAAAATAACAGTATTAATGCTTTGCTTTTTAATTGGTGTGTTTGCAACAATACTTTACAATTCAAAATCACGACCCTTTATTTTAAAACCATTTTTAAAATTTTCATTAATGTTTATTTATATTTGAGAGAGAGCAAAAGAGCAAGCAAGGGAGGGTCAGAGAGAGAAATGGAGACAGATTCTGAAGCAGCTCCAGGCTCTGAGATATCAGCACAGAGCCTGATGCAGGGCTCAAACTCATGAGCTGTGGGATCATGACCTGAACTGAAGTCATATGCTCAACCAACTGAGCCATCCAAGTGCCCCTAAAATAACTATTTTTATTTAGAAAACATATTTTTTCAATATTTTTAGCTGGTTTAAATAGAAGGCAACATTGAATTTTTACAGATAGCCATTAATTATAATGTATATAGCTAGAAAAAAATAAAGTTTATTCTTATAATATGTACTATTTATAAGTCATACTAAAAACTTATAGCCCAGAAATGTATTTTATATATGGTTTGATATTTTATTGAGAAGTAATTATTCAGTGTTTTCCCCTGTTAGTTACATTATATTTTCTTCATACTGTGTCTTAAATCTGTTATGAATTTGTGGTCCTCAAAATTTCAAGACATGTAATTTCTGAATCCAGAAGATTTCTGTCAAAGGTTTGTCAGAATATGGAGACATTTTAGAAAGAATTAATTTCTTAGAAAATTTTATTTTATGAGATTAAATTACAAAGAAACATTCTATGGAAGAGAGAACTTGGTTTTTCCAAAAGGTCTAAATCCTAGTTTTAGCATTAGTCTTTTCTATGACCTTAGCAAACTACTTAATCTTTGACATGCTAAATTTCCTTATTATAAATTAATTCTTTCTAGGAACATTTTACAACCATCTACAGGAACTCTTAAATAATCACAGTTTTCAAAAGGAAATATATTAGGGAAGTTGCATTCAACTCAAATCTTGCTTTAAGACAACAATTTATTAGCAGTGTTCCCCCAAATCCTAGAGGTTCCAATGATCTTTCAGTTGTCTCTCTGTGGTCAAATGTATTTTATAATATGCCAAAACACTATCTACCATCTCCTCTGAATTTATATTTTTATCCCTGGTGAAAAACAGTTTTGGGTAAGACTGCCAGTGCGTTAGCATGAGATAGGACAGTAAAGTTAAACCTAATAGTTATCACCGTATCTTCACCAGTATATAAGAATATGTTTTTTAAAAAGCAACTTTATTTAAGAATGCTTTAATGAATTATCAAAAATTATTCATTTTTTGAAATATCAATTTTTGAATACAAGTCTTCTTTACATTCTGTGTGAACGAATCAGAAGTGAAAGGAAGGCACTTTTGCTCAATCCCAACTTCAAATAACTTTCGAGTCAAAAAGTATTTGTGTGATTCTTTAAGTTTCGCATTGAACTAGCAATTTTCTTCATAGGCCACTTTGCTTTAAAAACAGTAATAACCTATGGTTATTTAGACATAGGTCTTTTGTGAACATTTCTCAAGAATTAATATTAGTTCAAGAAAAGAAGAAAATACTTTTGCCAATGATAATATTCAAACTTTCAAGAGAATAGTAGAATGTTGGTAATATAGTATTCTCTCCCATTAGTTTGCCATTCTCCCAATATTATTTTTCCACTCAGGAGATCTGTGGTGATATTAACAAACGTGTTTTTAGAAATTTACTCTATAGTAAAATATAAGTATATATAATTTAGTAGACCAGTATTTTATGGAAATTGCATAATATTTTGAAACAGTACATAATTTTTGGAAATCATGTATGAGTAAAAGATGCATTAAAAGTGTAGGATGGGGCACTTGAGTGGCTCAGTTGATTAAGCTTCCAACTCTTAATCTCGGCTCAGGTCAGGATCTCATGGTTCATGAGATTGAGACCCAAGTCAGGCTCTGTGCTGATAACGCAGAGCCTGCTTAAGATTCTCTCACTCTCACTCTTGCTCTTTCTTTCTCTCCATCTCTCTTTGCCTCTTCCCCCACTCTCTCCCAGAATATATAAATAAACTTGAAAAAAATTAAAAAAGGGCAAGATAAAACATTGGATTGAAGTAGCAGCTTTAATGTGATTTAAGATTCTACATTGCAATTCATACTTAAGAAACTGTTACTACCTTTTTGTTTAGAGAAATTTCCAATAATATCCATCATTATCTCAAAAGTCTTTGAATGTTATATTTTCAAAAACATGTCTACATTAGGCCATAGTTATTTTTTTATATTTTAACTAAAACATATATTAAAACAGATATAATGCAGAAGAAAATATAAAAACAATTGCCTTCTAATAAGCCAAATATTGTAAAAATTTACAAAAGTTTTCAGTAATTGTTGTCTTGGACAATGTGTTTTTTGTTGTTTTTGCTTATGTGTTGTTGATTTATTAATGTATAAATGAAACAAAAGTATTTTTAAGATTTCTCAGTTTTAATTTTTAATTCAGTAAACATTAATAGATAAAACCCAAATAAGCAAAAGATGTTTGGGGTGCTTAATGATTTTTAAGTGTATAAAAGACCCTGAAACCAAAGTATATTAGATAAATTATTTCAAAGAAACACACTGTTCCATTATAGCATGCTTGTTTTCTCATCTGACCACCATGTGATACCAGTACTACTAGACATCATTTGTAGCAAGAGGACTGAGAGTCTATGTCAAGGGAAATATACTTTGTGTATATTATGTAACTAGTCCTTCTTCCAGTACATTGTGCCAAGGCCTATAATTTTCCCAAGAAGAAATTGAGACACTAATATCTAGGTTGAGTAGCTTTCCCTGGATCACCCAACAAATAAATGATGGAGTCACAGTTCATTTTTCATCTGTTTGACTCCAGATTATATTCTTGTTGTCCACATTCTGCACACAAAACCTGTACCATCTTTCTTAAGGAGATTTCATCAGAAGTCATAGTGGCTCAGTTTATTTTTTTAAAGTTATTTATTTATTTTGAGAGCAAGAGAGAGAGAGAGAATGAATGAATGAATATGAATGAATGAATGAATGAGGAAGAATGTACCTGCTGGGGAGAGGCAGAGAGAGAGGGAGAGAAAGAAAATCTCATTCAGGCTCTGCACTCTCAGCACAGCCTGATATGGGGCTCAAACTCACAAACCATGAGATCATTGACCTGAGCTGAAAGAATCAGATGCTTAACTGACGGAGCCACCCAGGTGCCCCCATAGTGGCCCAGTTTAAACTTGTCTTCACAACACATTCTGATGCTTAGATTCAATAGCCACGTGATAATGAATTATTTGATTAAAAAAATACCATAATTCAGTTCATGAAACAGTCATCCAAATGTAGTGGACTACACCTGGTCTTTTGTGTCCTTCCTTGAGGGCTGTTCCAGGGACATCTCCGTTAGTGGCAGGATGAAACCCCTGGTCCACTCCACTCCTGTCACCAGCACCTCTTCTCTGCCACTCAATAACTGTGTTGCCTAGCAGGTAATTTAAAACTTCACTTCTGTAGAGTTCTTCAGCATTATTACAGAAGCCTTAAGAAAACACACTGGCATCTCCTAAGAAATATAAAATAAGGTTAATATATCTCATATATAGGACTAGAAAGTGCAAAGGTAGCCCCAAATTAGGAACGGACTTCTAATTAGTAAAACCCGTGCTTTTCTCCGCCCTGAGTGGCCAGCGTTGGCTCCCCTGAGCCTGTTTCCTTATCTACTTCATACAAGTTGGACAAGTTGATGTCAAATTAATTCATTTTAATCCCCGTTATTATGTACTAAGCTAAGAAACATAAATCCCTTTGATAATATATAGTAGATACTGGCTCAAAGTCCAGAAAAGCTTGGATTTCAAATAATGTCCTGAAATACATTCTCTGTGACTATTCTTAAGAGAATCAAGGAGAAGAAAATTGTGTGATTTCTATATGGATTTCTTCCTACCCAAATGATTTCCCATAGTGATGATTAACTGTTTCTGTATATGGCTATACATAGACTCTCCCATGCTTTCTAAATTCTCATTATTCCACAACTCATTCTCAAAATGGCCCATGATGGCCTTATGAATATCATTGGTATGCTTCCTTTCCTGCAAAAAGTGTCATGTCCCTTTCACCTTATAAAAATGAGATATGTTACAGTATATCTTAACAGAATAGAATTTCATGGACTAGTCTATGAAGTGCAAGCTTGAAGACATAAAAACTGTAGCTTAAAGTCAATTCTGCTATGTCATGCTGACCAAATATGTAATTTTTGTAACATTCATTTGTAAGAAGAAAAAAAGCAAATGATCATAAGGCATTCAGTGCAGTCTCTGGAAAATAGCAAGTTTCAATACATGCTAACCATAATAATAATAATATTAATCTTATTGAGGAGGAATTTTCCCTACTTTTTTGTCCATTAGTATTTTTACATACATGACATGTGCAAAATCTGGTAGTCAAAGTAAATTCAAGGATCTTTCTTTTAGAAGATGGGTCTGGAATGGGAAAATTAGATTTCTTGATTTTTTTTATTGTTGTACTTTAAGAAAACGTTTATATATGCCAAACTAATAGGAAGCTATCAACTAATGTCGATGTTTCAGGCTTTTTCTAGTGTAGTCCTCCTATAAATAATATGGTTACTTTTATGAAGCTGAGAAATTAGTTATTAATGTCTTCATCAATTGAAAGCAATTACTTAGAAAAAATATATTTAATATTATTATGTAGTATACACAAATAAGTGAAATTACTGGTAGACTTATCTTTGAAAAGTAAAACATTATTATATCAAATGCATTAAAAACCTCAGATTTTAGTGTGGAAAATCCCCCTTGATATTTTCACATAATATAGATTAGAAAAACATAAAATTAGGATAGTTAAATTTGAGGAATATATATATATATTTATATAGAAAATATATATACACATATACACGTATCTCAAAAGGAATTATTTCTGGAAAAGAATGTAATTATGACTGGAGACAGGAAATTCCCCACAAAGATGAAATCTGCCTAGTGTATTTCTTGGAGTGTACAAGATATAAACAGACATATTTGATTTTGAAAATGATAAATTAGGGGTAGTAAAATATGTTATTGCTAACATTTATACACGTATATAATGCTGTGTGGAGCAGAATTTTAATGAACACTTCATGAACTTAATGGAAACAATTATTTATGTTTGTATCAATATTCACTGAGAAGAATGCCATTAGTTTTTGATTTGTCTCTTTTCATGCCTTTACCTGGGGATTTCTCTACTACCCCTTGAATTATACCAGTTTATTATGTCAATTATCTTTATATATCCATTTTAACATTTTTGAGCATTCTAGAATAGTATCAGATGTGCAGAAGTATTATAGGCTCAATTAATTAATTCTCTTTAATATCCCCATAATATCCCCATCCCCTTTATACAGGTTTCCAGCACATCACTGATTTTTTAGATTTGTACTAGCCTGAGGATTTTATTTCTTCAAAGATAATGAGATCTAGGAATAACTCAATGATTTTTCTAGTGCCATATTTTATACACCCCAGACTGTCACTATACATAGGTTGTGCTCTTTTCTAAGGCACCAGCCACAATTTATAGTTTTCATGTATTTTATTCACACCCTGGCTCCGAGCTTATTTATTCAGATATTGCATGCTCTGTGGGTGCTCTGGTAGGCTCTCTGCTAAGTACTGAGTAAACAGAGATAAAAGACAAAAATCCCTGCCCTTACTAGCCACAGTCCAATGGGAAGTAAAAAGTCAACATGCAGTTAAAATGAAGTGTGATCAATGCTCTGATAAAGGTACATTACAGTGATTTGAACTGTACAGATATAATTTTTATACATTCTTTTTCTTCCCAAGTGTTACAAAAAGGTCTTCCTAGTAAGGAAAATACTGAAAAAGAGCTCTGTCAGTCTCAAAGTTTCTGATAAATTTTCTGATGCAAAACACAAATATTTTAATCTTCTTTGTCTTATAAATGGTTAAAAGTATTTTCCTAATGAGGAAATACTGAGAAAGAGCTTTGTAGGTTTCTGCAAAAACAGAGAAATCTGGCCCATGAGTTGGGATAGTAGATAGCAAATTTGAAATGAGGAGGACAGCATAATTCGCGAGTTCTGAAATCAGGATAAACTTATTTGGGGCTGAGATTTTCAGAGACTATCCAAAGAACTGCTAAAGCCAAATAAGTTAAGAGGAAGACCTAGTAGCTCTCTTAGGCAGAATAAGATTTAAGTTTGAGACAGCCTGCTTTCCTGGGTTTGTCCAATACCCTTTTAATGAAACTTTACCTGCTGTGTACATGTGGTATACTGTAAGGCCCCTGAGGTAGGAGTGATGCAGAAGAAAGGGGCTAATCAAAATGAATAATAACTATTTCCTGAGGGGCTCCGGATGGTTCCGTTGGTTAGGCAATCGACTTCAACTCAGGTCATGATCTTGAGTTGGTGAGTTTGATCCCCGCATTGGGGTCTGTGCTGACAGAGCATGGAGACTGCTTTGAATTCTGTGTCTCCCTCTCTCTGTCCCTCCCCTGTTCATGTTCTCTCTCTCAAAAATAAACATTAAAAAAATAAAAAATAAATATTTCCTGACCTCTAGCTTGAAATCAAGACAGATGAACTGATAAGGATCATATTAGTCATATATGAATACTGTAAAATCCAATAATCTATATATTATGCAAACTGTAGGAATTTAAAGAGAAGATACTTACATTTTGTCTAAATGATTAAAGAAATCTTGATAAAATGTTATTAGAAGCATAACTTGTGGGATAGAAAGGTTTTAGTAGCCTGAAATATTTGTGCAACAGAATTATCCATGCAAATATGATAGAATAAGCACAATAGTAAACAGCATTTCAGACTTGGGAGCCTTCAGAGATTTTTCTATCCATGCTCTTTGATTATGAGAGATGAGGAAACCAAGATCCAAACAAAGTGACCTACCTAGGGAAAACCAGTTAATTAATAAATACGAATCATGGGACCATTGCTCACATTCCCAATTGCCAATCTTGAGTCTTTTCTATTATTTTCCTCCTTTACTTTGCTGATGAATTCACAAATATGCAATTTTTCATGAACAAGCATTCAATATTATGTACCTCTAAGGTCTTTTCATAGGTTATGAAAACTCATAACTTACAACATATAAAATAAAATATTCATAAAATATTAAGACTGCAGACTCAGTGTTTAAAAATATACTGTACTCTAGAGTCATATAACACAGTCCTAACGATTTTGAACTACACTATACTGTGACCACTATTAGCTCCAATTTGTAAAAAGGATTTGATTCTTCCCAAGACAATGAGAGTAAATCCCCACACAATTTCTTTGCCTACCTTGTTCCAAGCAATTTAAAGTTGTGGATTAGTAAATGAAATATGGCAATCTTTTGTGGCACTGGGTGATGCTAGCTGAAATAAATGGAAATAAATAGACTTAATTTGCCATAGAACATATGTCGTTAAGTGGCTGGGAGTTTGTGTTTTAACACTAAAAAGACAGGTAGAGAAAATAAGTACTTAAGACAAATAATTTAAGCATCATGATGTATTTTGTTTTCCTGAGCCCCCTTAGGTATAATAATTTTTATTTCATTTCCTTATGTATCTAGATAGATCGTCAATACCATTTGCAGATGTTGATCACGGTGATGCAGGTGGACACTAAAATGTGAGTGATTAACTTTTAATATGTTGTTTTAATGGATGAATGTTTTGTTTAGACTGACAGATTTTAATCTCAAAATGACAATTGTAGTCCTTATGGGTCCCTGGATTTATCTAAGTGTATTTGAATTACTTAAATAGCTGCATACAAAGACACCTTTGGTAACAACTCAAAATTAAAAGGTTATTTTTAAATATTATAGTCACTTCAGCTATTTAAAAAAATGTATATAGATTTGGCAGTGAATGAAAAGGACATTGTGGGACACAGAGTATAGTAGTGTACTACTTTGATTATCAATGACTAAAGGGAAAGGAAAGTTAGATATAGTATGATAATGATGTTTTAATTTTTTATTCTATGGCCCTGGAAAAGGTGTAGAGGGTAATAATGAATATTCAAATAATCTTAGCACATGTTTATACAGAAATGCTGAACTTTAAGGAAACTTTTCCAATAGTGGGTACTGTCATACTTATCTTTAAAGAAGGCTTTTGTTTCATCAAAATAATATGTGTTTCATATGAAATTGGT